>NW_006209847.1:3140151-3161934 GCF_000334495.1 Tupaia belangeri chinensis | reverse complement strand
GCGTGAGTTTTAAGCCACCGGGTCCGGGACATAAACCACGGTCGACTACGTGGGAGTCTAGCAACATAGCCATTACACTAACTGCTGGTTCCCTTTCAAGGGAGATTTTTAACTTCCTGTATTATAGACTTCATTTCTAACAGTTCCGTTGGACTCTTTTGTAAAGCGTGTAATTCTTCTTTTAGATCTTGCAAGAATTTTCTCACCTCCTGGAACTCGTCAACTTCTTTCTCCTTTCTCTTTAGCAGTTCATTGTCTCTCTTCTCTTCCATCTCAGTTAGCTTCGCCATTATGAATGTTCTAAATTCTTTATCAGACATTTCCACGATTTGCCTTGAACTGCTTGTGGATGAAGGGGAATTATTCTTTTCCCTTGGAGGAGAGGTATTTTCTTGCTTTCCCATATTTCTTATGGTCCTGCGGTGATTTCTTGTCATCTGATGGATGGTGTGTTTCTTCGAATTCTTGAAGTTCAATCACGCTAACTTTGTTTGCTGGAGGCTGAATTATCAATAGAAAATCCTCATTTTTCCTGTGCCCTGAAATGACTAGTTTGCAGGAGCCATGAGGAATCCTCTTCTAACTCCTATAATTCTTAAAATACCCTTGTGAGTTAAGTACTAATTTAATCTCCCTTGTAATAAATGAGAAAACTCAGACCCAGAAAGCTTAAGCAACATGTTTGAGCCCACCTAGCTAGTAACAGATGGAACTAGGATGTGAACACTCAGTCTGGTTTCAGAGCCTGCTCTCTAAGTCATGTGCTCTACTGCCTTACCAATGCTGCCATAGTGTATCCTCAACGTGTGATGGCTGAATGAATGACTGAGTATAGAGGCAGGTAACACGGTGACTGTGAGACCTGACTGAGCTGGCAGACAGGCTCAGGCAACTACACAAGCTCCAACTACACAAGTTCGAGACAGAGAAAAGAGATTTACTGGGGAAATCATATTAATATCTCTACCAGATTAATAATTTTAGTTTTCTATAGTTCACGATGCACTGTCCCTGAGGTCAGGAAGTTCTCTGATATGTAGAACATGAATAAAATAGCTGGTAATAGACACAAAAGTGAAGAATTATCTGTTAATGATAATGTATATGGTAATGTCTTTCGACTTGACTAATTTGCACTGTATTAATGCTGGGAAAAACCATGTTGTACATTGTAAAGCAATATAGTGATTAAACATAAATTAAAAATATAGTTAAATAAAAATTTTTTAAAAAGAAGAAATAGCTTAAAGGGAAGAAAGCACATCAAGTCAAGAAAATTCTAGTTTTTCAGGTATAATTTTTTTTTTAATTTGCTAGAGGGAATGTGTGCTTGTTGGAGAGAAAGAAAGAGACAGAGAGAGAGAGAAGAGAGAGACGTGAGGACAATCCCAGTGGGGGATTGTCATGCAACAATCCCTTCTCCTCTATTTCTCTTTCCTTTGGGAATTTTGGGCACATATGCTCATGCAACCTGATATGATTTTCAAGCTGCTGGTCTTGGGATGTGAACCACATGGTTGGCTATGTAGGATTCAGCTACCTTTAAATATCAGGTCATGTGCTGGGCCAAGAAGTTTTTTTTTACCGAAGTTCACACATGGAAGCATTCAGTCAAGCAAAGAAAATTTTTGACACTTTTTTGAGCCTAACACTGGTCTAAGTCCTGTAGAAGATGCAAAAGAAACAGAGTCAGTGTCTAAGTTTGACTGCAGTGTGTTCCAGTGTATAAAACAAATCACACTGACATAGGAAAAAAAATGTTGTAATTGGGTATGTGCTTTCTATTCAGCTCTGGGCATTACCGCATTATTAACAATGTGATAGAGCTACAGCTGCCATAAACATTTATAATCATTTAAAACAATAAAATCTTGATCCGAATGCTGTAAAAATGGGCATAAATGTACCACATTGTAGTTGAGTATTAAGTATACACATAACATTTAAAAGTATAATTTCGTGTTATCATAAATTTGAAAACTAATATGCCAGCTTTGATTAACATTAAACATTTAATTAACCATAATTTTCTATGCCTTCTAGGAATTTAGGAGGGCTTGGCTGGAATGATTTGGATGGCCCATGTTACACAGTGTTTAAAAGCCCTGTGTAAGGGAAGTTTAGTTAATGCTTTCTTTTTTCCCCCTTGAATTTTGCTGTAGCAAGCAGAAGTATTAAAAATAATTCTCACTCTCTTAAATTGGTCTCAAAGTACTATAGAAGTTACTGAAATTTTGAAGATTTTATGGTAATAAAACTGCAGTTTGTCCCACAGCAAAACATTTAAGAAAAAAATTAGGGTTAACCCTCACATTCTTCTCTTTGCCCTCTCCCACTGCTTCTACTTATTCAAAGCAATGTGCATGTGATTTGATTCAGACCCAATTAAAGTAATCAGCAAACTGTGAGAGCTTAGTTCTTCCATCTTACATTTCACTAACAGCAATCAGAGTATTGAAGGAAGATTTAGACTACTGTCCTAACAGCAGATCTTAAATTCCACCATCTTTCAATTATTTCCCCCTGGAGAACCCACAGCATATTAACAAAACCCCAAATAATTTCCTTTCTTTTTTAAAAATGTTTTTTCTTTGTTTACAATAGAGTACATGTGCACGCACATGAGAGTGAGGAAGATAGAAAGATGGAAGGAAGCACTTTCCACAGGGTTTGTTCATATTGCATTTCCCTTCCTCCAGTCCTCCAGTCTGTCGGATTGTGGGCACTTGCATTTGTGCCTGGCATGTTTCAGGATGACCAGGATGGAGATTCAAACCATATGGAATTCAGTGTCTCTTGAGCAGTGCACTACTGCTGAGTCATGGAGCTGGCCCTGAAATCATTTTCTTTCTTTTCTTTCTAATTATCTATTCACCTAGCAAATGTTATCAAATGTTGAGTGGATGAATAGATTAAATTAAAAAAAAAGTTAACCACGTCATCAATATAAGGTTAAAAGACCCCTCTTGAATAGTACACATATCTTTCAGAGCTCAACGCAGGCAACAGAAACCAATGGGGCATTTTTACTCTAAAAGGGATTTAATATAATTAAATTAGATGCTTTAAAAGAATCATTGGAGAGACCAGCAGTTAGTGTAATGGCTATGTCGCTGAACTCCAATGTAGTCGACCACGGTTCGAGTCCCGGACCTGGTGGCTTAAACTCATACCAGGCGCATGTGCATGTGTGCCCAAGATCCTGAGAGGAGAATGGAGGAGAAGGGATTGCGGCATGGCCATCCTCCCTGGGGGGTGATTTCTCACTTTCTGTCTCTCTGTCTTTCTGTCTTTCTGATGAGCACATGTACCCTATAGCAAAAACCTCTCCAAAAAAAAAATATATATATATATTCATGGGAAGGGCTAAAGACAGGGATAATAGAGAGGTTGACTTTGGCCTTTGTGATTCAAGGCCATATGACTATGGCAGAGGTAAGAGACAGGGAATTGAGGGGGTGGGTTAGAAGCAAAATATATAAGAAACAAATGGAAGATTATTTGTTAATGATAACATGTGTGGTGATATCTTTGATTGAGCCAATATACAGTGTATTCTGCATGGAAAATCTCATTTTCTATACTGTAATGATGTACAGTGAATGAATGTAGAAAATTAAATTAAAAAAAGGAAAAAAGATAATTGCTGCATCATTACTGCCTTCATAACTTTTTTACTTGAAGCTGGTGGGCTGCTACAAATCCTTGCGTTGGTTGGAAACTATTTTTTCCCAGTCACAACTGGAAGAATAAGGACTCCATTTCTAATTAATCTTCCAAATCTCATACAAAAGTATCTCATTGCAGAATCAAAATTATACCCAGAATCATAGCTACAAGGGAGTCTGGGAATTGTAGTTTTCAGCTTAAGCTCTAGAATCCAGTGGGGAACCTTGGAAGAGGTTGAACATTGATGTGTGTTATATACAATTTCTAGCATAGAACCTGCCTCAGTTCTGGTGTTAGTAAATAGGATTCTAGTGTTAGGCAATAAATGTGGGAATAAAGTAAAAGGTAGAAATTCTTATAAAATCATAGCTTCTGGGGAACCAGCAGTTAGCGTAATGGCTATGTCGCTGGACTCCCATGTAGTTGACTGTGGTTTGCGTCCCAGACCCGGTGGCTTAAAACTCACGCCAGGCGCGTGTGCGTGCGTGCCCAAGATCCCAAGAGGAGAATGGAGGAGAAGGGATTGCGGTGTGACCATCCCCCCTGGGGGGTGATTTCTTGCTTTCTGTCTCTGTCTCTCTCTGTCTGTCTGGTGAGCGCACGCGCCCTATAGCAAAAATCTCTCCAAAAAAAAAAAAAAAAAGAAAAAAGAAAAATCATAGCTTCTGCTCTCAAAATGCTTAGGGAGATCAATTCCTGGCCAGTGACCATAAGCTCTGGTATAGAAGTAAACACAATAGCTGTTGAGAAAAGTCAGAGAGACATATTGGTGCTGGAGTGGTCTGAAAAGATTTTGGGAAGGAATTGAATACTGACTTGGGTCATAAAGGTTGACCTTTGCATATTGACATGGGCAGAAAGAAGAAAGGTAGAACTTCAGGGACAGAAAGAGGCAAGTGGAAACAAAAGTCTGACATTTTGGCTTCTTAAACTTATATTCATAGGAGGTATGTCCTGGCCTATTCAGGGAAGCTATGCTCTAAACTTCATCTTCTAGACTGCCAAAAGATTCAGACAAGAAGACAAGATAGGGCGACCTCTGTCCTCTCTCTGTCTCTGGCTGGCTGTCTCTCTGTCTGTCTCATGCTCTCTCTCTTTAAATTATTATTTTTTTAAAAATTTCAACCACTTCTCCTCACTTTGGGCCTTTTCCTTCACTTGTTAATTTCAGAAACCATTTTAAAGCTGAGATGTGTCCTGGTCTAGCATGCCACATGGTTTTCATTTTTTTACATGTAAAAAAGATCTTTTCTTTTTTTTGTTAGTATTTTTATAGTTTCTTTTCTTTTTGCTTTTATTATTTTTAACTTTACTTTCTCACTCTAAGCTTCACTCTCTACACACTGAATGTCTAGATAGGCCTAGGTGCACAGTAGTCAAGCATCTGAATACTTTTAGAGTCATTGAAATCCTCAACATTTATTGAACCTCCTGCTTTAAGGAAGAAATTTATTTTTATAAATCTGAACTCCTAATCTCTTTCTGTGGATATCATCTTGAGAAGCACAGTGGAGGAGAGATTTTGTCACAGAATGAGCAGAAACCACCACAGAGGCACAAGAAACATGAGAAACCAAGAAAATATCTCTCCCCTAAGGGAAAAGAACAATCCCTCATCATCCACAGACAGTATAGTAGAACTCATGGAAATGTCTGATGGAGAATTCAGAATATTTGTAGCGATAAAACTAAATGATATGCAAGAACTGAGAGATAATGAACTCCAGAAGATGCAGAAGAGACAACGAGTTCCAGGAGGTTCTTCCATGAGCTGAAAGAGGAAATACATACCATAAAAAAGAATCAAATGGAGCTATTAGAGATGAAAGCTGCCATTCAGGAAATCAAAACCTCCTTTGAAAATATTAAAAGCAGACTAGTCCATGCAGAAAATTGAATCTCAGATGTGGAAGGCAAAACCTCCAATCTAGGAAAAAATGACCAAAAAAACCCCCGAGAAAATAACCCGCAAAATGAGAATACTATATAGGAAATACTAGATAGCATTAAGCACCCAGACATATGGATAATCGACATCCCAAAAGGTGAGGAAACTAATAAGGGCATTAATAATCTATTCCATGAAATCTTGGAAGAAAACTTTCTAAATCTAGAGAGCCATTCAAATATCCAGACCTAAGAAATACAAAGGACCCCTAATAGAATCAACCCAAGAAGATCTTCACCAAGGTACATCATAGCAAGCCTGGCCAAATCCGAAGACAAAGACAAGATACTAAGATTGGCAAGAGAGAAACATCAAGTTACTTAAAAAGGTTGTCTAATCAGGCTAACGTCTAACCTCTCATCAGAAATGATGTGAGCAAGGAAAGAATGGGAAAATATATTCAAAGTGAATATATTAAGTGTTAAGTGAAAAAAAATTTCAACCAAGAATACCGTACCCGGCAAGATTATCTTTCATATGGAAAGAAAGGATAAAAACATTCTCAGATAAACAAGACCTGAAAGAATTTGCCAATAGCAGCCCCACTCTTCAAGAAGTTCTGAGAGGCGTGCTCTACCAGGAAAACTAAAGACACATAAATAAATAAAAGAATAAAAGGCAAACAAGAAAACAACCAATTTAATGCTAAGGACAAGAAATATCAATAAAAACATTGAATGTTACCTTCTAGGATTTAGACGAAAAGATTGGACCACAGTAACACTGCAAATTCAACAGTAGAGCGTTTGAACATAAGACTGAACTGGCAAGCCTTCCTTTTGGCCGAAATCGCCATCTTCCAGTAATTAACCAAAATGACGAAAACAAAGTGAAAGAGGAGAGGCACCCAATATATGTTCTCTAGGCCTTTTAGAAAACATGGACTTGTTCCTTTGGCAACATATATGGGAATCTGCAAGAAAGGTGATATTGTAGGCATTAAGGGAATGGGTGCTGTTCAAAAAGGAATGCCCCACAGATGTTAACATGGCAAAACTGGAAGAGTCTACAATGTTCCCCAGCATGCTGTTGGGATTGTTGTGAACATACAAGTTAAGGGCAAGATTCTTGCCAAGAGAATCAATGTGCGTATTGAGCATATTAAACATTCTAAGAGCGGAGATGGCTTCCTAAAACATGTGAAGGAAAATGACCAGAAAAAGAAAGAAGCTGAAGAGAAAGGTACCTGGGTTCAGCTAAAGCGCCAGCCTGCTCCACCCAGAGAAGCACACTTTGTGAGAACCAGTGGAAAGGACCTGAGCTACTGGAATCTATTCCCTATGAATTCATGGCATGATGGGCGCTAAAAATAAACTAATCTGTGATATATTAAAAAAAAAAAAGACTGAACTGGCTAAATAGAATTTTATGACTTTTGAGTAAAACATTACTGATTTTTTTACTATGCTTTGTTTTCCCAATTTAAGCATTTTACTTTCTTCTGAGTTGCATTATTGTATAGGGCTTTGACTGGAATATCATATCTGAAGATTAATCAGGAAACTATGGAACTAAGCTGGATCTCAAGTAAGCCAACAGAAACTTGTAGAAAGATGGCCTAGCACTATAAATAGTTCTGCCTGGGAGAGAGGATTAGAGAAGATATATGAAGGAATTTATAATATAAAATAACCCGGACTTTTCCATCTCAGCATTATAATCAGTAGAGATTGCAAAAGAGCGACCACATCAGAGGATTATTTTAAGATGTTGAAGGAGAAAGAGACTGATCTTCGCTAGCAGAGGGTATATCACAGAATACTTGGTAGGTAGGGCTGAACTGAGAAGGTTTATGTGTGACTAGTGTGTTGAGCATTTGCTTTTCAACAATTTGAGTAGCTTATATGTAAATATTTTCACAAAAATATTTAAAACCATACTGCCTCTGTTGTTATAGAACCAGAAACAAAATTATGCAAAATTGTAAGAGATATTTTGAACATCATCTTTAAAATTTAGTATTTTGAAATTTTAAAAGTTATTTATGAATTGTCAAGAACTATGGAGTATGAGCAAAAATTTTTTTTTTGAGAGGTTTTTGCTATAGGGCGCATGTGCTCGCCAGACAGACAGAGAGAGACATAGAGACAGAAAGCGAGAAATCACCCCCCGGGGGGATGGTCACATCGCAATCCCTTCTCTTCCATTCTTCTCTTGGGATCTTGGGCATGCACGCACATGCGCCTGGCGTGAGTTCTAAGCCACCGGGTCCGGGACGCGAACCGCGGTCGACTACGTGGGAATCCAGCGACATAGCCATTATGCTAACTGCTGGTTCCCATGAGCAAAAATTTTTTGATATGTAAAGTAAATGTTTGTGGAAAAATGTAAAACAACAACAACAACAATAATTATAGTAAATAAAAAACAAAAACAAAACTTATATTCATAGATAATGGCTGGATCTCATAAGTATGAGTCACATTTTAGGGTCTGGTTTCAACACCAGAAGAGATTTTATTTGTCTGTTTTTGAATATTATCTTTCCTATACTGATTGTAAAAAGATCATAATTTTTTTTATGTAAACCCATTTACATGTTATATATTCATTAATTTCTATTTTATTATTTATGTTATTTATTATCAAAATTTGGCATTCTAAAGACATTTATTATATCACTTTTTTTTTGAGAGGTTTTTGCTATAGGGTGTGTGCACTCACCAGAAAGAGACAGAGAGATAGAAAGTGAGAAATCATCTCCCAGGGGGATGGCCATGCCGCAATCCCTTTTCCTCCATTCTCCTCTTGGGATCTTGGGCATGCACACACATGTGCCCGGTGTGAGTTTAAGCCACTGAGTCCGGGACTTGAACTGCGGTTGACTATGTGGGAGTCCAGCGACATAGCTATTATGCCAACTGCTGGTCCCTATATCACATGGTTTCTAAGGGTCAGGAATCTAGGGACAGCTTAGCTGATAGTTCTGCCTCTGGGTCTCATGTGGCTGTAATCCAACTATTGACCAGACTACAGTCTTCTGCTGGCCTGCAGGATCCACTTATAAGTTAATTTATTTGGATGTTGGTAGGAGGCTTCTGTTCCTCACCATACTGGCCCTTCCTAGGGAAGGTCATCATTGGTAGGTAGTACCTATCACTTTTGGGCAAGTAATATAGGAGAATGAAAACAAGACAGAGCAACTTAGATGGAAGCTACAGTGTCTTTTATAATCTAATACCATCACTTATGTTTTGTTTTCTTGGTTCAACCATGGTAAAATGTATAAGAAAGTACTCCAGGAGGTGGAATTCATCAGAGGCTGTCTTGGAGATGGTTCTCCACAATCTCTATAATCCCCTGATAAATTAGCATGGATACATAGGTAGTGTTTCAGTAGAGAAGACTTAGAATAGCTCATTCAAGAGTCATAGACTCATAGAGTATCCTTGAGACCAATTTGGCTATGATATGCCTTGGAGAGGATCCTCTTTTATCTATTTGATGTTCTTTGCTTTTTCTGGATTTGGATGTCCACATGCCACCCTAAATTTGAAAAGTTCTCAGATAATATATCATGAAAGAGATTTTATATGCCTTTGCCTGTCCTTTGCCTTCTTGAATAACTATTATGTGGATATTTGTCCATTTAATGGTGTCTAGGAATTCCTACATGTTATCTTGATTTTATTTATTTACTTATTTATTTGTTTGTTTAAATTTGACCAGAGAGTGTTGGGAGGGTGGGCAGTGAGAAAGCAAGCCATCAGTTCCAGGACTTGAACCACGGTCAGCCATGTAGGAGTCCAGCACCCTTAACCATCATTAAGCTTCTTGCTGGCCCCATGTTGTCTTGATTTTTAATGGTAATTTTTCCATTCTTTTCAGTTGCTTTGACTAAATTGGATGTTTTGTCTTCAAGGTCAGAGATTCTTTATTCTGCATGGTCTAATCTGCTGTTGATATGAGTCAGAGATTCTTTATTCTGCATGGTCTAATTGGCTGTTGATATATTTGAGGGAGGTTTCAATTTCCTGCATTTTATTCTTTTGTGTCCAGAATTTCTATTTCTTTTTTCAGATTATTTGTCACTTTATGGAGTTCTTCCTTCAAGTCATGGAAAGATTTTCTCATGTCCTGGAATTGCTTGTCTATTTTCTTTTGCATCTCACTGAGTTTTGTTACCATGAATATTCTGAATTATTTTTCTGACATTTTTGTGATCTCTTGTGGTTTAATCCATTGTTGGTATGTAAATATTATGTTCCCTTGTAGAGGAGGTATTTCCTGGTTTTCTCCTATTTCTTGAGGCTCTGATTTGATTTCTAATCATCTGGTAATATATTTACTTCTCCATACTTCTATGGAGAATGTTTCTGTAGATGTGTACTTGTGCCCTTTCCTATGGTGTGTTAGCTCTGTGCCAGTTTCCCTCCTTTACTGTGGGTGGGAGCGTGGAATCCACAGTAGGAGTTTTGGACTCAGGTTCTCAGAGGGAAGTTTCTCTTTTTCTTCTCCTGTTAGGGGGTTCATGAGGAGAGAATTCACCAGAGTTTCCTATCTTCAAGTGTTTGATTCCTGTACACCAAAAACTGCTTCCAATGTGGATAGAAGTTGAGCTGAAAGGTAGAATGTAAGGTGGTAGATTACTTCATGGGGTGTGCTTGGGCACTGTACAGTGAGAGCTCTTCCTCCCCCACAGCAGGGTGGGCAGGGGTCCCTCATGAACTCGGGCCAAGCGGCTTGGGTCTTGCTCTTGCTTTTGGATGGGCGAGGGGCATAATGGGGTCAGCACACACGTGGTGGCAGTTCCTACTCTTCTATTTTGGGATTGCAGGAATCTGGTCATTGGGATTAGATCATGATGGCATTACTCTCATTAATGCATTAATCATGTCTCATAAGACTCAGTGAGTGCTAGTTCTCACTATAAGGTGTTATGATGAGAACAGGTTGTTATATGAGGAAAATGCTACTCCCAGGTGGTCTCTATCTCTGCATGTGCCTGCTGTCTGAGCTGCTGTTAATCAGTTGTAACAGTGGACCAGAGGCTGGCCTGATGCTAGCCCTTTTGCCTTTGGACTTTCTAGTCACCATAACCGTGAGTCAGATAACCTTCCATTTCTTTATGAATCATCCAGCCTCAGGTATTTCTGTTAGCAGTGCAATAGCATACTAAGACAGCCAGCATTTTTATGTAGACATCTGAGAAGCAACTCAAATTTTAACATGTCCCAAACTGAACTTCCAATTATGCATTCAAACTTCCTTCTCCTTTAGTTTTCTGAATTTCATCCTTTCAACAATTCAAGTTCAAAACCTCAAAGACTTTGATTCCTTTCTTTAACAGAGTACATCCAGTTTACCTGTTAATCTTATTGGTTCTCTCTGCAAATATGTTTACAACCATCTTTCTTACTGCCATCATTGTTACTTCTTCAGTTTAAGCCACAGTCATTTGTAATAACTTCCTAACTGATCTCCCTTCCTGTTTCCATCTACCGACCTTGACCTTGCCCCCTCCCACCCCCATTTAGTCTATTCTCAATACTGCAGCAAGAGTTATGTAACTCAGAGGACATTGCTCCTCTGGACAAGATTCTCCAATAGCTCCCTCATTTCATTCAAGTAAGAGTCTTTACTATAACTTACAAGGTCCTATATGTTTTCTCTGTACTCCCCACTTGCTATTCTCCTATCCTTATCTTCCATTTCAGCCACAGATGCCCAAGACTGAGAGCGGACATGCAACATGCTATGTATTGCCACCATAGGGCTTTTGAACTTGCTCTTATGTCTGCTGTTGTCCCAGACAGTTGCCTGGTCTACTCCCTCATCTCCTCCAGGTCTCTATTAAAATGTCACCTTTTCAGTAAGGCTTTTTTTTTTTTTTTTTGACACCTTATTTAAAATTTCAACCTGCTCCAACTTTATAACTCCTTATCTCTCATTCTTGCTTTATTTTACTTTTCATCATAGTATTTATCACCTCTCTAAAGTGCCATATACTTACTCATTTTTCTAGCCTGTTTGTTCATTCCCATGTCCCCAACACCCAGAGTAGTGCCTTTCTCAGAGGAGACAATAAATATTTGCTGAACAAATGAACACATTACCGGTATTGTTATTTGATTTGGTTAGGAAATCCTAACCAAATTTCACAAACTTCATTTCTACCACTGTGGAAATTCTTGTCTTCATTTATATAAACTGTTTAGGAGGAGTAACCCACTGCCATAAGAAAAGCAAGTCTTTCTTTGAAATATATTGACCAAGTGAGGAAAAAAGCTGTTTTTTGTTTCTGTCTCTTCCTCATGGTACCTCCCCTGACTTGGGTAATCCCCACTGAAGATATTCTTGGCATAATGACAGCCCTAAGAAGCTTGTTAATAGGTGGGGTGGGAGACAGAATGCCTCCGGAATGAAGATATCAGAATCTGGGAAAATAGGATTGCATGCAAAGACAAGGGATGCAGGTGTGTTAGTCATTTACATTTTCCATTGTATGAAGATTTAAGAAGGCAGGAAACACCTTCTGCCTTTTCCTTCTCAGATCACTCACAATATTTGCACCGAGCTTAGTAAACTTCTCTCTCTCTTAACTATCATATATCCACTAGTGCTAGAAGTCACTCACACATTGATGGTGTCATGATCTTATAGGTGTTCCTGTGAATTGTGACCTGACCCTGTCATCATATCTGTAATGAACCTCCATAGAGTTGGTAATATTTTTAAAAATCTATTTTTTGGGAAATATTTTATAGTTTGACTTAAAACTTGCAATGAATCCTTTTATTTTGAATACAAAACTTTCTACACTTCTTGCTGAAAATTTTGGCATGCTCTCTTCTTTACTGGATCATAAAAAAGAGAGGCAACAGATCATACTACAGCCAATAAATAGACTGTTCACAAAATCGACTGTGCACAATCACTATACTGGCACTCTATCAGATGATTCTCATGTAGGAAACCAACATGGTGCGCAGAGATAGAAAAGTCAAGTTGGGACTGCTATAGCATTCTGATGATAAATTCACAAAATGAACATTTCTATAAAACTTTCCAGAGGGCACATGTGGTTGCCATAGAGACAGAGAGACCAAGAGATAGGAGAGGGAGAAAGCAACTTCACAATGAACATGATTATGCCACAATCTCTTCTCCATTTCTGCATCCTCCATTTCCACATTTGGGGCATGTACACACACACCTTGTGTGATTTTCAAGCTACTGGGACTAGGATTCAAACTGTGTGGTTGGCCGTATGGGAACAAAATCCTTTAGCCTTTATGCCACAGGATTGACCTGAAGTAAACGTTCTAGTAGCATCTTCTTCCAAAATAATTGCTTTGTCTTTCCTGACTTTAACTTTGGGGAGCCTGGGTCTGCTCATGATTGACTTTTCTTGGTAGCAGGCTTTAATCCTGGACACCATCAGTCATTGGCCCATGTACTGTCCTTGGGAGAGCCTAAAGGATCGCGTATTGGAGAGTAAGATCCAATGGCTTGAGACTATCAGACAAGAACATACTTTTAGGAGTATGGGTTTAACATTCTTAATACTTTATAAGGTAAACTAGTCTCTAACTAGTTGTGGGGTCCTGGATAAACCACTTCCCTTAACCAGCCTTTGTTTTCCCATTTTAAAAATTAGTGGACTGATTAATTTTCTTATTGTCCTTTGCAGTGTGAAGCGCCAGGCTATGAGTAAGCTCCCTAACAATAATGACCCTTTTTTTTTTATCATGATAACATTAATGTAATAACTTTTGATTTGTTTAATGCTGTATTAGTTTTTAATATCCACAGCAGTCACTGCAGATGGCTTTAGCTAAGGATAATTCAACACCTCTCCAGAATAATCTCCCTTTCCAGGGAGTGGTGTTTAGGAAAGCTTTACAAATGAAATGATCCCAGAGCAAGTGCTGGGAAGACATTTGTAAAAAGAAAGGAAGAAAGAAAAGCAAGGGGAAAAGGCAAACTGTTTTACTTCAACAAATAATGAAAATCAGTTTGTTTACATGCTTCTTTACATTCCTAACACTTTAAGAAAGCTTTGTTGCTTAAACTGTAATTTCACAGTCAATTAATCTACCACGTATCGTATGCTGTTCTCTGTAGGCTGCTGTGCTAGGCACCCACATTTCACAAACTGTAGATGTTATCTACCTTTTTAGGTTGATTTAAAGTGCTGAGCATGGACGCCTGATTTGTAGAGACAAAAAGAGTTTAAAAATGAAATCAAGGAACAGAAGAAGCCTTTGTCAGAAATGGTTCCATGTTAAACAGGGCCAGTCTTTGATTCTGTGCTATCAGAATTTGGGATTCTGACCTTGGTGAGCAACTCCTCTGCTGATGCTTTTTGTTGAAGTGCAGTGGAATGCTGATGAATTTCAGAGGAAACAGCATACACAGGATAAAAGGGTCACATGACTTTCATGAAAATCCATGGGAAAAGAAACAAATGGAATTCTATGAGTTGATCAATTTCTGAAAAAGACAAGAGGAACAGGGTACTAAAGTGCGCACAGGGTTCTCAGCTGAGTCTCAGCTTTGCTGATTGGTCCAGTGACCTTGGGAGAGTCCCTTCACCTTGCTGGCTGTCAGTACTATCTAAAAATTAATCGGGCTGCTTGATTACTATACCCTCTGTACTTTTAATATACTTAATTTTATGATTTAAAAAAATCTTATTTATTAGTTTTTTCTATGAAGTAGAGAAAAAGACAGAGGGAGAGAGAAGGGTAGCACCCCCAATAGGGTCTTGATAGCATGATCTATTCCCCGCCTTCAGCCACTGCCGGATCATGAGCAAGTGTGTACCTGGCACACTAAACGAGGTCTCTAACCTTGAACCAGGAATGTTTCCATGTGGGATTGCCTGGCAGAATGTTTTACCACTGTTTTTAGCACCTGGCCCCTGATTCTATGATTTGACTGTTAACAAATCCTAGTCGATATTAGAAAGGTATCAGAAAGAAGTCATAAAGATAAACATGTGTTCGCTTTCAAATAAGTCTTCATTTTTTACTTTGCCAGAGGGCATGTGAGCTTGCTGGAGAGAGCGAGAGAGCGAGAGAGCAAGCAGGTAAACAAGCACCTCCTATGGGAAATGGTGAAACCACAATGCCCTCTCCTCTTCTCCCTCCCTTTGAGATTTTGGGCATGCGCGTGTGTGCACGCGCACACACAAGGATGCACGCCCATGCCTGGCATTATTTTCAAATCCACTGGTTTGGGACTTGAATCACATAAGCAGCCATGTGGGATCCAGTTCCTATAGTCACCAGGTCATAAACTGGCCCCATATTCATATAATTCTAAATGTACACGCAACACAAGTTTAAAAATTGGCTAGTAACCATGGTTTCTAATGGCGTTTTCTATTGGAGCTGAGACTGGAGAGATGAAAAACATTGATCCATTCCATCGGTGATGATCACATATTCTCCAATCACCTTGGCTGGAAAAATGCTTTAGGCATCATCATCCAGTGTTTCAGTTTATGTCTGAATGAGATTGTAAACTTCACAGGACAGGAATTCTGTCTTTTGTGGTTTATGTTCTATGAAGCACTATATACATTTACACAGCTCTATAAATTATAAGAATAAAAATAAGTGCTGATCCAACACATTCATCCATTTAATATTTAGCAGATTTTAGTGATGACTTCAATATTTTATCCTCAGGTATTTTATGGTGTTTAGAGTTTTTATGATGGTCTCTCAGAGACAGGCTTTAGTTTAAATTTCACCTTTTGGAGAGGCGTCAATTCCAAATGTTCCTTCTGGGGCCTGTTCTTTGGCTATTGAAAGACTCATGGTTGAATTACCTCAGGAGACTCTCTAAGGCCATTTTCTGTTGCATTAGTAGGCTCTCTTTGGATGACATCCAGCACTTTTCATTGCCATGTATACTTTACCAATTTTACACAATTTATGGGCAGATTTTTCCAGATGAATCTTCCTAAAACACTGACTTCATCATGCCATTTTCTTGCTTAAAAACTTGCAGTGCTTCTAAAATTAAGTCTTAACCTCTCAACTTAGAATTCAAGGTCTTTTATCAGCAGAGAAACATATTGTTGTACTTTCTACTTGCAAAGCAAGCAAGAAAGCAGACAAGCAAACCAACAAAAACTTCTCCTGAGGTCCCTTGTCCTCTATTACTGTCCCATAACTTCATTTCTCCTACAAAAGGCTTCTTGAGGGCCTACACTCAGTACCCACTTTCTTATCTTTTGGTTGCTCTTAAATTCACTCCACTGTGACCCTTGTCACTCTACTAAAGCTACTCTTTTCCTGGTTACTAAAACTCACCATGTTGCCACATCCAGTGGCCATTGCTCTAGCCTCCCTACCTTGACCCCTCACATTCTCAGGTTTCCTTTCCTCTAATGGCTCCTTTTAATGTTTTTTGCTATCTCCTCTACTAGATCTCTGGATATTAGAAGTTTTCAGAGCTCAGCCTGGAGTTCCCTTTTCTTTCTTCACTTTTTACTTAATTTACATTTTTTTGCCTAGTTACCCAATTTTTCTTAATTTTACTCAGTCTCATAACTCTAATATCCTCCACAGGCTGATGACTATTTTTATATCTCTAATTACTCCCTTGGATTCCAGACTTCTATAACCAGTTATCTACTTTTGATCTCTACTTGGATATTGTAACTTACATAGCTGGCTAGTTTCCCAATATTCAATTTTCTTACTAGAGCCCTGATATTGTTAGGGTAGCAATGTGCACAGCTAAGAACTATATTTTCCAGACATCCTTGGAACTATGGGTAGCCATGGGAGATGTCAACCCAAGTCTTATGGGGATTTATAGGAATTGTTAAACAGTCAGTAGAGACACACATCCCTCCTCATTTTTCTTCTGTTTTACTTCTGTCAAAAACATGATCCCAAAGTTGGAGATGAAACACACATTATAATTGGGGAATGTCCACAAGAATGAAAACCATTTCCTTCTGTGTGCTTGAACAGGAAGGAAAAGGCAACCTTGAGTAGCTGTACTATTCCTAAACTGCTGACTCCTCCTTAGGCTTTGTTAAATGAGAAAAATGTCTTACTAGTCAGGCTTCTGCTACCACATTTCTTTAGGTAGTTCCTATCCACAAAAGACACAGAAGTAGAACCAGCAAAAACAAAACACCCAACAAAAACCAAAACAACAACAAAAACATGTCTAAAAAGAAACTCTTAATTTTCATCTTTCTCTTGACTAAATTTTTCTTTTTCAAGTCTTTCTCATTTCAGTGAGAGATTTCACCACTTTCCAAACAACTAAGGTCAAAAGTCTACATGCCAACTTCGGTTCTTCTCATTCGCTCCTCCCTCCTGTTGGACCCAAATTAACAGCAAGTCCTGTAGGTTCAGATCATGCATTCATCTCACCCTTGTGGCCATCTCTCTGCTTCATACTTCTTGTCTATGTTATAGGCCTGGTTGCCATTCTTCCTGCCTTTATTCTTGCTTCTTTCTTCATAATTCATTCATCTCATAGCTTCTACAGTGATCTTTCAAAAATATAAATTACATCATTCAACTTGCTTACCAGAACCCTGGCCGAAAACTAAAATAACTCAGTGACTTTCTACTGCAATTAAAATAAAGGTCTGACTTAATCATTCCCTGCCAACTCTTCGGATTTCACCCACACCACTCTCCCTACTCCCTGTGCACCTGGCATGTTGGCCTTCTTTCTATCTTTGAGTATGAATATAAATATGAATATGAACTGTTTTTCTCCTCAGGACATATGTTTTTGTTCTTCCTGCTGCCTGATGCCTGCAGGTTGATTTCTCCTCATAATTTAGGTCTCAGCTCAAGCACTATCTCCTCAGAGAGGCCTTCCTTCAGCATCCTGATGAAAGTGAACAACCTCCTCTGACCTGGTTGCCTATCCTTTCATTTACTTCCAAATCAAATCTACCTCAAGGCTACCATATCCAGGAAGTCCTTCCTTGATTACACCATTTCAAAAAGATCTTTAGGTTTCTTGATCCCCATAGGACTTATCTGTGCCATCTTTTGCAGAATGTGACTAGACACGGTCTTCTGATACTCTCAGGTTGTTTTGGTGTGCATGCCTCATTTTCCTAAGCAGAGGGTAAACTTCTTGAAAATGGCAGGCTTTGTATTGCCTTTAATAATTTCATGAGTGCTTGGCTTGTGGCAGGGGCTTAAAAATATTTATTTAATGATATTCAGATTTGTTGTGAATAGAGCCTTGATAGTAATCATATACTTTCAGTTTTACCCTATAGGGCTTGAAGGAAATATTTCACTGCTTGATTTTAAAGAGAATCACAAAAAATTAGAGTGTTTTAATTTTTCTTTTTGCCTCAGTGGCTAAAATCAAAGTAGGTGCCTAGTAAATTTCTAATAAAGGATGTTTTGCAATCATTTTTTTATAGTTGGGTTCAGAACTGAAAATGAAAATTGTTTTGATATTGGTCAAAGTTACTCTCTGCCATGAATATGCACATGTGTTGGTGGATAAGGCAGAGCCTGAACTGTGAATATGAACTTAATCTTTCTGAATTTCTGTTGCAATGAAGGAGAAAGATGCATTTGTTTCTACTCAAAATGATGCTATGGGTTGTTTTCAGTAGGAATTGAAGTTCTGGTTGATTTTTTTCAGAAGCGATTAGTGATTATGAATTTGTACACATCCACCCATACTTCTTTCCTGATATCCATGACAATAAAAATGACACATCTGTGAGAAGCTTAATAGAGACAATCAAAGGACATTTTCTTGTTGCAAAGCAGGCTGGTTCATCTGAGGTTCAAATCCCCACTTTAGGTCTCATTAAGACCCAGTCATGGGACCAGCGGTTGGCATAATGGCTGTGTCACTGGATTCCTATGTAGTTGACCACAGTTTGGGTCCTGGATCTGGTGGCTTAAACTCACACTGGGCACGTGTGCTTGTGTGCCCAAGATCCCAAAAGGAGAATGGAGAAGGGATTGGGGTGTGGCCATCCCCTTTAGGGGGTGATTTCTTGCTTCTGTCTCTTTCTCTCTCTGTCTTTCTGGTGAGTGCACATGCCCTATAGCAAAAACCTCTCAAAAACAAACAAACAAACAAACGAAAAACAACTAAAAATGACCAGTCATTAACAGGCTAGATAAACCAGCCGAGGAAATTAATAATCACTCTATATCTTATTCCCACTTTTTCTGAAATTTTGTGAGAAGGAATGACTTGCTTAAATTTGGTCAAAATTTAGTTACCTGTGACTAAACATTCCTTTCAGTTTGTTCATTTCTTGGGTTAGCCAGGCCAGCAATCCCACTACTGTATGCTGTTCAGCCCTCTTTAGATCAATCTTTCGTTTGAATTCAGAAAAGTTCAGCTGAAACTTAAATCAAATCTATAATGAAAGAGATGAATCTTTAATAACATGAAAGATCAAAACCCAGAAAAATTTAAATTTAAATTGGGGTAATTACAGAATACTCTTCCTCTGATATAGTTTCCATATTTTAAGGGATTGTAAAATTCACCATATGTTTACAAGGAGAATATAATGAGCAATAATCTCAAAACAGGCACTCGGGATATATTAAATCAATTTAATACCCCACCTTACTAGTAAAAGTAAAGAAAAGTTTCAACACAACAATTTTAAAATTATGAAGAGATCATGTCCATGCTAAATATTGTAAAGCAGTAGAAGTTGATGTCATGATTATATGTATTATGGAAAAGATGCTATTTTAAAAAAAAAACATTCCAGTGGTACATTTTAAATTTTAATTTTAATTGAGGTTGTATGAGAATAATAGTTTTCTCTACAGAATGTATCCATTAGCTTGGCATCTACCTAACCTAGTGTCTTCTGTGTGTCCAGGACATATTCTGCGCATCTCAGGGAAAAGGTCCTCTGCTGGTAACAGGTCTTAGCCAAACTTCTGCTGTGTGTATTGCTAGGTAGTGGAGGACTAGAGGACAATGTGTATGTCTATGCTGGTGTTGATAGTTTTCTGTGAACAGATGGCAAAATGATAAACTAAAAACATATGTACTGCACTGCAAACATTTCCTCCTGAGTGATTTGGCAGATTGACAATATCAGACAAGAAGAGGGAGCGTGTTCAGAGCCTTAGGGTAAATTTAACCATTGGAAATAAGGGACTAGGAAGGAGGTTATTTGCCTATTTAACTCTCGAAATTAAAAATAAGTTTTTTTTTTTTTTTTTTTTTAACTAAGAGATGCTATTTTTGAATTTGATTGTGGGAGTCTAATGATTTGTATCAGTTTGGTGTTCACTATCTTCTGTTAGTTCTAATCACTCCAGAGCCTCCTATACAGGTTTCTTTGAGAGGTCTGTTAGATGATTCAAGTTGTGTCCTGTTTCAGAAAATCCTGAGCATTTTAATATGGGCTACTTTTGGAGATTCCCAGAGTAGGTCTTTTATGTAAGACCTTTCTGAAGTAGACTCAACAAGACCTGGACCTTGAGTTTCATTTTTCTAAAACTTCACTAAGGAGCAAAGGAAGGGATAGATTCATTTTCTCTATGTACTGACCTTGCTCCTGCTTCTTCTTCGAGATTCCCAGAGTAGGTCTTTTATGTAAGACCTTTCTGAAGTAGACTCAACAAGACCTGGACCTTGAGTAAGGGATAGATTCATTTTCTCTATGGGCTGACCTTGCTCCTGGTTCTTCTTCAGGTATGGGCACCCAAACACCACACCAAGCAATTCGGAGCTCCTTTGTAAGCATTTCTCTGGGAAGGTACTGAGCACCCTGTCACCTCCAAGTCATTACCTTCCTAGGGAGCAATGTCTGCCACCTCCCCAGTGAGCTCTGTTTCTCCATGAAAAATCCCACTTGGAAAGAATGGTGGTGACCTCTGTGTTCTGAGCCTCTTGTAAGGCCACCTAGCATTGCACAGAGAACAGTGCTACTGATGAGGGGTTAAGGACAGCCAGTGGGAACTAGTGAAAAGTAATCCCAAGTAAACAAAATGATGGCCAAGAGGAAAGATAGCAGGAGGGGAACCACATAGGCAGATTCTACAAGGACTGCAGTGAGGAGGAATCATCTCTCCCAGTCCTCTGGCACCCACCTTGGCCAGTGGGGATTTGGGAAGTAGTCCCAGTGGTCACTTCTAAGCAGAGAGGAAAATAACTTTTTCAAACATTTATAGACTTAATAGAGCAGTTACAGGTTTGCAGAAAAATATGAACAGAAAATATGGAGTTTCCAAATACTCTGTTCCCCTTTCCCAAGTTTCCCCTACTATTAACATTTTGCATTGGTACATTTCTATAATTAATGAACCAATACTGACACACAATTATTAATTCAAGTTCATTAAGTTAGAGTTTCCTTTGTCTTGTAAAGTTCTATGGGTTTTGCCAAATGCATAATGCCATGCATCCATCATTATATGTCCTAACATTCTGTATTCTACCTATTTGTTCAGCCTCCCTTCTCTACCTACCAATCCCTGAAAACCTCTTATCTTTTTATTGTCTTTGTAATTTTGCCTGTTCCAGAATGCCATAGAGTTGCGATAATTTAGTATGTAGCCTTCTCATTCTGGCTTCTTTCACTTAGCAATATGCATTTAGGATTCCTTTTTTTTTTTGTGTGTGTGTGTGTAGATTAATAGCTTATTATCTTTTTACCACTAAATAATAGTCAATTATATGGATGTATCACAGTTTGTCTATCCATTTACCTATTCCAGGTCAACTTGGCTTATTCTAATTTTTGGCAGTTAAGAATAAAGCCACTGTAAATCGCCCTGTGCAGGTTTTATGTGGATTCAAGTTTTCTTCTTCTTCTTCTTCTTTTTTTTTTTCTGGACAGGATTTTGCTATAGGGAGCGTGAACTCACCAGAAAGAGAGAGAGACAGAGAGACAGAAAGCGAGAAATCACACCCAAGGGGGATGGTCACACTGCAATGCCTTCTCCTCCATTCTCCTCTTGGGATCTTGAGCATGCATGTATACACGACTGGCCTGAGTTTAAGCCACTGGGTCCAGGACTCAAACTGTGGTCGAGTGCTAGTCCAGCGACATAGCCATTATGCTATCTGCTAGTTCCAATGGATTCAAGTTTTCAGCTTATTTGGGTAAATACCAAGGAGTACAATGGCTGAATCACATGGTAAGATTATATCTAGTCTTGTAAAAAACTGCCAAACTACCTTCCAAAGTGGATACCATTTTGTGTTCTCACTAACAATGA
>NW_006209847.1:3029955-3140140 GCF_000334495.1 Tupaia belangeri chinensis | reverse complement strand
CCTGCTGCTCTACATTTTGGTCAATATTTGGTGTTGTCAGTGTTTTGCGTTTTAGTTATTCAATGGGTATGTGGTACTATCTTATTGTTATTTTCATTTGCAATGTCCTAATGACATATAATATTGAGCATCTTTTCACATATATATTTTCCATCCATCTGTCTTCTTTGATGAGATTTTTCTTCAGATCTTTCACTCACTTTTTAAATTGGGTTGTTTATCCTTTTATGTTAAATGTTAAGAATTTGTTGTATGGGGACCAGCAGTTAGCATAATGGCTATGTTGCTGGACTCCTACATAGTCGACTGCGGTTCGAGTCCTGGACCCAGTGGCTTAAACTCATAGATGTTAAATTTCTTGGATTTTTGCATGCTTGAAAATATTTGTCTGTTGCCTTTAGCCTGGTTAAAATAGTTTGATTAAGTACAAAATGCTTGGGTATCAGTTTTCCTTTCCCAAAGGATTTTATTGAAATTTTTCCATTATCTTTTGGTGTTGGGGCCTGGAGCCAGCCTCATTTTTTTTTACCCCTCAGCACATGTGTTGGTAGTTTTATCTAGAAACTCAAAGGATTCTTTTCTTACTTTTGAAGGGAGGAAACTTTATTAGGCCAGCTTTCAAAGTTGGTCTTTTTGACTCAGCCTTTCCTTTGAAACTATCAATAAAACAGTTATTTTTTTTTGGGGGGGGGGAGCTGGTGGCCTGGTGACTAAAGCACCTGGATCCCATATGGCCAACAAAATGGTTTGAGTCCTGAACCTAGTGACTTAAAAAATATGCCACGTGTGTGTGTGTGTGTTGCCCAAAATCCTGAGAGAAGAAACTGAGAAAGGACTGCAGTGTGACCACCCCCCACAGGGGAGGACACATGTGCTCTCTACCAAATTAAAACTTTAAAAAATTTTTATTTTAGGGAACCAGCAGTTAACGTAATGGCTATGTCGCTGGACTCCCACGTAGTCGACCACGGTTCGTGTCCCGGACCTGGTGGCTTAAAACTCACACTGGGCGCGTGTGCATGTGTGCCCAAGATCCTGAGAGGAGAATGGAGGAGAAGGGATTGCGGCGTGACCATCCCCTCTGGGGGGTGATTTCTCGCTTTCTGTCTCTATGTCTCTCTCTATCTGTCTGGCGAGTGCACGTGCCCTATAGCAAAAACCTCTCCAAAAAAAAAAAAAAAAGAATTTGTTTTATATTTTGGACACAAATTCCTTATCAGATATATGTTTTGCAGCTCTTTTCTCCGAATGGATACATTTTGCCCAGCCTGTAGCTTGTCTTTTCATTCCTTGATATTTTCTTTAGAAAAGTTATTAATTTGGGAAAAAGATGTATTTTGTGAAGAGTTTTGAAATATGAGAAGTGTCAGAATAGTTGTGAGGGAAGTAGAGGATAAAAGAATTTAGGGACCCACCTACTTCCTCTGGATATTTGAGGGATGCAAGTAAAGAACCTGAGATAGTTTAAACGACTGGGTGACTGTGCGGCTGTACTTGAGTGTAAGAACTCTGAGCAGCATCACCTGCCCTGTGTGGTCGCAGCCTTTCAGCACTCCTGACCCTGAGTGTTGGACATGAGTATTAGATGGTGAACATGTGTCTGTGCAGGTGCATCATGGGTGCGTGTGAGCAGGTCTGTCACAAGCAAATACCACCCCAGAGGGGCTTGCTGCTTCAGCACTCACTCACCTCTTCCATCTCTTTGCTTTGGGAGGGCAAAAGGAAGGCCATTCTTGTTTCAGTTTTCCATAGGCTAGTTGGTAGACTCACTCTTGATACCATAGTTTCCAGCTTCAGAAGTTCCACAAACAAGGGGGTATTGCCATTTGATGAGTCTGAAAGCGTTTAGGGCCTTTAATTGCAATGAAAATTAACTCAGAGGCTACGCATTCTGTGTTTGTGATCCTTGAGACAGAATATCAATTCAAGTGCACTACCACACTTTTTTAGGAAGAAAGGGTCTTCTTGTCTAAGTAGGTGAAGAGATTAGACATGATTCCAAGAGATTAGATTTTGTCACTTTAGAAAATACAGTCCATGCTGGGACCAGCAGTTGGCATAATGGCTATGTCGCTGGACTCCCATGTAGTCGACCGTGGTTTGAGCCCTGGACCCGTGTGTGCGTGTGTGCCCAAGATCCTGAGAGGAGAATGAAGGAGAAGGGATTGCGGCGTGGCCATCCCACCCCCCCGGGGGGGGGGTGATTTCTCACTTTCTGTCTCTCTCTGTCTTTCTGGCAAGCACACACACCCTATAGCAAAAACCTCTAAAAAAATACAGTCCATGCAAGATGATTGATTGGGTTCAAATCTTGTTTTTTCCACTTACTGTCTAAGAATCATCCCCTTTGAACTTCTCAGTTTCCTCATTTTAAAATGGGATAAATGGCACTACTGGAATTACAAGGTTGGCATGAGTAAGTAAAATCAAGTGTGTTAACCTCTTGGCACCGTGACGGCATAGGGATTATGCTCAGCACAAATTTCCATTCCTCCCTTTTGTATTATGAGACGTGCTCTCTTCTAAGCCCTCTGCTGGAATGATATACTCTCCATCCTTTGGAAAAAGACATCCAAGCTCTTACCTTTATAATTTGCTTCTGTTACTCATTCTATCTGAGCCTGTCTTCCCTCTCTCTTCAACTCTCCAACTCTTGGATGGCTTCCCATTGTTTTTCTAGAGGGCTGGGATACTTTTTCTACTCTGGTCTACTTACAGTGAACATCTTAGTATTTAGTAAGGACTGCAGTGCATTACCTTGCATTGTTCATTTGAATGAGATTTTAGTTTATTTTATTTATTCTAGGGGAGAGAAAGAGAGACAGTGGGGGAGAAGGAGAGAGGCACCCCCAACAGGGTCGTCGTGTTGTAAATCCCTCTAGCCTTAGCCAGCCCAGATCAGGTGTAAGTATGCATGTGTCCAGGGAGTCCAGGGAGATCACTGGACACGAACCCTGGTCTTCCCACGTGGGCCTAGCATCACAGAACACTGCATTACTGCTGCAGCACCCTGTTGGCCTGAATGTACTTTTTAATTACCTTGGTCATCCCTCTGGCATTATTTCTTTGTTGGGTACTAAACAGTGTCTATTTAACATTAGCAGTTTGAATATGGTAGATGCTTATTTAATAAGTATGATTTTGGTTACAAATCATATTTATGAGTTTATTAAACACTTGTTCAAGAAATTATACTTGGATTTCTTTGTGAATATTTTGTTTCTTTTAAAATATTTTTAATGCTTCTACAGTTTCTTAGAAAAAATAAAAGGTCAAATACCTTATGCCATACCAAAAGGATGTTTATGAAAAATTTTTAATGCTACAGGGAAATGCCTGTATTGTTATGTTAAAAATAAGTTAGTTGGCCTAGATGTGGTTTAAGACACTGTGCTCTCTAGGTTGGGACCATGTGGGAAACCTGGTTTGAATCCCTGTCCACGCTGAAGCCAGGGACTCACTCAGGAGGTTGAGGCAGGAGAATTGTAACAGTGAAACCTGTCTAAAAAAGCAAAAAACAAACCAATAAGCAAAAATAAATCAGAGCATGTAAAATCATGCATACTGCATGGTTACAACTATAGAGACTAGGCTTTTTTTTTTTAATATTTTTAGAAAATACTATGAAACTGCTAGTAACTATGGAAACCATGTCCAGGCATGGATATACATTGCTTTTTAAAAAACTAACAATAATATCATTTTTTTCTTCTTGTATTTGTAGAAAGAATGATTCTGCCCACAGATGCTCTGTACGGTAACAATACTTACTGTGCGCAAAGACCAATTATGCTTCTTTCCACTAGAGGACACTGTGGTTCTTTAGTTATTTTTTTCCCCATTCAGCATCCCTGTTAGTAAGGAGGAAAATATTCTGTCATGGTTATTATTTTTAGCAAAGTTAAGAGAAATGTTAAAATGATAGCCTCTTTTTTTAAAATACAAAGAAACATTTTCCAGAACTATTGTACTTCTTTTGAGATTTCACATTCCAGGCCATAACTATCAGAAACATTTCTATTTTACATTGGCAACCCAAATTTAATTTATTAGTATGAAACATTATCACTTACACCATTTATTCTGCTATTAAAACAGAATTGCACCCATGCTTTCTACGGTGTGAGAATAGAGGACTAACCCTTTCTATTTCTGGTTCAGCTTTCTTTTATTTATCAGTAAGAACACATGAGATGTGTATGTTACTGGGACATTTATAAGCTGAAGGCTGGAGATACAACAAATTCCGACACTGCTGTGTCTTTCAAGGTAATATTCTCTGATCAATTCAGCAGTGATGTGGTTTCTGTTTTTCTGTTTGAAAAATGACCAATATTATAAATTAGAAAAAAGGAAATATAGTTTCCAAATAGTAATAGGATGCATGCTGAGTATAATAGCATCCAAAATGTCTAAGTGACATGATAATCAGGATCTTATTTTTCCTACTGAAGTCTTACATTCATTTCACCATAAACCAAGGAGCTCTACATTTTATGTTACTTCGAAAACCTCATCTTTTTTCTCATCCTTTTTTTATTATTTGCAACCTTGAAAACAGTGTCCCAATCACCTCACAAGATCATATCTATTTTTCATAGCCTGGTGTCATTTGGTTCCTGGCATATTCTTATTTCTATAGCGTTATTGCTAAGTTCATAGAAATTTTCCCCCAACTCAAACTACCTGTCAATAAATATCAGGGGTGATTATTCATTTTTTTAAATCATGGATACTAAATTTAGCAGAACTAGAGTGTTTATATGCTGCGTATTAGGAATCTAAAAATCTACAATTTGCTTTGAAAACCTGCAGGACACGCATCCTTCCTCTGATTAAAATGTAGAGCTCCATTTCCCTAACTGCTGAAAGCGCTGAGGCCCGGGCTGGAAGCAGCAGGCTGGGCTGGCTGTCGCAGGGAGTCCTGCTGTGCCGCCAAGCCTTTTTTTCTCATTATGTCTCCTGCAAACCCAATCTCCTTCCTTGCTTTGGGAGGCCCCTCTCGCTACTAGGTCTCACTGAAATGAGATGATTAATGATCATCTGGACACAATTAACAAAGGATAACCGGCTTTTCTTTTTTTGAAAAGCACTTTCTTTCTTGCCTTCAAAGGATGTATTCACCTCCTTGTCTGTCATCTAGCATTCTCTAAAGCTATTTAGGAATACTGTTTCCTGGGACTCTCCCCAGTGTGGTTTCTATCATTTCATCTAGTGTTCCTCAAACATATAAATGATATACTTCATATTCCTTCAGCTTAACTGAATGACTCCTAATGCCATTATGATGCCATGAGGAGTTTTTTGTCCTGAAGCTTTTACTCACTTCTGTTCTGTCATAGGAAGTCCTCCTCCTCCAACATAGTATGGTTGAAGGACCATTTCATATGTCAACTTTTTCACAAAGCCTCCCTGATCCCCAAGCCTGAGAGGACCCTTGCCTCTGACTGTAGGAGGCACTTGATATCTTTCCATGGAGCTTGCCTTCTGAGCCTCTGTCAGAGCTACGAGTTCACATATTAAAGTGTCCCTGCTAACTGTAAACTCCTTCAGATCTACAGCTACTATTCACTCGGGCTGATTTTTTTTCAAGGGTCCAGTTGCTACCTAATACATAGAATTTTTTGTTTTGTTTTGTTTTAAACCAAGATTAGCTTATTCACACCAAAAATTAAGAAATAAATAATATGGCCAGCCAGGTGGCATGCTGGTTAAGGTGGCTGGATCCCACATGGCCAACTATACAATATGAGACCCGGACCTGGTGGCTCAAAAAACATGCCAGGCACATGCATGTATGTGTCCAAAATCTGGAGAGGAGAATGGAAGAGAAGGGATTGAGGCATGGTCATCTATCTTGGGGGCGGGGGTGTGTGATTTTTTCACTTTCCCTCTCTCTCTCTGTCTCTCTCTGGCAAACACATGTGCCTTATAGAAAAAAAAAAAAAGAAGAGGCAAGGAATAAGTAATACAGGTCTAATGTGTATTACCAAAATGAGAGGGAAGAAAAAGGAAGCAGGCACTTCTCATTAGGGCATTAAGTGGAGGTGGTTTTGCAGAGTGAATAAAGCAAAGATGATTCTTGGGAAAAATTGCATTGGCCCACCTAGGCCTAGTGACAATGCAATATCAGGAATTGTGGAGGTTTTTCATTTTGCTGAACTGGGGAATAATCCAACTCTGTTATTTAGTAGATAGACCTTAAATTATTAATCAGGAAATTATTAAGGGGGGGTAAAGAAAATAACATATGTAAATTAGTTACTAGTAGCTAGCTTTGACTGAGGATTATGGTTAGTTCATATAATCCTCATAATGACTCAATGAGATAATCATCCTTGCTCTCTCCATCAGTGTGACATACGATAACGCATGTATGACCTTGGGTGTTGTGACTTTCCTATAAGAAGTGGCTAACAATTGATGGCAATTATTTTCTTGTTGATAATTATTAAAAGTCAACCAATAATTAACATGCAATATTGTCTCAAGGGGATTAACTGATATTTTCTCCTTCAGTGGGATGATGAAGCTACAGAATGAATATGAATGTGGAGTATCAACTCGTAGTGCTTGTAGAAATGAGCAGACTGGTTAAATTTAAATTTCTGGTCTCTTAAATATTTTGGTCACAGAATGCACAAAAAAATCCACTAACTTACCTTTTCTGTGTAGACCAATCTCATCCTTTCTTAACAACTCATAGAATGCAGGGTTGAAAAAGTTGGTATCTATTGCTTCTGTATTATCAAGAAAACTTTGACTGTCAGAGAGAATAGGTTACATCATGGTGATGTGGACATTCTGTTTTGGGAGAACATATGCTAATTTTAGTAGTCTCAAAGGCAAATGTGCACTTTCTAGAGCTGAGGTTCTAGAGTGGCCTCAGCAACCTCCATAGCTAGTCTTTGAAAAAGGAGTTTTGTCACAGATTTTTTTTTAACTTCTTATTTAAAATTAAATAAAAACCTAACAGCTTCCACATATCAGTGTGGTTTCTTGTCACAATTGCACTGGATCAAATATTTTGTTTATGCTTAAAGGAAAATGAAAATGTAGACAACTTATTTTGTTGTAGATGTAAGTAATTTAACATATTAGTTTTAAAAATTTGAAAACAGACACAACTATAATATAGTTGTGTCACATATATGCTTAAGATGAAAAAATAAAGCTAAACAAAATCTTAAATTAAATTTTGGACTTCTTTATTCTATTTTAGGCTGTTGTCCCAGGTCTGGGAAGGTTGGGTTTTATCTTTTCTTGTCTTAAGTGAACAATCTAGAAATAGTAGATTTAGGTGTCAGGACATTATTAGCCAGTACACCTTAGCTTGTGTCAGTGTATTAGTTTTGTAGTGCACAGAGAAGGAGTAGAGGCTTGGGACTGACAGGTGTGGATAGAAGGATCATGGGGCACTTGCACCAAGGGCTCTTGGCTGCTGGAAGCCGAGGACGTCGGAGTATCGGAGAAAGGAGGTCAACAAGGGAATATCAGAGAAAGGAGGTCAACAAGGGAATGCACAGAGCTCTTTTCTACATGTGAGCAGGGCCAGCTTTTATGGGTGTGTGACTTGTGCAGTTTCACAGGGTCCTTGCCATTAGAAGGCCCCACATTTGGTGTTAGTGTTCTGCTTTTGCCATCTTGAAATCCTTAATTTTTGAACAAGGGGCTTCACGTTTTCATTTTACATTGGGTTCCACAACTATGTGGCTGCTCCTGTAAATCATACTGATATACTTATAATATTTAATTTTGAATGAGTCTCAGGGAGGATAGAAAGGATGAGTGATGGAGGAGATGGAGAGCTCTCTAAAAGGCCAGCAGGAGAGATAATTTGGGGGTGGGCGAATCTTCAGAACACTGCATGTGACACAGATTTGTCCCACTTGCAGGTTACGCAGGTCCTGTCTTTACATAGTAATTTATTCCTTATCTCTGTTCTGAATCTCCATGTTCTCTTAAAATCTATTCCCTTTTGTTCTATTCTCTCTGCAGTTGCCGACAACTAGCCATTATCTCCTATATACTTAAAGGCTATTATAGTCACCCCTTAACACTTTTCCAGCCTAAGAGATTCTAATTCTTTTATCCATCAGCTTGAATTTTTTTTTTTTTTATTGATGCTTCCTCAAAGAAGAACAGCTAGCTAGTTCAGGTAGCATTGTTAAAATCAGGGTGTAATTAATTTCACATCTAGCGACAATATTGCCAAGGAAAGGAACAGACAAAGACAGAGATGGCACCGATGAAAATTGCTTTTTGGAATTAAGCTAAAATTAGCTAAACATTTTGTAATTACAAAGTAATTTGAAAATCAAGCAGCTAGACTAAAACATTGATCAGGAAAAGGATGATGGGAAAGGAAAGAACAGAAAAATGTATTGAAAATAACCTCCCCTGCAGAGCAGAGGGAGTTTTTGAGGGAAAGCAGATTGCTGCTAATAGAAATAACGAAGCCCATTATTTAGGCAAAGGCTTGGAGAACAGGACATGCGGCTTTGCAAAGTCAAGAGCACTAAGTTCCAGCCAGTGAAAGCTACTCTTATGCCTGTGTGTGAGTCAAGTCCATACACATACCTACGAGGTGATGCAAAGAGACCTCTTCTATCTCATGTTCCAATTAGAATGTTCAGATGCTGAATACAAACAGGTGACATGATTGGATAAACCAAAAGAGTAAGAACAACAGGGCAGAAGCTAAAGGCATAGGGACTCAATTTGATGTAATGCCTGTATTGCTTCAGTAATTCGCTTCAGAAAGACTGTGATTTAATTTCCACACAGTGGCCTGAATACATTCAAGGTGGGTGCTTCAGAAAGCCTGTATTTTTTGTTTCCTCAAAGAACAGTTACATGTGTATACATCTCTGAGTTTAACAGTCTAGTGGCAATCAGGCAGAATGAAGGGACCTTACTCAATGTGGACAACTAGTTCCTCCCAGAGATCTTCCAGGGGCCTCCATGTTAGGTGTGGGGAGGGCCATGCACTTGCTGAGGTGAGATGCACAAAGATGATTGTGAGCCAAATCCTGGTTGTCCACTCTTGGACAGCACACCAAACTTTTCTGTTTCTTAATTTTCTTGTGTACAAAAAACATTGATACTACAAACCTACCTGAGCACTATTTTGGAAATAAAATGAGTGAACAGATGAGAAAATGCTTTGAAAAGTTATAACATATTACTTCTATGCATTTTAAATAGTCCATTAATAATATGGAAATAAAACAAAAAAGCCAACCCCTTAGATGGTAAGGAGGCTGTTTACTGTGGCTCTGGGCTTTGTGCTATGGGAGAGTCAAAGATTCAAAGGCCAAGCCTTCAGCTTGCAGGCTAGTTGGGGGGAACAAAACAAAATGGACAGTGGCAAAGTCCTGCATTTTATATCCCTGAAAATTTAACCAAAAATACACATTTAAGATCATACCATAATCTCTAAGTTAGATGGTCTGTGTTTGAATCCTAATGTACAGGTAAGAATAGCCCCCACCACTCTGAGAGACTGAGAGAGAGAGAACCTTTCAAGGCAGATGGCCATGTTGCAATCCCTTCTCCTCCATTTCTTCTTTTGGGCTTTGGGTGTACACACATATGTGCCTGTTGTATTTTTCATGCTGTATGGGCTCCAGCTGCCTTAACCATCATGCCATAGATTGGTCCTCTTTTTTTATTTTTAAGTTTCTTCCTTCTCTCTTCCTTTCTTTCTTAAGTTTCTTCTCTCTCAGAGAGAGATAAAAGAGAGAGAGGAGAGAGAAAGAGCAAGAAAATAAAACCTCTACAGGGTCTCATGCCACAACTCCAAAGCAGCCTTTCCCAGCAGCCTGGATCATGGGCACACACACATGTGCCTGGCATGTATAGGCCAACTTGGGAATGACACTATCTTCCATGTGGCTTCCAGCATTGCATCACTTTGCGCTATCCCTGAACCACCATGGCTGGGCCATGTGAGACTCTTATTTACAACAGAAATGCCAGGCTTGAACCCGTTTTGTGCCAGAACTCTCCTTACCTTACAACATACCTCATTGTGTTGCCAAACAATTCCAATGCCAAGTTTGAACTTTGTCCTGAAGTTAGTTGCAAGTTAGTGAAGGTGTCCAAATGAGGGATAACTTGATTAAAGGGTTGGTGATTAAAGGGAGATTCTGTGAATTCTGTGCATAATGGATCTGAGAGGAAGAGAGCTGGCAGCTGGGACACAGGGAAGGAGGTCAGTGCCAATAGCTAAACATTTCTCTTGCCTTGCATTGACTCAAAGTCTTCCTAATTATTATTTTCATTTATAGATCTAGTTTAACCCAGCTGGAGCACCACAGAAGAAATCTACTCTCTCTTCCACATGACAAGTTTCACATTCTCTCTGGGTCTTCCCATTTTTAAAAGAATCGAGCCCTGGTTGTTTATGAACCACATGATGCAGCTTGCAGACTCTTGTCACTCTAATCCATTCATTCAGGCATTATGTTTCAAATGCCTAATTCTCTACAAAGAAGACTCATAGTCAAACATGTAAATGCTTTATTGGTGTGTGTTCCAGGGAACAAGAGTGAGGGATGTTGGAGCCATGCAAGGAAGAAGGGTCAATAAAATATTTTCAGGTTGGTAGGTGCTTGGGGTGACAGGGTCCATTTATCCCATGGCAGGGACAGAGGAACCTTACAGAATGTGTCTCAAACCAAGGGAAGTATTTACCATTGGTGCCCATCCCCCATTGGCCAGAGGTTTTTCCCAGTGGGGTGTTAACTTTCTATCACTTTCAGACTGCAGGTCCGGGAGTCCCTCTCCACCTCACTACCTTTTTAGTGTTGAAATCTTGAAAAGAAAACAAAAAGTAGAAGGCTAGGAGCCAGGGCGGGTGGTGATAGGCATACCTGTGGAAAGATGATCTGGTAGGGGCTGAGACTAGAGACAGGTAGGGCCAAGAGAGTCAGAAATGGGCAGAAGAAGTATAAATACATCTGCCTTCTACTGGGCTCTCTGATGGGCTCTGAATGTGCTCCATTCTGCTGCTCATAATGAAATAAGACTCCAACTAGTCTGTCCAGTGAAGATGTTAGAAAAGACAGGAAGGGAAGGGCGAAGCCTGATTACACAGATTTGAGATCAACATCCCAAAACATTGACATATATGCTCTCCTTTATTCTGCAAACACTTACGGCCACTGGTGAGGTTCGGCAGCATGCATTCAGGATGTGGCAGATGCTGAGTGAAGTGCTGGAGAGTGGGGAATGTCCTTCTGAGTAAGGCACAATCTCAACCCTAAGGAGGGCTCAGTCTAGTAGTGGTACTTGAGGTTACTTCCACGAAATAATGATAATAAAGTGATAAGGGCTACAGTAGAGATACCTGGAGGCTGGATAAATGGTCCAGAGAAGAGCATAATTAACTCTCCTTCATGTGGAGAGGTCAGAGAAACCTTCCAAGAGAATGTGAAGCCTGAAGAGAATTTTGGGTGCTCTGGTTCCTCATACGTGTGCCTAGATGGAGAGGCAGAGCTCTGCAGGGATCCAGAGTACCCAGACAGAGGCACAGCTTAGCAAATTGCCTGCAAAATGTTGTAGTCCTAGGATTCTTGACTTCAAGCCAACTGTGAAGCCACTAGACACTCCTTAATGTTAGAAGCTGCATTCAATGCATTTTCCTTCAAATAAATATTCCTTGATGTAGAATTGTAGCCTTTTACTTATGTGTGTTTTGAGCCTGTTAAGTCACCGTTCTGTCTCTTAGGAATCGTGTTTTCCTCATGCGAATCCCTGTTTCATATTTTTCTCACATACTAAAAGAGACCTTGACTGTAAAAGGTTAAATTGAAGATGAAGTAGGGTATTTTTTCCCTCTTCTTCCCTTGGCAAGAACACTGCAGAGCCTTTGTAAACAAAAGTCAGAATGCAGACAGTCTAGGAGTGGTTTCGGCTGAAAAGGAGATTTTTTTTTTTTTTTTTTTTAACATGGTGAATTGAAGACTAGTTCAGGAAAATAAGGAGCAGGTGGCTCCACAGCCTGCAGGGCAGAAGGCCTGGTATAAAGACAGAATGAGCTTCCTAATCAGGATGCTTTCAGGCCCGTCGCGTGGTCCCATGTATCCTTTCAGTCCTTGCACAGGGGCACTTTGGAGCCTCTGTGTCCTCAGCCTCCCAGGCCTGGGCCTCCTGACTAACATATGGGAAGGATTTAGAGACAAGGGAAAAGCCTAGAAATCAAATGCTGAAAGAAATTATGTGGCTAACAGCTGGAATTCATGAAGTTCCATATGAAATGAAGGATTGATAGCAAGAAATCTAAAACACCCTTTCCCTAAAGAAAGACAAATTAATAGCTTGAGGACAAAAAAAGGCTTCCCAGGATTCTTGGCTTCTCTTTAAAAATAACTGTAATGCTTAGGTTTGTTTTTATAAAGGATAGCGGTGCTTATATTTGTTATAAATCCAGAATTATTGCATTCAAAGATGAATATAGTGAAATGCATTAACCAAATTCCAAGAAAAGGAATCTAAAATTGGACTGGGGGCCCAGTTTATTTTCAAGTCTTTCTTATTGAGACAAGTTAACATTAAATAAAAAAAAATTATTTATGAAGATTTTTCACCTAATTTATCTTGTTTAGTCCATCCCTTATGCCCAAAGAAATAACTATTTTTAATCTCCCCCTATTTAAGAGAAAACATGTTAACTTGTCCAAGATCACCTGGTAGGAGACAAGAATTTAAATCCAGATCTTCTGTCCCCCACACCCTTGGGTGCATCTACTGCACTGGATTCTTAAACCTGATAAACTGCCAAATAAGCTGTCGAGATTTTTAAATGTACTGATTCCTGGAGTGGGCTCTAGAATCTCTATGATTAAAAAATAACAAAAAGGATTCTGATGATCATCCTGGTTTGGGGACCAGTGTATTAAGACAAATGAATTATTCTCTCACCAATCAGTACAAATTCTTCTTTACCCAGGAGTGTAGACAAGTGAATATTTCTAAGGCCAGCAGAGTCACACATGGGAAGAATTAGAATCCACCTAACCATGCAGCCTGCAACAGTTTGGGATTAACTGGTTTGATTACCAGCATCTGGAAACAAATGATGAGAGGAAGCTCTTGGGTCATCGAGCAAGTCACGATACATTTTTGCATAGAAAAAATAATAGATTGTAACGGCATAAAGTAATGTTTCCCAACATTTTTCTAAGCAATTACATACCTGTAAAAGTGCTGGGCAACATTAGGGGGCTGCCATATCAAAGATGTAGAGCCTCAGTTTGGTGGCATGATAGTTAAAGCGCTGGACATTCCCACATGGCTGACCAAGTCCCAGACCTGGGGGCTTGCTTTCTCACTTTCTTTCTCTCTCTCTGTGTGTTTGTCTCTTTCTGGTCAAACTAAAATAAAATGAATGAATGAATAAATAAAAATTAAATAAAATAACTCTTTAAAAAAAAGAAAAAAATGCTCAGATACATCTCTATTAGCAGGTGGATCCCAGCCAAAATTGGAGGAGCCAGGTAGACAACCATCAAAATACTATATGCTTAATCTTTCAGTTTCTGTGTGAGTGGAAAAGTGAATGAATATGCAAAACAGCCAGGCTCCTATCTGAGAGCAGCAGGTTAAGTCTTCTTTGATGTTTGTGAATATGGAGAGGTGATTCACATGCCTTGGTGGGCCCATTATCAAATCCTAGCTGTATCACTTAGTGACCTTGAATAAGTCACTTGTCTTTTTTGACCTTCAGAAATTCTCCCTTCATCATAGACTATTTGGAGGCTTAAAAGGAATAATGTATAAAATATGATTAGTCCAGCACCCATAAATGCGAGCACCGTGTACATTGTACTGTTATTTCTGTCTCTTACATCCAAGTGATCTTAAAATTTAATCAGCAAAGGATATAGAAGCTTTAATGATATCTTAAGCAAACTGGGTTTCCAATGCAGAAAATTCACTTCAGTAAAAACGCAAGGGAAGTACATAATACAGCATAATACACGATATCCTATCTTAATCAAGTGCTGCTTCCAGCTTTTAGAAATATGTGGGACAAGGAGCAGCTGTGGTTGGGGCAAACCTTTGAACATCAGAAACTACCTCTACAGTGGCGTGCAAGAAAAGTGTGCTCAAGAATTTAGAAACCAGGAGAATAAAAGTGCCCTCTGCACCTCGCAGGGCAACACAAAGACATTTTGAGAATGACTTTAAGTGGAGTCAGCAAGACTGGACGGTAACCTGATTATATGTATCGACATGTATAAAGGAAGAACTTATTATTCTGCAGTTGGCCAGCAGTAGAAGAACAGAAAATGGAGTCAGAGGTAAATTTGGCAAGTGTCCTCCTAGAGCTATTGGGGGGGGGTGTTGGGAGGAAGGAGGCTTAGCTAAGGCACTTTTATTATTCCTCACCCATTGGCAAGACCATCCACTGCTGTTGAGATGTCTGTCTCAGACTATTTTAGCCCAGTGTGATTACATATTCACTGTATATGAATAATTTTTTATTTCTTTTATAAAATATATATATATATATGTGTGTGTGTGTGTGTGTGTTTATATATATATATATATAATTTAGCTGTATAGTTTTCTTATAGAGAAAAAGTACCTATTAGACTGAGGTTGCTTGTATTAGAGCCTCATCAGCCTAACTCCCTGTTAGGAGTTCCTTTGAGTTCTCTCAGGGGCCACTGAGGGGGTGGGGAAGGAGAAGAGGCAATCAAGAGGGACTTAGCTCTTGTCCTCCCACTATCAAAATTGCTCCATTTTTACACTCTAGGTATCAGGGGAAGATTTTAGCTTTATCAGTGACTCCCATTGATTTGTATTTGTATTAAAAATATATTTGATCTATAATTCTCAATTAGAATTTAGGCTCTGAGGTTCAAAAATGAATTATCTATAACCTATTGCTAAAGCAAAAGTATACGTAATCCACCAAATAGATGGTCTTAAAATAACTTATCAGGCCAACTGGTAGCATGGTGGTTAAGGAGATTAGATTCCACATGGAATGGTTTGAGTCAAGTACATGGTTTGAGTCTTGGACTCTGCACTTGAAACAGAATAAACACATCAGATGCATGTGCTTGCATGCCTACCTAAGGTCCCAAAGGGAGGGAGAGATGTAGGATAAGGGGTTGTGGCCTGACCACCCTCCCTTCTCCTATGGAAGGTGCTTTCTCACTTTTCATCTCTCTCTCTCTCTCTCTGTCTCTTTCTGGTAAGTGAACAACCTCTGACAAAAATTTTAAAAAGTAATAGCATCTCACTGAAACTTTATTTTTCACTGAAAAAAATGAGAGGAAGAAGTAGATGAATTTTTGCTTCACTAAATGGGTTGAGGTCAAACCACAACTTTGAGTCATTTCTTTTTGTTTGTCTATTTATTTACTTATTCTAAGAAAGAGAGAAAGAGCACTTCCAGTAAGGTTTTGATGCCATAATCCACCCCCAGCTTTAGCCATCCCTTGTGTACTTGGCTTACTCAGGTAGGTCTGCAGACTTGAACTGGAAACCTTACCATGTGGGATTGCCTCACAGAGCACTGCATTTTACCACTTGGCACCATCTGGTCCCAAGAGAGTTTTTTTTTTTTTTTTTTTTTTTTTTTTTTAACAAAGGGTTCCAAAGCTTAAAATGATTGAAAATATCCAGAATAGATTATTTTTATCTTTTTTTTTTTCCAGAGGATTTTCCTATAGGGCACGTGCACTCACCAGAAAGACAGAGACAGAGAGACAGAAAGTGAGAAACCACCACCCCAGGGGGATGGCCATGCCGCAATCCCTTCTCCTCTATTCTGCTCTCGGGATCTTGGGCATACGTGCACACGTGCCCGACATGAGTTTAACCTGCCAAGTCTGGGACTCGAACCACAGTCAACTACATGGGAGTTCAGCGACATAGCCATTACACCAACTGCTTGTCCCCAGACTAGATTATTTTTAAAGCTCCAGCTCCCTTTGGCAATGAAAGTTTATTTCTTGGAATCTAGTTTTGACCATTGCTGAATTTCTTTTGAATAAATACAGACAAACTAGGCTTTTTGCTTTGTGAACTCTGGAAGTGTTGAGTCAGCTGCCTGGACTACTAAGTAGAGCCCACAGAGCCTGTTGCTCTGCAGGCTCGAATTTGTTCCCAATGTCTCTGGTTCCATATTGGTTTATGACCAATGACTAATGCTTCACCCATGAGTCATTAAACCCATTCTGCACTTTCCTGGTTTCCTAATCTTTTTGGAATTCATCCTTGTGTCCAATGGTCCAATGCTCTAGCTTGGTATTCAGATGACTGAGTGAACAGAAATGGCAATAAAAATGTATATGTGATATAAACGTTCAAAATGTAATTCCCTTTAGAGAAGGTTTCTGAGCAAATAAAATTCCTCCAAACCGTTTAAAATCTTTTCAAATATTTGAAGCATTTCAGTTTCCTTTGCACCTTCATGAGAGGTCAACAAATACAGAGAGTATTTGCTAGCTCTGCACATTCTTACTTTGCTACAAAATTCAGACTTCACAGGATAGCTGTACTTTTTAATGCTTCTGATTAACTGCACTAATGGAAGAAGGCAGAAGCATGGATAATCTAATATAGATAGCAGCTGATGAATATGCATGTGTTTGATGTTCTAGAAAACTACTTTAAAGGAAACAGTGAAGCACCATTGATGGCTAAACTTGGGATGAAGAGAAAAGATGACCAGCTTCTTGACTACTACTCATGTCCCTGAAATCCTATCACTTTACAAGTGCCTACATTTATAGAAAGAGTTAGGAATGTCCTTATACTGTGCTCAGGTTGTGGCAGACTAAGTGGGAGAGAGATAGTTTAGGGTGGGGGAAGGAAGTGGATGTAAATAAGACATGGACACGTCGTGCTTACAGGGATTGGATAGGAGCTGGGGGTGGGAGGTATAGACTTAGCTACTAGTGCTCATTGACATTTAGCTTTATCTATCTAAATACAAGATCCAAAGGGTAAGGCTAAGCTAAGAAGTTACCTCTGACTCAAGTAACTGAGGAGTAATCTACAGGAAGGCAGATGGAACACGGTAATGGAGAACCCAAACAGACTGTTCAGCCAAGCAATGCTCAATCGTTTTCTTCTGGGTGGATGGTGTAGAGCGGAGTTGACCCATATGATGAGAGCTAAGGTTGAGTAGGATACTGGGCTAGGGGGATGGTAAGTCAGATAAGAGAGTCCAAATGGGACATACGTAACAAAGTGCTTAGTGCTAATGCCAGGAACCTGAGTATGAAGCCAGAGGAATCTTGAAACCAAATACTTGAAAACAAGGGCTTTGGGTCCAGATAGGAGCATTGTCCTGCTATATACATGAGCCACAGAAGATGTGGCCATGCTGGCTTTTTTTTTGGAGAGGTTTTTGCTACAGAATTCATGCACTTGCCAGAAAGACAGACACAGAGAGAGAAAGACAGAAAGTGAGAAATCACCCCCCCGGGGGTATGGCCATGCTGCAATCCTTTCTCCTCCATTCTCCTCTTGGGATCTTGGGCACGCACGTACACGCACCCAGTGTGAGTTTAAGCCACCAGATCCGGGACTCAAACCATGGTTGACTACATGGGAGTCTAGCGACATAGCCATTATGCCAACTGTTGGTCCCTATGCTGGCTTTTATGTACTCTCTTTGGAGTAAATATGAGGTATTTACCCACAATTGAAGGTCAAGGGATATAAATAGGCAAGTGATTAATTATCTTCAGCAAAATTTGTTTTTAGGTTGCAGGGCACTATCTAGCATATTCAAATGTTGTTAACTAAGCTAAAATTGCAGGTGTCCAGAAAGGATGTGCTCTATGTGGCTTTTCTCTAGTTGGCCTGGAGAAAACATGGTAGACATTAGTTTGGTCCCATTCTTTCTCTTCAGCATAAGATATGAATAAGTAATAGTGGGACAGGAAGGAACCCCTGTAGTGGAGGAACTCATCAGAGAAGAGTGACTGGGAAGACAACGGTATAGGCCAATTTAGGTAAGAGATATACCCTAAGAAATATTCTGCAAAGGAAAATCAATTGAGTTACTTAACCACATATTGTACCTTTCCTAAAACATGCCGCTGGAAAATTTCACTTATGCCATCTTTATGTTTACTTAATGAAGCTCAGTCCTCAAATATTTTCTCCCCACTTTCCAAGTAAGAAATAAATAGTGGAGTTTTATTCTTTATAAGTCCATTTCTGAAAAGGGCCACAGATTACTACTGGGGAGATATGGTAAGACAGGTTCTGGGCCAGTCTGTGGCGTGGTGGTTGAAATGGCTGGATCCCACAGGGCCAACTAAGTGGTTTGAGTACCAGAGCTGGCTGCTTGAGAAACTAATGGTGAGATTCATTTCAAGGGAGTACCAGCATTAATGTTGGAGAGTTTAACCACTGTTTACTGAAGTTCACTATTGGAGAAATTAGACACAGGGTTTAAGGGTAAAGTGTGCTAATAATGAAGAAGCATATGAATAAGTAGAATGTATCTTTTGAGATTGGACTTGTCCAAATGAGTGCAAAGAGGTCTTGCAAGAATTTATGAATAAGTTGGGAACCAGCAGTTAGCATAATGGCTATGTCGCTGTATTCCCATATAGTCGACCGCGGTTCGCGTCCCAGACCCGGTGGCTTAAAACTCACGCCGGGCGCGTGTGCATGCGTGCCCAAGATCCCAAGAGGAGAATGGAGGAGAAGGGATTGCGGCGTGACCATCCCCTCTGGGGGGTGATTTCTCGCTTTCTGTCTCTATGTCTCTCTCTGTCTGTCTGGTGAGTGCACGCGCCCTGTAGCGAAAACCTCTCAAAAAAAAAAAAAGAATTTATGAATAAGTTTAAGATTTTGTGAGTCCAGGGGTGATTTGTCTCTTGCAGGACTTCAAAAAGTTAGGTTATTTCTGATGAGCTGTGTGTGCTTAGTTATCCTGAGCTCCTAGGACTAAATTGCAAGGGAGCACAGTTCACATTTGGAGAAACCATTGTTTATCTCTTTACCCAGAGTTCTCTTTATTTGTGATTTCTCACCAACGCATTGCTGGTCACTAATCTGTTGTCAAAATCAAAAGTGCCCAAGCAAATCAGCTTAGGGAATTGTTTATTCAGTGACTGCTAATTGCTGAGGCTTAGAACTGATTCAGTAGCATACTGGAAAAAAACAAAAAAAGATCTGTTTATTCTAGCCTGCTGTATATGTTTTTGTAAGAAGGTGCTTGATTTTTTAAAATTAGATATTCTTTTTAAATCATAATTTCTGATGTACTTGTGTGTGTGTGTATGTATATATATGTGTATGTGTGCGTGTGTGTATTGTATAACTTTATGAGGTATAGTGTAGTTTTTCAAAACATGTGGATGGGGGAACCAGCAGTTAGCGTAATGGCTATGTCGCTGGACTCCCACGTAGTCGACCGCGGTTTGTGTCCCGGACCCGGTGGCTTAAAACTCACGCCGGGCACGTGTGCGTGCGTGCCCAAGATCCCGGGAGGAGAATGGAGGAGAAGGGATTGCGGCGTGACCATCCCCCCTGGGGGGTGATTTCTCGCTTTCTGTCTCTATGTCTCTCTCTGTCTGTCTGGCGAGCGCACGCGCCCTACAGTGAAAATCTCTCCAAAAAAAAAAAAAAGTTAAAAAAAAAAACCAAAACATGTGGATGGTAGAGTGATCAAATCAGGGCAATATATCCACCATCTCAAACATTTGTCACTACTTTGTGTGGTGTACATGCCTGTTTTAACATATACATTGAATTGTCATCAACTCTCATTACTCTGCTGTGCTACAGTACTCTAGAATAGATTCTGCACTCTTATATTTGTTAATTAAGTTCTCCCATCTCATCATCCCCCTTCCTTTTCCAGTTTCTGGTATCCACTGCTACTTTTGCTATTTCTATATGATCAAATCTTTTTAGCTATTAATTTTTAAATATAAAAATCAGTAGGAAAAACCCTGTAAAAACGGTATGAATTGGGATTGAACCTAAGATTGTCTTCGGGTTGTATTAGCTTATATATCTTCTTTTGTTTAATCCCTCTGTTTTAATTTATCAGCTGTCTCTGTGTCAGACAGAAGGTGTATTTTTCAAATAAGATTACTTCTTTGATATTAGGCAACTCATCTTATTCTTTCCAGAACACATTTTCATAGGAGTCAAGGGTATATTTTCCTTAAAAAATCAACAAGCTTGTCTCTGGCTTCACAAATGTAAAGGAAGTGTGCAAAGGCAAAGGACAGGAACTGATCTGTTGACACAATTTTTATGACAAAGTCTTTCATTGTTGGCTAATTTTCTGCTAGTTGAAATCCAAAAATGATTTCATAGATAGAAAAAATGAATTTTTCTTGGCATTTGCAGAATCAGTCTTTGTTGGATGCCCACGGAGACAAGGGATGACAGTTGTGATGATTTGCTCGTGGGAGCAGAGGTGACTTTGCCACCACATTATTCATGTGAATCCAGAATTGCCATAAGGGAAGAGAAAGATTTGCTTGGGAGATGCCAATCCTAAATATACCAGAGCTGTGGATTTTAAAATGCGGTGTTATGTGGCCAGGTTTTTTGCACCTGAAACAAGTGTTTATTGTTTTCAAACCCTAGGAGGAAAGCTACAATATAAGGGTCAAGAGTGGTTACAGATTAAGAACATCATCTCTGCAAGATAATGTTACTGGCAGTTTGGCTTAGCAGTATCGTTATTAGAGTTGAACGTTTAAAACATCTGCTGATGTCAGAAGGTGTTTTTTTGACACACAGACACATAAATGACATCCATATTTCCCACTATAGCTAGCCTATTAGGTATAGTTATGACTATGCTGGGGACCGGATTGTGGCACCCTGATAAAGTACCTCGCCCTGTGTGACTGACTCACATAGGAAGGTTCTAGGTTTGTGTCCAGAGACCTCTCTGAATACATGGGACATGTAGATCATGGCACAAAGACCCTGTATGGGTGTTTATCTCTGTCTCTCTACTTCTGGCTCATGAAATAAATAAATAAACTTATAACAACAACAAAAAGACTATTTTGTCCAATGTCATGACCACTAGATACGTGAGACAACTGAGCATTGAAATGTTTATAGTCTGAATTGAGACTTAGCGTAGGTATAAACTACATACTGGATTTTAAGAAAAATATGAAAATAAGAAAATACCTTAAGCTTTAATATTTATTACTTATTGAAAGAATACTATTTTAGACATTGTAGGTTAAGTTAATATTATCTATTTTTCCTCATTTGGTGTGACTTCTAGAAAATTTACTTATGTAGCTCATACTTTCACTGGACAGTGATGGCTTAAGATCATGTATTGGGGCAAATGGTCTTCTGACAATTCATGGTGAGAAGTTACTGAACTCTAGTCATCATGTTCTATCCTATCCCTTATGTCTCCTCTGAGCCAGGTATCCACTCCCCTGCCTCTTTGGTTCCATATACCATACTCCCCTCTTAGCTATTGTTGCAGCTCCTATTGCTTGGAGGTGATTTGTGATGTGTGAATTTCTTTCCCATGTCACATGTTGCCAGGATTTTAAGATTCAACCATTGTTCTCTAGGTTTGAATCATTTACCCTTTTCTAGATAGGGTATTGTCCTGACTTTCTGGAATATACCCAGCTTGGACAATGATTACATGTGATATCCTCAATAACTGACAATGAGTACCAGTTGTCAAATATAAATTAAAATATATTGTCAGATTTATATAAGGAAAGCTGGATTAGATAATGGACCTCTTATACACTAATGGAAATTTGCCTGCCAGTACTAATCAGAGAAGGTAGAGAATGTTGGAGGAAAGGCACTGTTTAGGGCAGGGAAGAGAGGGAAGAGATCACCTGGCATGAGGGCATTTGTACCGAGGGAGCAAGAGACAGAGAGACTTGGCTCGTGTAAATCTGGCTGCTATGGTCTTATTCTTGGTAAACAGGCCCTGTGGAGTTCAAGTGATCCTTGATTTACCCATCATTATTCTTCCTCCTTCAGGGAAAAGTGAGAGGATGGAGGCAGAACCTAAATGTTTGTTCCTGTGTTCTGTTTCTTTGGAAATACAAAAGTTTCTTCTATGAAAAGTGAGGGAGAAGAAGTAAGCAATCCCCTTATTACACATAGTAAAAGTTAAATCATAATATCATAGACTATCAGAGCTGATAGGAACCTGAAATACTGTCTGGTCAGATGCCGCATTATAGATAAGGAAACAGCTCCACAAAATCGAATTAACAGAGACTGGAGAACTCTCCCCAGTGGTGCCGCCTGCATATTAACACCTCCGAAAATAAATAGGGAAAAACAGGCTGCCAGTTTGATATAGCACATACCTCTGTAAAGAGTTTATATCCATGTTTTTGAATTTAAATATTTTCAAATATTTAAATACAATTAACAATAAGATTGCAAATCCAGCAAAGGAAAGAATTTACACTTTGGTTTGGCATGTTTGGTGGATTTATGTGCAATAGCAAAACTAATCCAATTGAGAGATTTAATATTTTCATTTCACTGCCATAAATTGACACAGACCTTGAGCAACAGATCCCCAGGAGGAATGGTGTCTGGGACTCAGATAGTGCTGTTCATATAGAGAAAGACTTGGCCCACAGAATCTTCTAGCCTGACTCTGTGTGTTGAACAAGGGACCTGCTGAGATAAATATAAAAATCACTAATATGCAAACTATGTGTTGTTAGTGAAAAGACTGATTTAAAGCATTAAAAATAAATGTGTCTTTAAACATAAGTCTCTCAACTTTAAAGATGGAATATGCAATGACTACTGATTAGAGTGCTAAGGCATGTACCTCTGTACTCCTGCATCAGTCTGTTCATCTGTCTATGCTAATAGTCATCTCACTGGTTGGAATTATTTGTTTATATTTGTTTACATTTTACTCACTAAACACATATTGAGTGTCTGCTAATGGTCAAGCACCAGCTGGGTACTAGAGAAAATTAGTAACCTGTATTTTGTCTATGGCCTATTGCTTATCTCAAGGATTTTTGTGAAGCTGATTGAAATTTTTGTGTCTCTGGGCCAGAAGGTGGTGTGGTGGTTAAGGCATTGGACACTCCCACATGGCCGACCATGGTTCAAATCCTGGACTTGGTGGCTTGCTTTCTCACTTTTCTTCTCTCTGTCTTTCTCTGGTCAAATTAAAATGAATGAATGAATAAATAAATTTAGGTAAATAATTCTTAAAAAAAAGAAATTATTTTGTGTCTCCACAGTTTTCTCATCTGTAAAATAGAAGGTGGGAATGAATAGTCCTTCAAGTCTTCAGATCTATGTGAAATAGATGTTTTTGAGGTATTGGAGGTTGTTGAAATGTTTGAGCCCTCCCTTTGCTCCAGACACTGCCCCAAATCACAGTGTCTTAAGTAAAGAGAAGTGTATTGCTGTCTCATGCGAAGGAAGTGAGGAGGCAAGCAGTTGAGGTAAAATGGCAGTTCAACAAAGTTACCAGGGTCCCTGGCTTTGTCAGTCCCTCTGTAACTATCCCTGATAGGTGCAGAACTTCTAGTCAAGATGATTGCTAGAGCAGAATGTCCACCCCTTGCCCCACCAGCTGCAGGGAAGGCCGCAGTGCTTAGTCTTTTATCTGGGAACACTGCTGCCTTCAATAAACATGGCTTCTGAAAGTACAGAATAAAGGGATAGTAGGCTATGAGACAGCCAGGTATATTGTCTATAAAAGAATATTGCACTGGGCCAGTTAAACAGGTATAAAAGACTTTATTCAAGACTGTTGCAACAAAGGAAAGAGATTGGGCTCAACTCTGCTGTTAAAAAAAAAGAGGGAAGATTTTTAAACACTGAAGCGAACTGATGGACAAGTACAGAGAGATGTTAGGGAGGAAGTTGGTCAATGTGAATAGGCCATCTGTGTTAGGTTCCTACCCTCCCACAGAGGCCAGGATATAGGGACTTATCCTTATTACATTTCCAAGGGATGGCTCCCAGGTCCTTGAAAAAGACATTGCAAGCTTTTATAAAATTTACATCTTAAAAGGCAAGAGAAAGATTTTTATAATTGCAAGTTTTCTAAAGTGAAAGCTCTGAGGAAAGGGAGGTCTTAGAAAAAGACTCAGCTGTCTAAAAGTTTAGTTAACCTAGGGAGAATGTTAAGGCCTGGACCTATCTCTACCATGGAATCTGTTCATTTTTGCTGCAATTTTATTTATAATAGTAACTTCTTCAAAATCTTTTCTTCACAGATAAGCTAAGCTTCAGCCCAAATTACTTTCTGAAGTGTCTGAAATTCTTAGTCTGTGGAATCTGAGCAGATGAGGTTGTACACCATACAGGACGGGAAAGAGCTGGGAATGTGGCTGACTGCAGCCTAACAGCTGCAAGCTGTGGTGCTGTGGAACAAAGTCTGTGGGAGTTCGTGACTCTCCAAAATGAGGCAATAGAAAGTTTCAAGTTTTCAGAGCAATTATAAGTCACATTTTGTACGAAAAAGCCCATCACTGTCTGTGTCTAAGAACAGGCTGCCAAGGGCTCCTGTTTCTGGTTATTCTCCACTGAAGACGGAGCAATTCAGGTGCTGCATAATTTGAGCCTGTTTTCTTCCCCCTAAAGGTGACAAGCTCTAATTTTATTTCATTCTTTGTAAACTTGAAAATGAAAGGTCCTGCATGGGTGTGTGGGAGATGCAGTGTGTGCCTTTGCATTCAAGGTGAGCAGCACATAAATGTTTCCCTAATGTGTTTCAGACACGTTCAGAGACATAAAGAAGGGAATAGACCTAGCAGGTTATTGAGTCCATCTCCCTTCCTTTGCATTGATTGAAACTGCCTTACCCGAGCGTGCCTTTTGGAATTTTGAGCAAACTAATTTTCTATGTCCCCAGGAGCTGATACTTGTCACAATTCCATTTCAGAAAAAAATCTTCTAACACAGGAGACCTCATTGTCAAGACATTTCTCTGCATCTGTTCTATCTCATTTTTTCTTGGCTAGTCAAGCCAATCCATGAGATCAGACCCCATCATGGAGTGGAGGTGAGAACAAAACCCAAAGGATAACTGGGTTACATTAGAATTTTAGACTATTAAGCTGTATTTCAGGAAATGTAATTTAACACTTAATATGTCTTTATATCCATGTAATAAGAAGTTAAACTACATGTTTGATATTTCTTACTAGTTTTACTTTTTCATATGCTTAGTGTTTTCCCATTAGAATATCTTGGATATTTCTATTACTTTTTAACCTAGTCTACTATTTTCTGCATTAAAAAATGCCAAACAATATTAAGTCATTTCAATTTAATTTAATTCATATATAAGTGAAAAACATTTGGCTATCATGAGACTTCCTACTTTCAAACAATTGATGATAGTAGAATATTCTATGTTAATTTATTAGAGCAAGAAAGACAATAGATTACAGGACAAGTTTTTTTTACCAAAAGACGAGATAGTCCAGTTAAAACACTTTCAGATATCAATACTGAAATGGTTATACAGTCAAACTGGGAGGCTAAGTTTGGGGGAGGAAATAATTTATGGATCGCAGAAGAAGTGATACAGTGGCTGTATTTCCATCCAATAAGGGAATCTATTTTCTGCTCAGAAAATTGTTTTCCCACCAAAACCACCTGAATATAAAACTCCGTCCTTCTGCTATGCCATGAAAATGCACACCATCATGTGAGAGCACAAGAGAAGTGAGAAAAATGCTCTGACAACAAGCAGAGAGAACACCTATTTCTAGAAAAATCAATGAAGGACATATTTGGCATTTTGGAAGTTACTTAGTAAAAAAATCCCTCTTTACAAGTGCCATTGACAAAGATTGCATTTGTTGTGTCCATTGAGTGAGTGCATAGGAGAAACTGATATTTTTCTTTTATTATTATTATTATTGTTTTTGAAACTGGTATTTTCCTGTTACCAATAGATAGATGATGAAACACTATGGTAAAATATTACTAACCAGAACACTATGAGACATTTAGAAAAGGATAGCAGAAACTGGAAAGAGAGAGACTAACTGAAAGGGAGACTATCTTTTTTGTGTTTTCTAATAAAGGCCTTTTTTCTACTATTTCAAGTGCGAGAAGTTAGCAAAGTATTTAACACTACTGTCAACTCTACGTTATCTTTACATACCATTGCCTAACCAGAAGGTAAATGGCTTCGAAACTTTTCATTTAATTGTAATAAGCTGTTCCTTTATTAACTTATTTTTTTAATTCTATCACTCGTTCATTCACTTGTTTCTACATTTGTTCATTCATTTAATAAATAAGAACTACATTGTGCATCTGGTCATTAATCATCTATCATCTTAATATTTTTATAGCCACACAAACATTTTTTTCTTTTTCTTATAAATTTAAATATGGCAAACCTCACTTGATGATTCTAGTGAGGACTCTGTAACTTAAAATTTAGTAAGTGTAGAGGCCATCAGGTTGCATGTTAAGGCACTGGAATCTCATACGATTGTCTGTGGTTCAAGTCCCAGACTTGGTGTTTTGAAAATCATGCCAGGTACATGTGTGTGTGTATGCCCCAAATCCCAAGAGGAGACTGGAGGAGAAGGAATTGTGGCATGGCCATTCCCCCCAAAGGATGATTTCTCACTTTCTCTCTCTCTCTTTCTCTCTGTCTCTCTCCAGTGAGCATGTGTGCCCTATGGCAAAAGCCTATGGCAAAAACCTTAAAAATAAAAAAAAAAATAAAAAATAAAAAAAAAAAAAAAAGATGACCAAAAAAAAAAAAAAAAAAGGTCAGAACTTGCATAATTCTGCCCAATCAAATGGGTACTGTAAGATACATGGGAAGAAAGTAAAGGAATACAGACTTGTAGTACTTTATTTATTTCTAATAAGCACATCTACAGCCAATCAAAAATGCCACAATAATGGCTAGTTTTGAAAAACAGTAACCAGACACTGTAATTTTTAAAGCTATCAGCCACCAAGAAACATAAAGCTAAGGAAGGTTTTATTATATTATAACAAATTAAATTCAATGTGTTATCATGCCTTCAGTCCAAAAGTGATAATGAGATATTTCAGCAGGCATAGGCCTAAAAAAATGTTTGTCTGAATGTAAATGACAGTGTTGATATAATCTACAGAGCAAGGATGTACTCTGTTCACTCAGATAGAGGTGAAAACACTACTCAATTTGTTAATTGTTTTAGTCATTCTTGCCAAACAATGTTAACACTAAGTTCCTTAGTGTTTTTGTTTGTTTGTTTGTTTTGTTTTGTTTTTGGAAAGGTTTTTGCTATAGGGTGCGTGCACTCACCACAAAGACAGAGAGAGACAGAAAGTGAGAAATCACCCCCCAGGGAGCATGGCCGCGCTGCAATCCCTTCTCCTTCATTCTCCTCTTGGGATCTTGGGCACGCACGCACATGCACCTCACTTGAATTTAAGCCACTGGGTCCGAAACTCGAATCCCAGTGGCCTACATGGGAGTCCAGCGACATAGCCATGACTCCAACTGCTGGTCTCCCTTAGTGTATCTTGTAATAAGTAATTGTTCAGTATGGAGTAAAAATCACATCTTTATAATGTGATACAAATGGATCAATTTGGTATGTTTAGTCAGTTTAAAAAATATTTTATGTGCAACAGATTATTTGATTAATGAAATCTTCTGTTTTTCTACCATATGTGAATTTGGCTCTCTTGACCCATAAACCAATTCAAGATGCCTCTGGAAAAGAAAGGATTTGTTACAAAGACACCTGGGGAGGCCTTCCTTGTAGTGGAAGGTTAGGTAGACCCTTACTCCAATCTGACTTCATTTGTATAATATCTAGCAGAAATTCCCCAAAGTTTCTGTCATGTGCATATTGCTATTCTCTAGTTTCTAGTAATTATGCACAATTTCCCCATTTGATATTCTCTTGGTCATTTCAATGGGATTTTTGGGAAGGTGAGGAATTGAAAGTATGATATAAATGCAATGTTTCCCTAGTTAAGAAGATAGTTGTTGGATATTTGCATAGGGTGGAGCTGGTGGTGGTGGGTACCAGGATTTTGTTATCCATTACCCAGCTACTTAAGCCTTTTCTTCATTCCTTGGAAATGATCTGCTTATGCACATCCCTGTACTACTGGGCTATTGCCTATTCTTAGCTGCCTATAGGTACTCAAAGATGCTTGCCCAGATTTGCTTTTAAATCCTCCATGCACCAAAAGCCAGAAGAGCCATTACTTCAGACTCTGTGACACCACTGACTGATATTCATCAAAAGGATGACATTTTACTGCATAAGAGGCCTGATTCTTCATTGCCATTTTGATGATTTGTTTTAGGTTTATTTGGTTATTTATTTATTTTGTTTAAGGTCTTTGCTTGAGATTTTAAGATTGTTAGAATACTTGTTTTAGTGGTTTTCTGGGCATTGAAATGAGCTGACAAGTTTTGACTCTCCATGGAAGACCTTTCCAATTTTAATAGCTAGACATTACCTATACTTCTTTTTAATTTTTTGAAAATTTAATTTACGTCCTGAGAAATGTGATTGTCTCGCCAATACTCTAAGCTCCTAACATGCTTGGTTAGGCTTTGATATTTTGTAAATCTTGAGCTTTTAAAGGCATTCCCTTGCTCCTCACCTTGTATTTCTCAGCTACCTAATTTATTCTGTTTTATGTTAATCAATCATCTATTTACATGCCTGAGTTTCCCTGTAGAAATTTTTGTGTTAACTTAAACAAAACCTCAAACCCACTTTACCTCTAGACTTTCCAGTGTTGGAAGTCAATACATTTCTTCATTGTGTGAGCTGATCTGCATTGGGGTTCTTTTATTTTCAGTCCTCCTGATTGATACACTATATTTTCATCCTATTTGGTGATATAAACATTTTGGCAGGCCACTTCATCGATTTTTCTTCTTGCCTAATTCCTTACTCTGTCTAGTTTCAATTTTTTCTTCAGGTTTTTAGTTTATATTTGTTAGTGATGATCAATTGTTTATGACCTCATAGAATCACAAAAGGACCATGGATCAGTTTTTCCTATTCCTTTATTTTTAGATAATAAAGTTAAACATGAATGAGGCTAACTGATACACTGAAGATTAGACAGCGATATTTTTAATAATTTATTCATGGCTTACAGTCATCATGATCAGCATTTATTGTTAGGTTGCCCTGTAAAATGTAGAGGGTATATATCTAAGTGTGGATTATTTTCCCTTCCTTAATGGAAATATTTTTCTAGATGGTTTTCTATTTGTCTTGTTCCGTTAGTTATCACTTTTTGCTGCTACTTTGGGAGTTTGTTGATAATTCTTGTTGGCTCTAATCTTACGTCTACTATATTATAGGAATGAAATGATAATCACTAAGGCTAATCATGATTTACGAGGTGATTACCTCAACTTTACACCCAATATTAAATCTAATAGTTGCATAAGGTTGACTTAATAACTATGACCTAACATAGATGGTCATTAAAATTGTTTTCGCTAATGCTTTTTAGTTTTTTTTTTTCACTTGCTCCTGGTTTTTTGATTATTTAAGTGCCTGCAGTTGTTGGCAGAGTAGAAAACAGAAAGTTTTAAAAGAAAAAAGAGAAATATGAGAATACCTTAGCTCTTTTATAATTATTGAAGAGTCATTTTAAGTATTACTGAACTTTGGTTTAAAAAGTAAAACAGGTAAAACCAAGTTGGATGATCTATTTGGGAAACTGTAATTCAGGATAATTGAATTTTATAGCTTACTGAAGAGATATTCTGAAAATCCTTTTTATTGTTAAGATCTTTCCTTAACATATTAATCTGTTTAACTTTCTCAATAAATGTAATACATGAAAGAAAGTAATTTTTATTTTTGCAATTTTTTTTTTTGAGAGATTTTCGCTATAGGGCGCATGCGCTCACCAGACAGAGACATAGAGACAGAAAGCGAGAAATCACCCCCCGGGGAGATGGTTACGCCACAATCCCTTCTCCTCCATTCTCCTCTCGGGATCTTGGGCATGCATGCACACACGCCCGGTGTGAGTTTTAAGCCATCGGGTCCGGGACGCGAACCGCGGTTGACTACATGGGAGTCCAGCGGCATAGCCATTACGCTAACTGAGGTTCCCAAGGAAGTAATTTTTCACGCGGTCAATTTTCATTTGGTAAGACCTCATTCTGAATGACACTACGTGAAGATATGGAAGGCAGTTGTTTGAATTGTGCTGTAGTTTTCACTGCTAGTTGGCATGTATCAGGCACTATTCCTGCCCACTGCTGTCTTATTCCACTCTCCTTTGGGGCATGTAGAAATACTATACTTATGCCACTTTAGGATTAGGCATGGTTATGTACTTTCTTTGGTTCAGGAAATAGAAACAGAAGTGATATGTGTCATTCTGGGTGGAATCTTTTAATTGTGAGACTTCAGTATTTACTTCACTGTTCTTCTTCTGTGGTCATAATAAAAGTATCAAGTGTCAAGACAGAGCCCTGTAGCCTGGATGAGTAATACATAAACTTTTGCTATTTTTAAGTCAGAGATTTTGGCATTTCTCATACAACATGTCTCAGCCTTACCTGAGAGATACATGAAGTAGAAGTGCAGAGCTCTGGAGTTGACTTCTAACTCTTGCCCTTCTTTTGAACTGAAATATATCTTCTTTTAAAAAATTTTTATTTAAAAAGCCTTTTCATTGCTTAAAAAATGATTAAAGGTCACTCAATGTAAATATTTGGCCTTTATGTGCACTATACCCTAAAATTTAATGGATTTTAAAACATTTGAGTTTTCATGTGATTGGCTTCTCTCATAAAAGTAGAGTGCATCAAAAGTTTAATTAATTGAAAGTTTCAGTATATTCTGCATTCTTCTATGGTACTGAGGCTGTGCTTATAAACAGACATGTCTGATGATTGTATGTGGTTTGTGAAATGAGGCTCATTGGTTGATAATATTTATTATAAAAGCACAGTAGCAATACATTTTAAATATATAATAGATTGTAGTATTGAGTACTAGCTATTTTTATAGTTATAGTCTATAATTTTATATGTTTTTATCATTTAAGTCCTCAATCAATGCTCACTCTGCCTTTCATTTAAGCCTGGCATATAGTACACTAATAGATTCGGAACTAAACAATGTGATTTGAGGGTTTATGGAGATTCTTCAAGGATGGATGAGTAGGACAATCACATTTTTATAAAATCAACTCTGACAGAAAATTGTATAAGAAAAAGAGTACTTTTTCAAGAGTCTTTTTTTCTTGTACTTGAGTATAAAATTCCTGCAAACAAAACCTACTCATGTGTTATTGTTTATTTAAAAACATACCAGTTCAGTTTCAGATTCAGGCAATTTTGATTGCTGAGATGAAGGGGAAGAGACACATGGATTATACCAAAAAAATGGATAATTCTAAATTCACATGTAAAGTCATACAATGATTAATGAAAATGACAAAGAAAGGAACTCTTGGTTAATTAAAATTTTGCTTAACCAGAGAGTTAACAATGACACACAAAAAACAAGCTGCTTTACTTATGAAAGTTTAAAAAAATATTGCTTTATTTAACAAGTAGAATTTCGTGACCAATATTGAATTTTTATTTATTTATTTTTAAGATTGAAGGTCTTGCATTACTTCAGATTTCATTAGTCTGAACATGAACAGAAAATGTGAAAATAGAGAATGTGAGTCCAGCTGTGGTGGTGCAGGCAGTAGAGTGCTGCTGCATGATACTGGAGCCACATGGATGCACATGCACCTCACTCATGCTGAACATAACTTGAACATGCTGAACATAACCACGAGCCTGGCTGGCTGAAAGGTTGGGGGCTTGCTGGGGAAGATTGTGCTGTGGAAAGACCCTGTCAAGTCTCTCTCTATATCATGAAAGAAAGAAATGTTAAAAGCAAACAAACAAAGTAAAATGAGAATGTGTAGGACATTGGGCTAAATATACACAGTCCCAGAATGTACTTCCTGATGTGTTGGTTTAAAAAACAAAACTTCTGTGGCTGTTCTTATTGCTTTTTGCTTAGGGCAATTGCTGGAGTGGACTATAGAATCAAGAAGTGGCACACGGTTGGTCCCATAGGGTAGAGGCTAAGTGCTGTGTGTAGGGAGCTGGACCCCACATGACTGACCACGCTTGAAAAACATGCTGTGTGCCTGTGTGTGCTCATGCCCCAAATCCTGATGGGATGAAGAAAGGAAGGAAAGGAGGTTATGGCATAACCATACCCCATTGGAGGGTGCTTTCTGTCCCCAGTCCTCCGACAGTGAGCACATATACTCTTGGACAATTTAAACAAACAAAAAACAAACAAGAAGAGGAACAAAACTGTTAAGCAAAGGATTGTCCAGTTGGGTTTCAGATAATTAAAATTTTTTTCTTTTTAAAGGAACATATTTTCATTAAAAAATTATTTATTTATTTATTTATTTCTAATTTGCCAGAGGGTACATGTGCTTGCCAGAGAGAGATAAAGTGAGATGCAATCCTCGTGAGAGATACTTGCACTACAATCCCTTCACCCTCTTTTCCTCCTATTGGGATTCTGGGCATGCATGTGTATGTGCTTGGTGTGTTTCTGAAGATGCTGGGCCCAGACTTAAACTGCGTAGTGAGCCCTGTGGAATCCAGTTGCCTTAACTACCAGGTCATGAACTGGTCTCCTATTTTCATTGCCTTAAAAACTTTTTTTTTCTTTATTCATGAGCAAGCACATGGCTGTGAAGATGTGGGGGGCAGAGGGAAAGGAGAGAGGGAGATAGAGGAAGAGAGAAAGTGAGAGAAACACTCTCCAGAGTGGATAGGGTCTGGTCATGTCATGATTCCCTTCCTCCAGTCCTCTAGCCATCAGATCTTGGGCACTAGCATGCATGCCTGTTGTGTTACAAGCTGAGCAGGATGGGGATTTCCAGTCACCATGTGCAATCTGGTTTCTCTTTGAGGAGCACATCACTGCTCCACCATGGAGCACATCCAATTGAAGTTTTATACTATCTGTCTCTGTGAAGCAGAGTAAACATCTCCTCTCTGCTTTCCTCACTTCTGATTCCAAGAGTTAGGTTGTAGCTGCCTTTTATTGTTGGGAACTTGGGCTGTGCAATAGGTAGACGGGAAGTTAATGGAGCAGTTACTTGGAAGCAAACAATTTATGTTTTCAGATACAGGTGGTCTATTTTGTAGTGGAAACCCTTGTAGAGTTGAGAGCTCTGACTGAGCTTCCATAGAGTCAGCATAAGCAGGTGGTTTAGGAAGACTCTGATCCCTTGTGCATTTTCAGGGTGTTGCCAGAGCTTATATCTCAACTGCCAAAGAAGAACTTCGAAGATATAACAAAAACATTTTTTTTCTGTTAAGTTCAAGTTAACACTCATAGGCTTGAGCTGTAACTCTGATTCATTCCCATCACTGTTATGGTTCCCACACATCTAGTTTGTAAGAACACCTGACAGAGACTTATCATGTAGTCATGCCACTTTGTTGAAGCAGGATATACTGACTCTACAAACTTTTTGTCTGTAGGTTCTGCATCACTATGGTTATGGCCCCAGCTTCCTGATGTTGCATATTACTAACACGTTTCTTGAGGAAATTCATTGGTTCTGACAGGATCCATATTTTCAATCTATATATGTCTATGTGGCATTAAATCTGTGAGCAATGTTATCATCACATCATAGTCATTATATTAACAACCAAATTTCTCTGAATTGTTAGTCATGGAAATGAGAGGATTCCTCATTTTCTGAAATGTAGGCTAGTTATGATGAAGGCAATGTAGACAAATGGAAAGAGCTCTAGATGGATGATTGTGATTCTTATTATGACAGAAAACCATTAATTAAATGCCTTTTACATATGCTACTGTGCTAATGGAGGGAAATATTTAGAATACTTTTGTTCTTTGAAAATTTGAAAACTATGACATACTAATGCATACGTAAGTATGTGTAGAAACCAGGGGAAAAATCACATGAAATTCACATGTAGTATGAAAAAATACTGTGGGAACCAGCAGTTAGCGTAATGGCTATGTTGCTGGACTCCCACGTAGTCGACCGTGGTTCGCGTCCAGGACCTGGTGGCTTAAAACTCATGCTGGGCGCGTGTGTGTGCGTGCCCAAGATCCCGAGAGAATGGAGGAGAAGGGATTGCGGCGTGACCATCCCCCCTGGGGGGGGTGATTTCTCGCTTTCTGTCTCTCTGTCTGTCTCTGTCTGTCTGGCGAGTGCACGCGCCCTGTAGCGAAACCCTCTCAAAAAAAAAACAAACTGTAATCACACACAATTCAAGGATTTATTTTGTGAGGGATGAGAATGGTGGAGGAAGAAATAGTGAGAGACCAGGTAAGAACCTATTTTAGAAGAATCAAGAAGAGTGGCCATTGGGATCCTCTGTCCCTGTTAGGTATGATATGAGAAGCAGTCAGATCTTTTCTGGGTGATCTAATAGACTGAGATTTTTGAAAGAAGTTATTGAAGTGGAATAAGGTGTATTTCAGGACACATGTACTTAGTACATGTACTATGATTTCTCCTTTGTTTTGTACAACATTAGATAGTTCTGTTGCTCTTTTACTAGCAACCAAATCTGAACTCATTAGAACAAATAAAATGTTTTCCAGTGGATCAGTGATTGAGCTCTTCACAGTTTGATGCATGAGATGGAAAGGGCCCTAGAATTAGAATGAGGAGGCCGGAAGTTCCCACTGAGAAGAGACTGCTATGTGTTTTTTTGAATTCTTTCTTTCTTTATTTCTGTTTGTTATAATTATTTTTTAATTTGACCAGACAGAGATAGAGGGAGAGAGAAAGGGAATGTGAGAAAGCAAGCTGCCAGGTCCACGACTCATGGTCGTCCATGTAGGAATCCAGCATCTTTAACCACCATGCCACCTGCCGGCCCTGAGATTTCTACTTTTAGATTGGAGCTGGTAGAAGGGGCAGAAGGAGAGCAGATATGTTTCTAGATTGCCAAATAGCAGAGTGTCAATGCCAGGTTGGGGTAGTACCCTTCTAAACAATGGCTTGCTACACACTATTAGAAAATTAATAAAATGCCCCCTCTAGGTGGCCTATAAGAAGGGCTGAAAATGGCCTGCATGGGTTTTCCAGGAGTCGCCTTAGTGAACACATAAGAGATCCCACACTGAAGTGAGTATCAAACTGAGGTCTTTGTCCTTCAGAAGAGACAAAGCCAAGATTAGATTAAGTTCCACAGTAATTAAAATCAATTTGTATTAATATGCTAAACATATGAGTTATACCTTGGTTATTTTGTTTCTTTAAACTTTCCTTCAAATGTTATGCTCTCATGACAGTATATAATTGGTTTTCTATCCATATAGATTTATCGTTAGATAATGAATTACACTTAAATTAGTAAGAACAGGAAAGTTTTCCTGTTGATCCTAGTGTCCTAGAAGTAACTGCTTTGTCCTAGTTCTTTGGCAGGGATGTAAGTTGGAGACATGACCCAGGGTTTTAGAAAGGCACAAATCCCAGAGTGGAGAGGAGGGAAGGAAGGCCTTCAGGATAGACAGCATTGCATGCTGCCGTTGTTTTTTCGAATGAATGGAATAAAGGGTAAAGAGTCTTTTAGCTCAAAGTGGGATATAAGTTTTGAAGCCTAGTAGGGAAGGGTAAAAGATTTCCTTTGATAGCTTTTAAAAAGCCTAGGAAAAAAATGTTTTTGCTTCCTGATCACCCTTTAAGAAGGTCTCATGATCTTACTTCTGAAGAGGAAGTGTCCCTATGGAAATGGTGTTCAGAAATATTGATAAGAGATGTTCTTTTGGATCATCTTTCTCAGGCATAGGGAACTTATGGTGTCTTTGAATGATACTTCATGTCATTATGGCCAACCTCTCCTTTCCTGTGGTTTGCAGAACTGTCTTAATCATTTTTGTAATCTTAAAACCACTTCAGAGAAGTAATCTGCAGATCCTAAATCTTCTCAGGGTAGAATTGGTACAGGACAGGCCAGAGATGATGAATAAGGAGCTAAAGCTGCCTCTGTCCACTTACCATCTCCCCATCCCAGCCATACCCCTAGATAGATGTTGTTATTATTTTCCCAAACTAAATTTACACAAAACTCTGGTAGGGATTTAAGAAGACTTCAGGCCAGCTCGGTGATTAAGTATTATGCAGCTGGATCCCACATGGCTGACCAAGGTTCAAATCCCTGCCCCATGTGGTCTGAAAAACATGCACACATGTCAAGGATCTGATAGATGGAGAATTGGAGGAAAACAGGATTGAAGTATGATTAGGTCCTGTTCAGGAGTGCTTTCTCTCTATCTCTCTTACTAAAAGAAATAAAAGAAAAAGGGAAAGAAAAAAGAGAAAAAAAGAAAAGAAAAAAAAAGACTTCAAATGAGTATCCTAGAGAAATAAAGTGCCAGAAATTTGGGAATTGTTTTTCTTTATCCAACTCATTTCCTTGTCTAAAGAATGGGACAAAACACCATCTCTCTTTTTCTTTGTCTCTTTCTAAACATCTCAGTACCTAGTCTCATACTTCTCAACAAACTTATCTTTTAGTCTATGCTTCTCTGCTGCCTTTCTGCCTTTCCCTCCTGCTCCCCAGAATGTACTTCCTTTCCCCACAAGAAAACACAGTCCTGTCTCCAGCTCCTTTTCATATGCTGTAAACTCTGTCTCTTTAGGCTTTGACAGGATATAAATGGATTCATTGGATTATACTTTCATTGTTACTATAATGTTCAGTTCTTCTTTTTGTTTCACAGAGGGAAGGGAAGAAACCCTGGGCTTGTAGTTGATGTGGATAAGATGCATTTGGTGCTTTAACTCCAGTTAACTCTTTGCCCATGGTATGGCAGGTCTTCATCCAAAGTCAAATATATGAAATAATGAGAATTAATATTTTTATGGACATTACATAGTCTGGTGTATATAAGGAATGTATATTTCTCCTATGACTGACCCTTCTCATAAACTAATGAATCTGACTTTATTAAATTAAAGCATATTTATCCCCTCTTGACCTGATTTTAATTAGAAAGTCTCATATGTTCTACAGAAAATGTGTCAGCTGAACCCATTCAAGATGATGGTGCCTAATCCTCTAATAGTTTCTCTCTGACATCCAAGTGTCTCCTCTATTGTCAGGATCATGGGGGCTTTCATTCCATCCCACCACATCTAAAAGTCTCTAAGCCCTCAGTCACTGGAGTGATCAGATATTTCTGATACGCTCATATGCATTCTGACTCAATATTTAGAGTACATTTTCAGAGTAGTTCTTCCTTTGTTGACAAAGGAAAATTGAGAATGAAGCAATATCATAAGTTGTCTAGACTAAAGGAGTATTTTGAATAAATTTCTTCGACTTGTCATTGCTTGGTACCTAGATATATCAGATCTGAGAGGAGATATGCATGAAGGGATACTACATTATAGTTGTAAATTGTGTAATTAACTTTATAGAATGAGATTGTTACATTTATCAAAAACGGTAAGAAATAAAAGACTAAGAAAAATGTGAACACATTTTTGACTGAATTTTTAATGACTGAAAGCCAATGTTATAGCTTCCTTCTATCTCTGTATCTCTCTCATGCATGTTTCATTTCAAAGCTGGCACCTTGTTCAGATAAACTTCGTGGGATACAAGGAGCAAGAGCATTTGCATGCACGCGCGTGCACACACACACACACACACATACACACACACCATCACCAACACAACCAGAAGACTGTCCAGAAGTGAAATGTTTTTCTCTGTATCTAAACTGCCTTCTTTTCTTTGAATTTTTATTTTATGCATTTCACTTGCTTATGCAATTCAGAGAGAAATGAACTTTATATGAGAAAATACTGAAATGATTAAAATCTGACTTCACTAACATATGCAAAATTATTTCTGATGACAACTGCAATAGAGGCCCTATTGATGGTACTAAATTGACTTTAATTTTTGTGTGATGAATGAATCCTAAACTGGGCTATGTAGTCAATTTGGTTAAATTCTATTGCTGTAGTTAAATTTTCAGAGTAAATAAAACTTAAGTATACAGGTCACTCAAGAGGCTTTGAATTTGTGTATGTATTAGAGGACAGGAGTTTACTTCTCCCTGTTTCTATAGGAAGCACAATCATCAATTACTCCTGGGGTATATTTATGAAATTAGAGTTCTGTTTATGAGCCAAGGTTTTATTTCAAAAACTGTAGAGGAGGCTTGTGATGAAAGATAAAACTTTGAAAATAAGTATTCAAGATGCTCTTTCTTTGAATAAGAATAAAAGAAGATTTCTTCCTAAGACTGTGTGATGACAGATAATGCATCTCATTCTAAAAACAGGATTTTTTTAACTTCTATTTTTTTAGGTACTGTATAAACAACAACAAAAAACAGTTTAGAAGAGATTAACTTTACATATAATGAACACCTCAAACAAGTTGGTTTTATGCATCTTGTTAATGTAGTTAAATCTGGGATCTTATAAAAGAATGACCTTTAGAGGATTTTTATTCAACATCTGATATTGGCTGCAGGCTCTGAATAATTTATGTACTACTTGTTGATTGGTCAGGTTACAGGATGTTCAAGGTAAGAAGCTCATTGAAGAAGGGAAGATTAATATGGTACAAAAATAACTAGAAGGGAGACATGACAATTACTGTAGTTAAGATGTGATAAGGTGCCATGGGGCTCTAGAAGAAGAAATGCCCAAGAAGCAGGTAGTATAGTAGGGGGTGGGTATTGCATTCAGTAGACCTGGGTTTGTACTGCCTGTGTTTCTTTTAGTCTTGAGGATTCTGGGACAAACCCCTTAGCCTAGTGGTTAAGGGAGGTAGATTCCACACGGCCAAACATGATTCAAAGCCTAGAGTGCACCCAAACACACCTGGTGTGTACCCAAAATTCTGACAGGATGGAGAATTGGAGAAGGGAGTGTGGTATGGGGGGTGGTTTCTACACTTCTGGCGAGCACATACACGCCGACAATTTAAAATCTCGTGGCTTCTGAACCTGTTTCCCTTCGTAAAATGGAGATCAAAAGCCTACATCTGGGTGTTGACAAGATTGCTGAAAATGTGCTAAATGTGCCTAAAACAGTTCCTGGCACACAATAGATGTTCAATATTTAGCAGGTATCATCATCATCATCACTGTTAGTATTACTGGTAGTTTTATAGAGGAGTCAACATTTAAGCAGAGCTTATGTATAGATAGGATCTGGACATTTCAATACTTGAATGCAAGGTCATTTTTGACAGAGATAAGGCTACTAAGAACAATTTGAGGTTAATGTGGAGTGTATATGTAGACAACAGCAGCTCAAATGGAAACTTACTTTATTTAGTGATGAGTCTTATTTTATTTAGTTTTGGTTTTGCCCCATTATATTTTCAGAATATATTTAACACAGAAAAATCAATCCAGAATACCTGCATTTAGCGTTCTGGCTCCAACCTACACTACTTCTCCCTACTTTTTCACAATGCTTTCTCCTCAAATTCTATCTATCCTACTAAGTTTCTGATAAACTACCAAGTCTTCTATAGTCCTTCCAGAAAAATTAATCCTTTTCTTTTTCTTTTAATTTTGCTACAGTGTGTGTGTGTGTGTGTGTGTGTGTGTGAGAGAGAGAGAGAGAGAGAGAGAGAGAGAGAGAGAGAGAGAGAGAGAGAGAGAGAGAGAGAGAGAGAGAGAGAGAGAGAGAGAGAGAGAGAGAGAGAGAGAGAGAGAGAGAGAGAGAGAGAGAGAGAGAGAGAGAGAAAGGGAGAGAGAGAGAGAAACTCGAAACTCCCTGGGTAGATAGCCTGCTGCAATCCCTTTTTCTCCATTCTCCTCTTGGTATTCTTGGACACACAAACACATGAGTCTGGCATGTTTTTCAAGCTACTGGATTGGGGATTTGAATTATGAAGTCAGCCATATGGAATCTAGCCACCTTAATCATCGTGCCACTGGCTGGTGTCTTTTGCTTTTCCAATTCCCATAGCACTGAATCTACCCTATATTTCTGACCCTATATTTATTTAGCACCTTCAAAGTGTTAAGTCCTCTGCTGTTAGGAGAATCATAATAGAATGAGTTTCTGAATTCAAAGGTCTTAAACTCTAATGAGGGTCACAAACAATGAACAAACAACTGCAAAACAAAGTGATAAAAAAGGATTGTGTACAGTGCCATGAGATCACCTGAGAGAAACAAGAGAAGCACCAAGTTAATCAAGGATGGCTATTTAGAGGAACTATTAACCAATTTTACAACTGGTAGTCAACCAATCCAAGAATAGGTGAAGTATAGTGCCTAGAGGGAAGCTATTCCAGGTAGAAGGTAAGGGCATAATGCCAAGTGCAGTGTCTTTTATATAGTAAGCATTTAGTAGACATTTGTTGAAAGAATATGCCTTTACAAGAAGTGGGACAAAGATTGGTAGCTAGCAGGCAGATTGCACTTGTTTCTTTGATATAAGGAGGTTGTTGCTGAAAGGATGGAAGGAGTATAGTCAGAGAATAAGAGAAACTTATGATTAACTTCACTTATTTCACAGAATCTGGCAGGAATATGACCAAAGTGAATTCATAACTTTCCATAAAGCTTGCTCTAGAAGGAATGATGAATAAATAAATACTGTATTCGTTTTTAAACATTATTTTGTGGCCCATTAGCAACTAAAAATAATTCCTGTAAAAAAGAGAATAAAATTTGTCATTGAATCTAGAGTTAGATATCCTAGGGATATCTTTGTGGAACTGCTGAAAAAAAGGAAGAGAGGGAAGAAGATAGAAAATGCTGAAGTTAGCAGAGGAAATTATTTAAGATATTTAGGGAAGTAAAAAATTAGAAAGTAGAAAATTCAATGTCATACATACAGATACACAAAAATTCTACTTAAGTTAAGAATACATAGCCTTAGAATTGAAAAAATAAATACTAACTCTCAGATGACAAAGTTGTCTTGAGTATGCATGTTAATTATTTGATGAAATTGTTTTTACTTAGTATCTAAATGACTTTTATAAGACAAATATTTTTTAAAAATAAGGCCAGCCAGTGGCATGGAGGTTAAGGTGACTGGATCCCACATGACTGCATGGATTGAGTCTTGGACCTGGCTGCTTGAAAAACACGCCAACTGCATATATATGCATGGCTAAAATACCAAGAGAAGAATGGAGAAGAGATTGCAGCATGGCCATTTTCTCTGGGGGATGATTTCTTACTTTCTCTCTCTCTCTTCTTGTCTCTCTGGTGAGCACACGTGCACTGTAGCAAAACTATATATAGTCTCCCTGCTCCTCAGAGAGCATGTGTTCTTTTTTTAAAAATTATTTTATTATTATCTTTATTTTATACATTCAATCACTATGCATCATTTTAATGCATAGAGTGAATTTGCCCAACATGAAATACACCTCAGACCAGTCCAGTTGAGAATACTATATACATTATCATCAACAGGTAATTAACCATTTCTGTGTCCCACAAATGTCTTACTTCTCTATTTTTTCTCCTTAATTTCCTTACATACACTCTTCATCTCTCCCACCCTCCTTCCACACTGTCTCCAGTGTCAATAACTATTTTCAGTGCTTTTGAGGGTATGTGTTCTTGTTAGGGACAGAAAGTCAGAGAGATCTGGAGAGGGAGAAAGCACTTCCCAGTGGTGTAAGGTCACACTACAATCCCTTCTATTCCATTTCTCTATCTTTCTAGGGTTTGGAGCATGCATGTACATGTATTGACATGCTTTTCAAGCCTCTAGGGCTAGGATTCATTCATTTTATTTTATTACTTTTAAAATTTCTGATTTACATTTAACCATCGTACATATATGTGGGGTACAGCATAGTTTTTCAAAGCATGTATACAGTGTATGATAATCAAATCAAGGATATAAATGTATTCCTTTTCATCAATAAAGAACATACATTATTTTGTGCATGTTTGCTAATCATTCTACTATTGGGTCATCTGGAAAATCAAGATGCATTTTTGCTAACAACCTTAGTTGTCTTTGTTTTCCTTTTTGGAGATTGGTTTTCTTTTTTGCTATGGGTTGATAATGCCCTTTTCTTTCCTTTTTGTATTTTTTTTTCTTTCTTTCTTTCCTTTTTTTAAATAGAGTTTTAATTGAGCAGATCTTAGCATGATTTAAACCGGGCAATTGTCCTCAGACTTATGGACAACTTCAGCAAGCCTTGTAGTAGACGGTTTTTAAGTTCTGGAAAAGGGAAAAATGATGTACAAAAACAAAAGTGAAGGAATAAGTTCTTTTCTTGATATTTGTCTGTTCTTGGACATTTGGGGTGATTCCTAGTCTTAGCAATTTTGAATAATGCTGAAATGAACAAGGATGTGCAAGTGTTTTTCCAAGTGAGGGTTTTCCTATCCTTTGGGTTGTGTGGTAGTTTTATTTTTAGAGTTTTAAAGAACCCCTACATCTTTCTCCATAGTGGCTGTACTAGTTTACATTTCCACCAGTTGTGAAAGAGGGTTCTCTTTTAACCACAGCCTCACCAACATTTATCATTCTGTATTTTTAAAATTTTAGCCGTTCTTAGTGGAGTTAAGTGTCATCTCATTGTGGTTTTGATTTGTATTTCCCTTATGATAAAAGAGTTTAGCATGTTTTCATAGAATTTTTGGATGTTTGTATGTCTTCCTTGGAGAGTTGTCTGTTGAGTTAATTTGTCCATCTTTTAATTGGATTGATGTTTTTGTTAGTAAGTTGCTTAAGTTCCCTGTATGTCTGGTTATCAGTCTCCTAAGTGAGGCATAGTTTGCAAATATATTCTTCCATTCTGAGGGTTCTCTCAACACCATAATTATTGTTTCTTTTACTGTGCAGAATCTTTTTTTTTTTTTTTTTGAGAGGTTTTTGCTATAGGGCGTGTGCGCTCACCAGATAGACAGAGAGAGACAGAGAGACAGAAAGCGAGAAATCACCCCCTGCCCTGGGGGGATAGCCACACCACAATCCCTTCTCCTCTCGGGATCTTGGGTATGCATGCACATGCGCCCGGTGTGAGTTTTAAGCCATCCACTGGGTCCGGGATGCCAACTGCGGTCAACTACATGGGAGTCCAGCGACATAGCCATTACACTAACTGCTGGTCCCAGTGTGCAGAATCTTTTCAGCCTGATGTCCCACTCATCTATTTTGGGGATTATTGCCTATACCTTGGGGATATTAATTAAGAAATCTTTACCTATTCTGATGTCTTGAGTTGTTCCTGTGTTTGCCACCAGTAGTTTTGAGGTTTTATGTTTAGATCTTTGATCCATTTTGAGTTGATTTTTGTTAATGGTGAGTGATAGGGGTCCAGTTTCATTTTTTTGCAGCTGAATATCCAGTTTTTCCTGCACCATTTACTGAAGAGATTTTCTTTTCTCTACTGGATCAACTGGTGCCCTTTGTCAAAGATTATTTGGCTGTATGTTTTGGGATATATTTCTGAATTCTCTATTCTGTTCCATTGATCTACATGTCTAGTTTTGTGCCAGTACCATGCTATTTTGATTACCACAGCTTTTTAATATATTTGAGGTCAGGAGGTGAGATGCCTCCTACTTTATCCTTTTTGCAAAGTATTTCTTTGTCAATACAGGGTATTTTATCATACCAAATACATTTTATAATTTTTTTTCTATTTTTGTGAAGAATATCTCTGGTAATTTGATTGGAATTGCATTTAATTTGTAGATTAATTTGTATAGAATTGTCATTTTTATTATATTAATTCTCCCAATCTAGTAACATAGGATTTTTTCCATTTCTGTGTATCAATTTTCAATTTCTTTTTTAGTTTTTCATAGTTTTCCTTGTAGAAGTCTTTTACTTCCTTGATTAGGTTTATTTATAGATATCTTCTTCTTTCTTTATTTTTTTGATGGCTATTGTAAGTGGAATTACTTTCTTCAGTTCTGTCTCAGTCTGTTCATTGTTGGTATAAAAATGCTATAGATTGTTGTATGTCGATTTTGTATCCTGCCACTTTACTGTATTCATTTATTAATTCCACAGTTTTGTGTAGATTTTTTTTTCTAGGTTTATAATCATATCATCTGCAAATAGAGATCATTTCACTTCTTTTTTTCCTATTCAAATACCTTTTATTTTAGTCTCTTGTCTGCATTGGCCAGGACTTCCAGTACTATGTTGAAAGAGTTGGCAAAAGTGGGAGCCTTGTCTTGTTTCAGTTTTCAGTGGAAAAGTTTTCAATTATTCCCCATTCATTATTATGGGTTTGTCATATATGACTTTTTCTTAAACTGAATTTTATTTGGTTTACATTCAACCACTATGTATCTTTAAAATAGACCCAATGAATTTTCCTGTTCTGAATACACTGGATATTGGTTCAGTCAAATATATTACCATACATATCATCATCAACAGATCATTTTCTATTTTGTGTTCCTTAAATGTTTTTCTTCTTTCATTTTCCTCTTGATTCCCTCCCTCTCACTCTGCCCCATTTTTCATGTTCCTCCCACACAGTCTCTAGTAAACACAGTTCCTGTCCATGCCTTTGTACCTTCCAATCTTTCAGTTTCTGCCATAGAATGCAGACATTCAGTATATATTGACTGGGGACATACAATGCCTCTTTCTCATACATAGTCTGGCTTGCTTTGCTTAGCAGTAAATCTTCCATATTCATCCATTTTCTTCTTCTTTTTTTTTTTTTTTTTGAGAAGTTTTTGCTATAGGGCTTGTGCTCTTGCCAGAAAGACAGAGAGAGAGACAGAAAGATAGAAAGCGAGAAATCACCCCCCAGGGGGATGGCCACACCGCAATCCCTTCTCTTTCATTCTCCTCTCAGGTTCTTGGACATGCATGCACACGAACCCAGCATGAGTTTAAGCCACCGGGTATGGGACTCGAACCACAGTCGCCTACATGGAAGTATAGCAACATAGCCATTATGCTAACTGCTGTTCCCAGTATTCATCTACTTTCTATAAAATGCCAGGGTCTCATTTTTTTTTTAATATCTGAGTAGTATTCCATAATGTATATGTGCCACACTTTTTCAATTCTTCATCTGTTCATGGACATTTGGTTGGTTCTATGAATTACCATTTGTTAATAATGCTATAAGAAACATGGATGTGCAAGTGTTTTTCTGACTGAGGGCATTTCTGTCCTTTGGGCAGATACTCTGGAGTGGAATTGCTGGATTATATGGTAGTTCTATTTATAGGTCTTTGAGAAATCTTCATATTGTTCTCCACAGTGGCTATACTACTATACATTTCCACAAGATGACATGATTATGTCTATAGAAAACCAAAGAGAATCTGTGAAAAATTCCTGGAAGTATTGAATCAATTCAGTAAAGTGGCAGGATACAAAATCAACATACAAAAATCTATAGGATTTCTGTACACAAATAATGAGCAGACAGAGACAGAATTAAAGAAAACAATCCAATTTGCAATAACCAGAAAAAGAAGATACCTAGGAATAAACCTAAACAAGTTAAGTCAAAGATCTATACAAGGAAAACTATGAAAAACTAAAAGGAGAAATTGAAAATGACACAAAAAAGTGGAAAGCCATTCCATGTTCCTGGATTGGAAGAATCATTATAATCAAAATGTCAATCACATATGGCTTTTATTGTTGAGAAATGTTCCTTCCATGCTAATTTTGCTGAGTCTTAATTATGTAGGGATATTATATTTTATCAAATGCTTTTTCTGCATTGATTGATGTGATCTTATGGTTCTTAACTTTCCTTCTGTTAACACAATGTATTACATTTATTGTTTCAAGTATGTTGAACCATCCTTGCATCCCTGGGATAAAGCTTACCTGGTCATGGTGTATAATCTTTTTAATGAGTTATTGGATAAAATTTGCTAGTATCTTGTTGAAAATTTTTCCATCGGTATTCATTAGGTTTGTATTTTTTCTTTTTTGTTATATCATTGTCTAGTTTTTGGGGTCACAGTAATGGAAGCTTCATAGTATGAATTTGGGAGGGCTCTTTCCTTTTGGATTTTTATAAATAGTTTGAATAGAATTGGAAGTAGCTCTTCTTTAAATATTTTTTAGAAATCAGAAGTGAAGCTTTTGGGACTTGGACTCTTTTTTGTTGGGAGATTATTTATTACTGATTCAGTCTCATTGCTTGTTATTAGTATATTCGGGCTTTCTATTTCTTACTGGTTCCATCTTGGTAGATTATGTGTGTCCAGAAAATTTTCCATATCATCCAAATTTTTGTTTGTTGGCTTATAGTCATTCGTAGTAGTCTCTCATGATTTTTTGTATTTCTGATGTCTATTGTTCTTATTTATCTTGTTTCTCTATCTGATCTTTCTAATTCATCCAGCTAATGGTGTGCCAATTCTGTTTATCTTTTCAAAGTACCAGTTTTTGCTTTAATTTATATTCTGTGTAGTTCTTTCATTATCTATTTTATTTTTTTCTACTCAAATATTTATTATTTTTTTCTCCTGGTGTTTTTGTTTTGTTGTTGTTTTCCTGAGATGTATTGTTAGGTTGTCAATTTGTAATCTTTCTGTTTTTCTCTTGTGAGCACTAATTGCTATGAACTTCCTACTTATGACTCCTTTTGCTGTGTCCTATAGATGATGAAAATTGTGTGATGGTTTCAATGAATCTTTCAATTTCAGTCTTGATTTCTTCAGTGGTTGTGAAATCATTCAGGAGTAGATTATTTAGTTTCCATGTGTTTGTGTATTTTCAAAAGTTCTTTCTGTAATTGATTTCAAGTTCAATTTCACTGTGATCAGAAAAGATGCTGAGTATAGTTTCTATACATTTGAATTTGTCAAGGCTTGTTTTGTGTCCTATCATGTGGTTGATCCTTGAAATGTTCTCTGTGGGGGTGAGAAGAATGTGTATTTTGTGGTTGTTGGGTAAAATGTTCTATAGATGTCTGACAAGTCCATTTGGTTTATGATATTTAGATCCTGTATCTCTGTTTATTTTATTTTATTTATTTTATTTTTATTTTTATTTTTTTTTGGAGAGATTTTCACTGTAGGGCGCGTGCGTTCGCCAGACAGACAGAGAGAGACATAGAGACAGAAAGCGAGAAATCACCCCCCAGGGGGGATGGTCACGCCGCAATCCCTTCTCCTCCATTCTCCTCTCGGGATCTTGGGCACGCACGCACACGCGCCCGGCGTGAGTTTTAAGCCACCGGGTCCGGGACACGAACCGCGGTCGACTACGTGGGAGTCCAGCGACATAGCCATTACGCTAACTGCTGGTTCCCTCTGTTTATTTTTTGTCTAGATGATCTATCCAGAAGAGACAGTGGAGTGTTGAGATCCCCCAGTGATTAGTGTGTTGGCAGTCTATGTCTCTCGTTAGATCAAGCAGTATTTCTTTAATGTATTTGGGTGTTTCAGTGTTGGATGCATAGATACTTTAAAATTTTGTATCTTCTTGGTGAGTTTGTCCTTTTGGTATTATAAAGTGTCTATCTTTGTCTCTTTTCAAAGTTTTTGTCTTGAAGTCTATTTTGTCTGTTGTCAGTATTATGACTCCAGTCTTTTTTTGGGTCCTGTTTGTATGGAATTTATTTTTCTAGCCCTTCACTTTTAGTCTATGCATATCTTTATTAGAAAGATGTGTTTCTTGTGGGCAGAAGATAGAGGGCTCCTGTGTTCTTAATTTATTTTTATTTTTTATTCATTCAACCAGTCTGTGATGTTTGATTGGCTAATTTAATCCATTAACATTCAACATTATTATCAATATTTGTGGACTTATCTCTGTTATTTTATTAACCATTTTCTTGATTGTTTTGTTTTCTCTTATTTCTATTTGTCTCTCTTTAGTTTCCCCTAGAGCTAGGATTTGAATTACCTGGTAAACCATGTGAGATCTGACCTTTTTAATCAGTAGGTGACCAGGCTGGACCTAAAACAAAATTTTTAAAAAACATTGTCAATCTATTTTTTTTTTGTATCTAAAAAAAATTGGAATGGTGTATTTAGGAACATCTGTGGGAAGAAAAACAATTACGAGAGCTTTTGTTAGTACAAGGAGAGCAACGTGGAACTATCTAATACATTTGACAAAATGTTTAGCTGTACCTTTCACACACTCAAGGACTGTAAACCATTATAACAATTCCGTTATGTCCTCAAGATTCACTACATTTTAAATGATAACACCTTAAGTTAAAGTAAATTAAAAATCGAAATAGCTTTTTTTTTCAAATAACATGAGGAATAGTCCTGTTTTTCAAATCTTGGAATCTCCATTTCCTTTGATCCCTTGGGTCAAGTATATCAGGAATGTCTGAATGATTAAGTGCTTATAAGACTTAAAAATGTAGTTGAAATAACGTTACCTAAATAATAAAGAAAACAACTTTTTATGCATTATCCACAAGTAGAGAGAATTCATACTTTGCATCTAATACTTTGCTAGTCACTTTTTAAGATTCTTTGTAAAATTCATCCACATTACTGATTTTTTGATGAAAAAGTTTCTATATTAATGAATTTTTAATATCACCACTTTGTGCAGTTGGATGATTTTCTGTGACCAGAGGGTAAGAGTGGAGGGAAAAAAATAGTTGTATTTATTCAGGTTAAAAGATTTATCAGTAATTTTGTGTGGATCATGTTTTTGGTAATATTGACAAAGAAATGAATGAAATGGTGGATCATGATCTGTTGAGTATGAAAGTTTTGTGTTTTAGGAAGAAGTTAATGCATAGATAAGAAGAATCAGGGTCTGGGGGAAGGCTATGAAGTCAAGTAACTAAGAGACAGAGCTAAAAGAATGGGAGGTCTAAGTGCAGATGTGTAGGCTGAAGATTTCATAGGAAGACACACATCTTAATTTTCTCTTGCATAAAAATGTAACACAACCTTGGTAGCTTAAAATGCACCATTTATTACCTTATAATGTTTTGGGTCAGGAGTTGGGCATGGGTTAGCTAAGCAACACTCAGGGTATTGCAAAGTTACAATCAAGGTATCAATTGGACTGCCTTTGTATATGGAGGCATGACTGGACAAGAAATCTAAACTCGCTCAGGTTGTTGTTGAGTTTATTTCCTTGCAGTTGCAAGACTTAGGGCCCCAGTTTCTTGATGGACATGTGCTGGAGGTCCTGTTGAGTTCTTAGAGGCACCCATAGTTCCTGGAAATCCTGGGCACATAGGGTTTTCCAGCATGACCAATTAAATCCTCAAGGCTTCAAGCAGTTTCTAGAGTAAGTTTATAGGCAAGATGGAGTTTTACATAACTTAATGTAACCCAATCCCTTCATTTTTCTCAAATTCTGTTGTTTAGAAGAAAGTCATAGTTCCTGTTCATGATCTACGGGAGGAGACTACACAAAGATAGGAATAATGGGTGATCATCTTAGAGTATGTCAATCACTATACATAAATGCCAGAAGTTCAACTTATTTTTTCTAATCATTATTCAGAAGCAAGAAATGATTGATCCTTATAAGCTGGAGTATTGGGTTGTTATAACATGGGAACCCATCCCATTTCTGGTACCTTCCTGGAGACAGAAAGAGAATGAGGAGAACTGGAGATAAAAAGGGAGGGGTGGCTGGAATGCTAGTCTGAGAGAAATTGGTGCTGCTGGAGTAGAATTATTTTAATTACTTTTGGTTGAAAAAAGAACATAATGGGCCAGCAGGTGGCGTGGTAGTTAAGGTGCTGGACTCCCATATGGCTTTCTGTAGTTCAAGTCTTGGACCTGGAGACTTGCTTTCTCATTTTCCCTCTCTCCCTCTGTCTCTCTCTGGTGAATACATGTATCCTATAGTAAATTTAAAAAAATTTAAATAAATAATGTATTTAAAAAACTTGTAAATTCATAAGCTCTTAAATCTATACCTGGTTGGCTAGTTTATTTAAGTATATATATATGTATATATATGGTATGTGTGCACATGTATGCAAATGTTTTCCTCTTTTACTGAGTGGATTTGTTAGAAAATTTGATTTGAAATAGAATGTAAAATGTTTATTTTTATAATCTTGTTTTTAACTGCATAATAAAACACATGCATAGTAATATGGCAGGCTTTTAGAATCTAACTCTATAAACTGTGATTTTTATGGTTGAAAAGAGTGATGGAGATGTGAAAAAACACATAAGCTTCAAATGCAGGTCCTCTGTTTATTACGTTCTTTTATTCTCAAGGACTGAAATATTCTTAAATCTATTTATAAGCTATTTGCCCAAAAGAGTGGTTATCTTTAAGAAAAGTGGGCTGCTTGATTGTTAGCCATCTTTTCCTTTTTTGCACAGTATGAAATTGTAACCTCCTCTGGGTCAGTATGGCAATATGTAAAAAACTGAATTATAATTCATGTTGATGTATTTATTAAATATTTAAGAGAGTCTGGTAAAACTTCAGTTTATCTTCCTGCTAACTCCCTCTGTTTTACTTCTAGACCATGATTCTTCAATTCTTGGGCATAGTCCCTTACTCTTCCTATAATGAGATGCTAAAGTGTTGTTGAAAGCAATGACTCTGATAAGACCTACTGACCAGATGACTGACTCAAAAGTTTGAATCCTGACATCGCCTCTTACTAATTAGGTGACACTGAGTAAGCTACTTAAACTCTCTGGACCTCAGGCTCCTCACCTGTAAGGTAGGTTGTTGTGAATATAAGAAGTGACTACAGATATTGACAGAGCTGGGTATATAGTAAATACTCAGCTAATGTTAGCTATTATACTCATTTCTTTAGGGTTAATTATTCTCTGACCTTTCACTTGCCACCAACTAATTTTCTGATAATTCCTCTATGTATAGTGAAAGTATCAGTACTTGACATACTTCTTTAAGTCTTGCAATTATATTATTATTATTATTATTTTTCTTTGAGAGGTTTTGCTAAGGTTGTATACACTTGCTGGAGAGACAGAGAGAGAAAGAGAAACAAAGTGAGAAATCACCTCCCAGAAAGGGTGGTCATGCTGCAATCCCTTCTCCTCCATTCTCCTCTTGGGATTTTGGGCATGCACATACACATCTGGCATGAGTTTCAAGCCACTTGGCCCAGATTTGAAACATGGTTAGCAATGTGCAAGTCCAGTGCCTTAATAACTGTGCAATTTATTTTTTAAGCTAATTTAATTGACATATAATAATTATACATATCTATGTGATGCAATATGATTTTTTTCATTATATAAATATAACATGTGATGATCAAACAGGGCAATAAACATATCCACAGTCTCAAATATTTATCAAAACTTATTTAGAACTCCTTCCACTTATCTACTTGCAATTTTGTACCTGTCAGCCAGATTCTCTATTTGCACCTGATATCATTTTCTTTCTACCTGAAGAACTTTAAAATTCTTTCTAATGCAAGTGTGCTGCTGACAGATTCCTTAATCTTTTGTTTCTTTAAAAAGTTCTAGGGTCATACAGTGCCATGTTGGTTAAGGCAGCAAGCCCATATGGCTAACTAAGCAGTTCAAGTCCCACACCTGTGGCTTGAAAAATATGCCAGGGAAGTATGCATGCGTGCCCAAAATCCTGAGAGGAGAATGGAGGAGAAAGGATTATGGTGTGGGAGTTCCACCTGATAGGCCTGATAGGTGTATTCTCACTTTCCCTCTCTGTCCGTCTCTGACTCTTGAGTGAGCACACATGCCCTGTAACAATTTTTTAAAAAATATTTTATGTATTATTATTATTACTTTTCTTTTTTGGAGAGCTTTTTTTGCTACAGGGTGTGTGCGCTCACCAGAAAGAGAGAGAGGCAGAGGGACAGAAGTCAAGAAATCACCCCCTCGGGGGATGGCCATGCTGCAATCCCTTTTCCTCCATTCTCCTCTCGAGATCTTGGGCATGCACGGACACGTGCTCCGTGTGAGTTTAAGCCACTGGGTTGGGGGCTCAAACCGCGGTCGACTACATGGGAGTCCAGCGACATAGGCATTGTGCCAACTGCTGGTCTCCATTATTACTACTTTTAAATTTGACAAGAATGAGACAGAGACTCATAGAGAGAGAAAGAGAAAGTGAGAGAGCAAGTCACCAGGTCCAGGACTTGAACCATAATCGGCCATGTGGGAGTCCAGAGCCTCAACCGTCATGCCACTTGCTGGCCCCTAATAATTTTTTTAAGTTCTTTTACTTTCATTATTTTTTGGAAGAATATTTTTACTGGATACAGAGTTCTAGGTTGATTAGGTTGATTCTGTTTTGGTTTTATTATTTTTTTTTTCCCATGTAGCACTTTAAACATGTCATTCCACTGTTTCCTTGCTTGCAAAATTTATAACAAAAAGTTGGAAATAATTCTTTCTCTCTCTCTTTTTCTTTGTTGTTGTTCTATAAGAATATTATGTGTCTATTTTCTGGTGCTTTTAAGATTTGTTTACCACTGGATCTCTAGCAACTTAATTATGATGCACTTTGGTTTATGCTATGACTACGATTCACTTTTTTGTTTTAATAAGTGTGTTTATCTTGTTTTAGATTCACTGTACTACATGTGAGTTGATAGCCTTATTGTCATGTGAGTTGATAGCCTTATTGTCAAATTTGAAAATATTTTGGCCTGTATTTCTTTAAATAAATATTAGTTTAAATCAATCATTCAGTCAGTTAATACTTTCTAGTTACCATAGTCAATCATTTTCTTATTTATTTACTTATTTATCTTTAAATTTGCTGTAGAGCACATGCACATGTGCTCACTAGAGAAAGACAGAGAGAGAGAGAGAGAGAGAGAGAGAGAGAGAGAGAGAATATGAAGGGAGATGGCCGCACTGCAATCCTCTCTTCTCCTGTTGGAATTTTGGATAAGAATACACACATGTCCCATGTCCAAGCATGTTTTTCAAGCCACCAGGTCTAGAACTCAACCACACATTGACCTAGTGAGATCCAACTGCCTTACACACCATCCCACTGACTGGCCTGTCAATCATTTTCAAGAGTCTGCTTGTCTTTTAAGTCTCTAGAATATTATTCCATTTTTTATTGCTCTGAAATTTCTTTCTATGATTTTAGGTTGAATTTTTTTCTCCTTGTTTATCCTCATAGTGAGATCTATTTAATTTTTAGCTTCTCCAAGAGACAGGAGTAGTGGGGTGGGAGTAGGGGGGGTCATTGTCCTTAAGTGACTGACTACTAACTTGAGTGATGTTCAAATCCCTTTCCAAGCACTTTCATGTGAACAGTCCCATTCCGATTCTCAATATCCAGAAGATATTCTTCCAGCAAAGTTCTGTTATATCAGAACGAAAATAAATCTTCCTTGTTACTTAATATTTGAACATCTTGACAAATACCCAAATTTCCAGTATACATTGTTGTCAAGACTCCCCCATATTTGCTTCCACATACAAATCTTTATGTATGGGTTTACAACTCCCAGAAACCATATCCCCTTGTAGGATTTTTTCTCTGACTTCTCAGCTACTTTTGCAGGAATTATCTCTGACTAAATATTGGAAGGTAGTTTGGACTGGGAGTGGGTCAGTGAGGTGTCTAATTCCATTCAAGGATATAATGCTTCTGTGAGAAAGATGGATACACTCTCATTAGCACTAGTAGTTTGAAAACTATGCATCTAGGGAACCAGCAGTTAGCGGAATGGCTATGTCGCTGGACTCCCACGTAGTCGACCGCTGTTCACGTCCCGGACCCGGTGGCTTAAAACTCACGCCAGGCACGTGTGCGTGCATGCCCAAGATCCCAGGAGGAGAATGGAGGAGAAGGGATTGCGGCGTGACCATCCCCCCTGGGGGGTGATTTCTTGCTTTCTGTCTCTATGTCTCTCTCTGTCTGTCTGGCGAGCGCACACACCCTATAGGGAAAAAAAACTCTCAAAAAAAAAAAAAAAAAAAAAAAAAAAACACCAAAAAAACCCCCCTATGTATCTAGATTTTACACATTCCCTACTGCAACTGAGTACCATCATCCAAAGCTAATCAATTGTTGGGGTTTTTAAATTACTTCATACTTCCATCCTGCATATTATCTTAAACTTCTGTTTAAGAAATAAGCTAGAAATTTGATTATCTCAAATAATGAGACCTACAGTCTGAAATATAATGCTTAGAAAAGTTATTGGCTTTTCATGCTCTTTCTCATGATCTCTAAGGCTCTATTTGGATTCGATGGAAATGCCAGAGGCACTTGGATATTTGTCTCTTAAAAGCTTTCATAATGACTGACTTGAGTCTGAAAAATCATTCATTAACCCCTTCATTCCCTATCTTGAATATTGAAATATGAAGTTATTTTCCTTTTGTCATATAGCAAACTGGGCTACATATGTCTGGGTCAAGTAGTTCTAAATGAAATTGAATAAACATGGGGTATTCATACACTATGGATTATATTTAAATTATAGACCTTACAAGGTACATGGATTTGAAACATCATTTATTGAAAAATAACATAGCAGGAAGGCTTTCTCCTTTGCTACCTTCAAAGTTAATATTTTAGAATCTCGTGATACAAGGCTGAGTGGTTTCTGAAAAGAAAAAGAAAGAATAAATCTGTAATAGTAATATATCATTCTTGACATTTTCCTTTCAGTTTAATTACTGCTGAGCAGCAGAACTGACACTTAATAAAAGTTAAGAAACATTTAAAAATCCTCATAGAAAATCCCAACTTAGCAGGAGAATGGAAAGCGATAAGATAAACGACCACACCCATGTGTCACTGAATTTCAAAGTACAACATTACAGAACTTTAAAAAAAAAGAAATCTAAGGAAGAGAAATGGGCTGATAGCCAGTAAGACACCTGCTTCAGAGACTCCACAATGTCTTCAATTTTTAAAGATTAAAAAAAAAAAAAAAAACTCTCCATTAGGATGACATGAAACCCTGTGGCTAAAATTCACTGTTCCCAGGTAACTTAACTAATTTCAAATATTTTGAAAACTTCAATTTTTAGTTCTCTTTTTGTCTGATGGTAAGAACGAGCCAGAGGATAGGCCTTTGGATGGGTGAAGAAGCCACAGTGCAATACAATGCAGTTTAATGAAACCAGAGGGTATACTTGGCCTCTGAATTCTCCCCCATCATCTCTCCTAATGATCAAAATTCATTTTCTTGAACAATGTTTTTTTTAGGCTTTCTGTCTCTATTAGACGAACACTATTAAAATGTCATCAGCTAGTCTGACATCTAGGCCTTTATGGCAAAGAACAGGAATAAGAAAAGGGGAGATTCTCTAGGAAGATGATTAGGGAAGGTAATAAATCCTCTACTATGTGGTAGGCATCTTTCTTGGAAACTTTCCAAATATTTTCTTATACTAGTCATTCAACATCCTTCTAATTCAGATACAGATGAGAAAACTGATGCTCAGAGAGGTCACACGGTTCTTTTTTTTTAATTTTATTTTTTTAAATATATTTTTTATTTAAAAAATTGTCTTTTTTTCTTTTATTTAATTTTTTTTCATTTCGTTTTCTTTCATACATTCAATCACATTAGTATTTGTCTTACAAGATGGATATTTCAACAGGTGAACATTTCTCCCTAGTACTGTTGATAAAAGTACAAAATATGTTGAACAGATAATACCACACCTCTTTGTGCCATTAATGCTTTGCCTCCCTGTCCCTCCCCCAAATGTCCTTCCTCAGACCCTCCTCTTTCACACACACTTTATCTGGTATTTACATCTATATACTGTGTTTCTATATTCTTTAGTCAATCAGTTTCAGTCATAGAGTCACATGGTTCTTGAGAGCAGGTAAGAATGGCCAAAGGTAAGTATAATCAAAGTACCTTCCTACTCACAGAGTAGTCCCAAGGCCTATTTACATAGTAAATCACTCTTAGGTCATTACAATAAATGATAATAACAGTGGTCACCCCTAAAGCCCTTTAGCAGAAGGAGATTTAGATGTTTGTTTAATGAGAAAAAAAAATCTAACTTGAGTTTCTACTTAGGGAAAAAAAAAGTGAAAATTCTACTGGAGTAGGATATAATTTTATAGATTAATGCCCCTAGAAAAATAACAAAACAATATTGTTTAAGTATCATTTACAAACTTAACATCAGAAATGACTGTCAAAAACCCATGAGCTTAGCAACTAAGTATGTGGGTTAGATGTGGTAAGAAAATGACACTTAGGAGAAAGAAATCAATTTCCATTAGTCAAATTTCATGGATTAAAAGAATAAACACAGCAGATAAAAAGTAAAAGTTAATGGAATTTGAAGCAATTCAATAACTATTTAAAAACCCTCAAGCTACACAGTAGCAAAACAGTTATAAGGTTTGGGGGAAATAATCAAAACAAATTATTAGAATCGAATGCTGTTAGTGTTATAGAATTAAACATCAATTAAAAATTAAAAAGGAAACATTTAATGAACTTCAATTGAATTCTCAACATTCCAATTCTCTTTGCTACTATTCCCCTTCCAAAAGAAGATAAAAAAAGAAAGATATACTTGCAATGCTCTGGCTAACTGGGTGTTATTTAGCACACAAAGATGGGATGAAATGGTTCCTCTTCCACCTCTAGATGTTCACAAGTGTTTAAAGTGACAGATACATACACTTATGTCTTTAATGCCAAATAGAGGGTGGTAGCTTCTTGAAGAGGCACTGTACGTCCCCACTTAATATATACTGAATGTTTGTACTCTGTCAGAAACTGAAAGATTGGAAGGTATAAAAACATGGAGAACAGGGAACCAGCAGTTAGCGTAATGGCTATGTCCCTGGACTCCCACGTAGTCAACTGCGGTTCGCGTCCCTGACCCAGTGGCTTAAAACTCACGCTGGGCACGTGTGCGTGCGTGCCCAAGATCCCGAGAGGAGAATGGAGGAGAAGGGATTGCGGCGTGACCATCCCCCCCTGGGGGGTGATTTCTCGCTTTCTGTCTCTATGTCTCTCTCTGTCTGTCTGGCGAGCGCACGCGCCCTATAGTGAAAACCTCTCAAAAACAAAACAAAACAAAACAAAACATGGAGAACAAGTGCGGATACTAGAGACAATGTGGGAGGAGGGTAGGCCATGTGGGTGATGGGAAGGAGAGAATCAAGAGGGAGTTAAAAAACAGCATTTAATGGACATACAAAAGGAAAATTATGTGCCGATGATAATATGTTTGGTAATATCTTTGACTGGACTAATATGCAGTGTATTCATGCTGGGAAAAATTATTTTGTATACTGTGAAGTTGTCCAGCGATTAAATGTAAAAAAAATAAGAAAAAAACAATTTTTTTAAAAAAGAGAACTTTGGACTCAGCACTATTGCATGCTTTTGAGAGAAGATATTAACATTTACTGGTGCTGTTAGTATGTTATTTGAGAGAGAGGAGTGCACCTCCAAGTTACCTATAGCCTAGTTATGATGACAAAGCTAACATAGCGGAGTAGAGATTTGAATTCAGCAAGACTTGTTTGGCCTGTGGGGAGACAGACTCGAATCGAAAGAAAAGTAGTTCTTTTGATGCTTTTCCTCATTTTTTCTCACTGTGGCTTGGTGAAGCTCTCCCAACATTGTAGTGTCTACTTCAATGTTAATGACGAAAGGCTGTGATGATGTGTCTGGAGATCACAATAATTTTGGTATGCTTATTCCTTTTTAAAGTCATGGTGGTGGTTGAATTTATGCAAGATGTTTAAAACGGCCATGGACAAAACCAGCTGTAACTGATCAGAAGAAGAGAATACTATAGGAGTACTTGTAAACAAAAGAACACAAGACAAAACAATCCTTCCCTCAAAACCTATAAAGAAACTCACACAGACATATCAATCAACAGCAACATTATGTTTTTCTGACCTTTCACCAGTCACTCTGTTCATAAATTGTCTTCCTGGTTGTGTTGCTATAGCATGAATCATCTGCATTCTGTCCCCTTCAGCTGCATATTATTAGCAGCAAAGTGAGTCCAGAGCTAGAGAAATTTTGCTTAGCAAGTTCTGTCTGTACCAGCTCTTTGACATTTCATTTATTCATTCTACTAAGTGCCTGCTATGTCCCAGGTGCAATTCCAGGCACGGGCAATGCACTTGTAGAAAAGGCAAACACAGATGCTGCCTTCATACAATTTGTTTGGGGTTGGGAGAAAGATGGTGCCAATGAGAGTTATGTATACAGTGTGTGTTTGATGAGAGAAATGAGACAGAAGCCTAAAGGTGAGATACTTAAACCTGAAGTGACACCCAAGCTATGCTCTAAGGAAAAAGTAGAAGCCAGCCAGGCAGTGGGCAGTGATGAGACAGAGGAGTGCTCTAGGAGGGGAGCAGAATGCATGAGGCAAAGATCAGAGCTAGCATGGCTTGATGTGGATGCTGAAAGTAGAGTATGAAGTAGGGACCAGCAGGAGGGAAGGCTGGAGGGTAAGTGGGACCAGATCCTACAGAGCCCAGGTTTCTTCTTTGAATTCTCCTTGGGAAGATAGGCATTTGATATTCATTTTTCTGTTCTTGTGATATCTTTGTCATTACTCTATTCCACATCTGTTCTGGAGACAGAGCTAGAAACAAAGCCCAAGGCCTCTAGGCTATATTCCCTTTAGTGTAAATAAAGTAGCATCTCTCCTGGTCTTAAGGGTCAGGTTAAGCTATGGAGGTGGAACCAGATGGGAGGCCTAGGTTTGATTCCTAGTCTAATCTGAAAGCTGAGCCTGAATGGCGTGCACCTGTAATCCCAGGGACCCAGAGAAGCTAAGGCAGGAAGGTTACAAACTCGAGGCTTCCTTGGGCAACATGGTAAGACCCTATTTAACAAAAAGAGCTGGTATCATGGTATAGGCTTGTAGAACCAGCTGGGAGGCTAAGGTAGTAAGATCACAACAGCAAGACGCTGTCCAAAAATAAAAGAATCAGCCCAAAACTTGGAACAAAGGGGTGAGGGGTGTGTGAACTGATGATGTTGTTTTGTGTGCAGTTAAATATAATGAAAAGAGTATTTATGCTTTTGGGGAGTTAAGAGGTGTTCATAGCTCAGTGTAGGAAAATCTTTAACTTGCTGGAAGGCCACCTGGGAATGATGAAGCTTCCTTATATGGACTCCACTGTGCAGAAGGGCAAAGCTCAATTACCGTCCTGATATGTAAGGTAATGAAAAAGATATTGATCCAGTTTATTCTATTGGTCTGGAGATGCTTTCTTATAAGGGGAAAGAAGCAGCTTTCTTGACTAGGGGTGAGACTGACTAACAGTAGTTATATTAAAAGCATCTTTCTCCAAGGTGAACAGCTGTCACTGACCTGGCAGCAGGGCTAGCTCTCCAGTGCAAGAGGCTGAAGGACGAGTGAGCATTAGGCAGTCATCAAAAGACTTCATTTTTTTTTTTTTTTGCAGCAGCTTGGTAGAGAGAGTTCTTTAAGATCAAGATTTCAGTAAGAAACGGTGGACATCCTTCACTCCCAGCTCAGGAAGTGTCCAGTGCTAGGGCAGAGGGCACTGGCTGCTTAACCCGTACCTGCTATTCATTCTGCTTTATTCACTCACTGTTTTGAGTTAGACAATGTGTCTAGCTGAAGCAAACACAACACAAAAACGTACATTTCTAAGTCTCTTTTGTGTTTAGGGGAGGTTGTGTGATAAAATTTCAGCCAGTGATACGTAAACAATAGTGTGGTATTTCTGAAAGCACTTTTTATTTTCTTGCTATAGAGGCTATTATTTTTCTTTCCTGATTTGTCTGTTTTTTCCTTCTTCATGTCTGAAATAGAAACATGAAATGGGACAATGAAGAAAAGGCAAAGATATTCACATATGTTGGCCCTGGCATCTTTGAATTGCTGAACTGATAATAAACTCTTATGTGTTTAAACCATGGTAAAGAGATCTCTGTTACTCATAGGGAAACCTAATTCTATACTGATCAAATGCCTTCAGGAATGAGGAAGACAACAGCAGAGAATCAGCCTTTGAGATTCCCAGAGCTTTTTTCTAGGACAGCACTGCAGAGGTCCCTCTGCTGACCTCAGAAGCTGTTACTCAATAAGTACTGGAAGAGCAGGTACATATATAGGCTGACTGTCACAGGCTGTCCACGATTCTGGGTTTATTAAATAGAGATATTGTATCTAAAAGACATTGTATTTACTTTTATTTTTATTTTTATTTTTTGTAAAAGGATCAGGTGGGAGAAGAATGAGACTGAATATATCCATGCCTTTCATTACTTATTCACTCATCAAATAATTATTCCATGCCTACTATGTACTAGACACTGTGTTAACTTTTAGGGCTATAGAAATGAACATAAAAGATACCATCTCTGTCTCATGGTCTAGATTTGGGTCAATACTGTGCTCCCTATTAGATGCCTGCCATTAGCCAGCTACTGTATTTGATACACCATACAGGTCATCTTATATAATCTTTATGATAAACCTGTGCAATAAATAGTAAGAGCCTTTGGTTGACTCTGTGGCAGGGTGGCAATGTGCTGCTCAAGAGAAGCCATGTGCTACCTGGTAACTGTGGCTCGAATTCCTAGCCAGGTCATTCTAAATTATACTGGGAATGCACATAAGTGCCTGGGATCTACCAGGCTGGAGGACTGGAGGAACAGGATTGTGATATGACCACACTCTGTGGAGGATGTCTCTCTCTTATCCTCACATGTGTGTGCATGTGCTCTATCATGAATAAAGAAAACAATCCTTTTAGACACTTAAAAATGAAAATAAGTATCAAATGTTATGAATTTGTTACTATGGCTAGAAGTTGGGTGAGTAGGGATTCTACCTGACTTCAAGGTTGTAGTCTTAACCACTTTAGGAATTCTCAATAGCTCTTAGGGAATACATGAACCCCACAGACTCCAGAACCTGATGAATGATAGGAATAGAGGTGGAAATGGGCACTGAGGGGAAAGTAGATGGAGAGAGGCTTCCTTTGTAGTGAAGATACCATGAAGATACCCGATGTTCAAGACATGGCAAGACGGGAGTGTGTTGAGAGCAAAGAGTGCCTATTCTCTGTAAAGACCAGGGCCCAGCTTGGCTATCTCCCTACTGTCCTACTGAGCCAGTTGGGGCAAAGAGTTTTTCTTTTGTTTTCTTTTTTTTTTTTTTTTTGGGTGTTTTCTTCCAGTTTCTGATTGGAAAGGTGAGAAAACAGGTTAAGGTTAATAGGGAACATGACATAGGGGATCCTAAGAGACAAAGACTGGGACAAAATGTAGGGTGAGATCAAAGAAAGAACAGTCAGAATGGGGTTGAGTTATCATAAGACAAGAAAAGATGTGTGACCCAGATCAGCACAGGCTTGGTAATCAAGCTTGGCTGAGATCAGAGGTCAGACAAGATAGAATTCGGGTCATACAGTAGACTCTTGTTATCTAATACGGGATGGCATGAGTAGATCTTAATGGAGTGTGTATTTTAGGACCTGTGCTGCTCTCCCAGAATGGGGCCAACATGCTTTATATTTTTTATTAGAGACTCTCATTTAAATGTCCTGCAACACATTTAAATCCTAGGGCAAATTGTGGCTCTGATGTCTGGTTTGTCTTCTAGACTGAGTAGAGACTTATTCACTGGAGTTCTTAATCTAGACATTATCCTTCCCAACTCTGTTCAGAGATCTTAACCCAGATTCTGTAACTAATGACATTAATTCGTGAGCCTGAGACCACCACAGAGTAATCTCGGATGGCTATTGCACAGGTTGTCCTCGGGGTACTGCTGGTTTTCCTGGTTGGGGTTGCACTTTGATCCCAGGGAATGGACATTGGTCTACCTGAGCTGGTCCATTCACAGGAACACCATGGCAGAATCAGAGCCAAGGGTCGAAGGATGCTGCCAGCCACTTGGGCACAAGTGAATTTTTAATTTTCTTTATGATTGGCTTATTAGTCTATCATGATGTTTTCCCTCGACTTTTCCAGAGACGAGCTCATCCATTATAAGGTTTTGATGTATATGGTTTGGCCTTAAGAAATGCAGCTGCTTTACTTCAAAAGGGGTATTTGAAAGAGTGATTATACATTCCCTGTGATTCTTTGAAAATGAAGGAGGGCATATTCTATTAAATAGTGCTAAACTTTTAAAAACTAGAATTGAAAAATCAGCTGTAGGATTCTTTCTCCCACAGAGACCCTGAAGAACATTATCTTAGGAAATAGCCTGTTATGTCTTTGTCTGTTTGTCATCCATCTTCTATTTTACAGACAATCTCTGTAGGAAACTAAGTAAAACCCACCAGCTTTTTTTTTTTTTTTTTTTACTTTTATGTGGTCTATCACTGAGATACCAATGATAGACTACCATTCATCTCCAGATGTTTTGCGATGTCTTTCCTTTGCTCATTTTTTATTCTCTCAAGGAATATTTCCTCTCTTTTTTGTATAATTTAACAAATTAAATCACATTTTTTTGTACTTCCTTTTTCTAGCATAAGTCTTTGCTATCACTCTTCAAGATCTTTTTTCAATGCCTTCCTAATGATTGAAATTTTAGAGGTAATTCATATTATGTTCTCTTGTAACATTAAAGCATACACAATATTTCAAGGACACAGGAAGTTTATGAGAGCTATTTTAAAGTATGCTTTAACTTTCCTGATTTGTACTTAAAAAGTACTTAAAATATAATCTTTCATTTCTATAAAGTCTTAGAAAATGCTGATTCAACACTACTTAAATAAAATGTTTACTTCTGTTAGGAGTAAAATATTGAAAATTTCTTAAGTTTAAGGCATCCATCCACTTCTTTTTTCAACCCAAGTCTATTTTGTTACAACCTGTTTTATTCTTTAAAATTAGAAATACTATATTAATATTGGAAAAAGATTGCATTTCTAATCTGTGAGTCTGCGAGTATGTTGTTTTTCTTACAATATGCTAATAGATTTGGTGGAAAATGTCTGAAGAAAGGATTCCAGGGAGAAAGTTTTATTAAATCCATCAAACATTCACTAAGCACAGACCATGCTCCCCACTTTGAGTGAGTATCAAAGATGAATAAAACCACATCATTTTCCTCCAACTGTTTATGAGATACACAACCAGAGTAAGTTACAAACCACAGAAGAATATGGGATGGAAGAGTTAATTTTAACTGAGAAAATCATGGAAGATGATGGATAAGGAAAGAGAGGAAGGCTATTCCAGGCAGAGAGAGAGAGCACAAGTTTGGGGAATTATGTAGAAAGCCAGGAGAATAGTTATGCATGTAGTTTTGCTGAAGCACGGGCCAAAGGGAGGGCAGGTGCTCCAAGGGAAGCCTTATATACCATGTTAAATGTACAAGGTTCCTATCTGTATTCTTTGAGGAATTACAAGAGGATTTGAGCAGGAAAATGATCTGGTCATTCTGATGGTATTGTAGAAAATTGACTAAATAATGTTGACCTTGGAGTTTAGAACATCAAATTAAAAACTTACAAGAAAGAGGTAGAGGGAACTAGCAGTTAGCGTAATGGCTATGTTGCTGGACTCTCATGTAGTCCACCGCAGTTCGCGTCCCGGACCCGGTGGCTTAAAACTCATGCCGGGCGCGTGTGTGTGTGTGCGTGCATACCCAAGATCCCAAGAGGAGAATGGAGGAGAAGGGATTGCGGTGTGACCATCCCCCCTGGGGGGTGATTTCTCGCTTTCTGTCTCTATGTCTCTCTCTGTCTGTCTGGCGAGCTCACGCGCCCTATAGTGAAAACTTCTCAAAAAAAAAAAAAAAAAAAGAGGTAGAGGAGTAACATTTACTGACAGCATCTGCTGAATTCCCTGGACAATTATATTGAGTATTTTTACATGCATAATCTTAATTACAGAAGAGTCCATGCAAGGAAGCAGTTTGAGCATACTTGCCTTGCTAAATGTGGTAGACATCACCAATGTTTGCCAGTTTCCTTCTATTTCCATATATACACAACAGTCTTTCCAGATCCTTAACATTGGATGTGACGGTCATTTCCAGGTGGAAGTACTTGAGAGTCGATGTACGATTCTTCATGTCATCCCTCCCTCATGGTCATGGAAATATATGTAGATACAGAAGTGCCACTATTCTAATCCTTTCTGTTGCTAATGACCAAAAGGACCTGAGTCTGGATAATTTAAGTGGACAGGGTTATTCAGCTCACTCTTTTGCGGTCCAAGGTCCAGGAGCCATACCTGATGAGGGCCTCAGGTGGGGGGGTCCTAGTGCAGCACAGGACATTACAACATGGTAGAGGGCCAGAGTGCATGGAGTAGAGCATGTCTGTCTGCCTCATTTCCTCTCCTTAGAAACCCACCAGGACTCAACAACGGGAACCCACCCTGATGCCTGGTCACTTGTCAAAACCCCCACCTTTCAACACCATAATTCTATTAAGTCTTCACCTCCTCAACACCATTGCAATGAATTGCCAAATTTCAATACATGAATTTTGGAGAGGTCATAGACAAACCATAACAGCCACCAAAACAAAATTATAATTCTGAGCTAACACTTGGCAGACAGTCCTGAGAGTTATCTTGACTTGCAGTGGATTTTGAGCACATAGAAAAAAAACCAAAAAAACAAAATCAACTTCTGCTATGTTAAATTACTGAGACTTTGGTGGTGTTTGTTACTGAAGTACAAGTTTGACGAGGCCTGCCTAGTAGAACTTTCTGCATAAAGGAACTGTTCTATTTCTGCCCTGACCAACGTGGTAGCCACTGGCTACCTGTGACTATGGAGCACCTGGAAATATCTTGGACTAGAAAATCATGCACGGTATTCATGCTGAGAAAAATCATTATGTATGCTTCAAGGATGTACAGTGATTAAATGAAAATAAGAAAAGGTTTTTTTATTACTTCTGTGAGAAAGAGAGAGAGGCACTTTCAATAGGGTCTTCATGACATGATCTGCCCGCATCCTCAGCCAGCCCAGATCACAGGCATGTACATCACTTTCAGTGTATAGGGATGCTCTGGGAAGGGAACCCAGGACACTCCCACATGGACTCAGTGGTGTTACCACTGCACCATCATCTGGCTCCAGAAGGGAACTTTTGTTTATAAAGATGTAATGTGCTGCCCTTCATCTAATTTCGGGATAACACTTCACTGAAGTGGCAATTATTTAGTTTTAGAATCAGACAGGTGAAAATAATAGTAAGGAAAAAAAAAGGGCCATCTTCATGGTGCAGTGGTAATGAGCTGCTTAAGTGAGGCTACATCAAATCCACGGCAGTCAGCCCAAAACATGCTGAGCCCATTCATGAGTGTTTAAGATCTGACAGAATGGAGGGCTGGAGGAAGCTGTATTGCAGCATGGCCAGATCCTGTAGAGGGTCCTTTCTCCTCTGTCTCTCTCTCTATTCTTCTTTGTCTCACTCTTTTGTGCTTGTGCACATGCTCTATCATGAGCAAAGAAAAAATATGTGAAGAAACTAATCTACTTAAATTCAAGAAAACATGTATTGTATGCTTACTACATAGCAAGTGCAACATTAAGTACTAAGGTTTTCTCAATTCACATATTTGTTTACTAAATTTATATTGGAGGTATAAGTCATATAATATAGCCCCAGATTCTGGGGATATGCCAGTGAACAAAACAGACAAAAATCTATATTGTTATGGAGCTATTCTAAGCAGGTTGAGATACTAAAAACAAATGTGTGAAACAATGTCGGAGTGTGATGTCATCAGTAATAACAGATGGCTGCTGATCACTTCCACAGGGATGCTGGTCTAACATTTTTGCATATATGAATTAATTTAATCTTCAATACAACCTTATGAGGCATATGTGCATATACCTGGTGTGTTTCAAGTTAGCTATGCCAAGGAGCCAGTCATGTAGTTGGCCATGTGGCTTCCTCCATTCAGCTGGTTAAACTACTGAATGCACCACAGGGACCGGGCCTATCACTATTTTGTAATGAGGAGACTGAGATACAGAAGGTTAAGTACAAATGCAAATTGTACTAAATATTTGCCCCTTAGGAATTTCCAGTGTGATGTGGAGTGAAGACAATGTTATAAATACTATTTAGGCAAAAAAGGTCTTGGATACCCTATGGGACAAAGGAGAAGGGTCAACTTTACTTGGGGAAAGTCATCTGGGGGAGGCTTCCCAGTGGGGGTGGATGGATCTAAGCACTCAAAGAAGAATAAGTGTGTCAGGCAAAGGAGGAATGAGAGCAAATTTTCTACTTAGAGGGCATGCCATGTGCAAAGACACAGTTGTGTGTATGGGGAGAAACTGAAGACCCGAGTAGGAGCCAGACTGCAGTGTTTCTGTGGCATAGTATTATAGGATCAGATGGAAATTTTCTTCTGCCTTCCGAAAGTTCACTGAGGTTAACTGAGAATGGATTAATAGAGTAAAAGACATACAAATTTATTTATTTTTTGAGAGATTTTTGTTACAAGGTGTGTGTGCTAACCAGAAAGACCAAGAGACAGAAAGTGAGAGTCACCCCCCAGGGGACATGGAAATGCCACAATCCTTCTTTTCCATTCTCCTCTCTGGATTTTGGGCACACACAGACACCTATGCTCAGCATGTTTTCAGCTGCTGGGTCCAGGACTCAAACTGCGATTGGCCACGTGGGAGTCCAGTGTCTTAACCACTACGTTGTCTTCAGACCCCCAGATTTATTAGTGTGCATAAGCATGGGAGTCTTACATAATGTATGGGACTCAAAGAAGAACCAGATCTTTGAGGCTTGTATATCCTCTTCATAGTAGAGAGATAGGTGGAGGTGTAGGCTGTTTAAAGAGGTGGTATGTGAGCTTTAGGGGAAATAATGAGTACAAAGAATAGGCAAGAACCTGGGACAAAGCTTCTGTGGGTTCTGGGGAGGTGGCAACAAGTTATGGGAAGGCAAGGAGCAGAACCATACAGTGAACCAAGGTTGTCTTACTATGTTTTGGGTAATAACCCTTAGAAGAATAGCTAAAAGAATAGGTGAAAGTCTGTCCAGCTGCGTTGGACAGACCATGCTGTACTGAATGGTTACATTTTAAAAGTGAGTGTGACTTACAAAGTTTTAGCAGAAAGGAGTACATTGGAAGTGGAAAAGATATCCAGGAAGGACTCCAGGGCTGGTACTTCTAGGGGGTCATGAAGAAGTTGGACCAGCCAGTGGCATAATGGTTGAGGCAGCTTGATTCCACATGGCTGTGTGGTTTGAATTCCAGACCTGGTGGCTTGAGAAATATGCTAAGCATGTGTGTGTGCACATGTCCAAATTCCTAAAAGGAGAAATAAAGGAGAGGAGAGTCATTCACCATGAGGGGTGCTTTCTCATCCCCCCCCCACCTCTTCTTTGACTCTCCAGTGAGTGCACACACCCTCTAGCAAAATTTAAAAACAATAAAAGAAGAAATCAGCCTGACCGGCTAGCTCACAGAGCAGGTTGCAGCTTTGGGAGGGACCTTTCTGTGGTTTAAAATATAGGTAACAGCAATACTGACTTCACTGAGCTGCCCTGATGATTCAATAAGAAAAAACTTTATAATATTCAATACTTCACTATTCTTTTTATAAAAAAGTCACATAATAAACGTTTCCTTTTTTTTTTTTTTTAAAAAAAAGGTTATATAACCTTGTAATATAGGGCTCACTAGTACCATTCCATCTTGTGACCAAAACAACTGACAGTCCCAGTGAAAGGTGCTATATTGAACTTGCTGTGGTAGGGTTAAATAATGGCTTCCAAAGATATGTGCTTACTGACCCAGAACCTGTAAATATTTGCAAAAGAGTGAATGTTACCTTACATGTCAAATGATGTGATTACAACTAAGGATTTTGAGATAGGGAGATTATTTTCAATTTATTCAAGTGGACTCTAAATGCAATCAGAGGTCCTTCTGAGAAGGAGGTAGAAGGAAATTTGAGCTAAGAAATGAAAGTAATACAATTCTAGATGCTGAAAAGGAAATGGATTTCCACTGGTGTCTCCAGAGAATGCATCCCTGCCAACACCTTGACTTTAGCTGTGAAGCTGATTTTGGACTTCTGGTATCCTGAACTGTAGGATAATAAATCTGTGCTGTTTAAAACCACTGAGCTTATGGCCACTCATTATAGTTGCCCTAGGAAATGAATATACTCACTAAATATTTACTGAGGACCTATGATGTTTAAGATATTGAGTTGGGTGGCTGGAGTTATCATGATGAGTCTTTTTTCCCTTGATATTTAACCATTTGTAGGACAGTAAAGAAAGAAATGTTGATAAAGGCAAAACGTCAAAGCTATAAGAGAAACAATGATGCATTATGTTATTTAAGTGGATGAGGTGATTTGTAAGCCAGCTAGTAAGATCTAGAAAGCCAATGTGGAAAAGGTGACAATGAACATGTTGCTAAAATAACATGAAAAGAATGGCAAGTATAAGTGGGATAGAAGAGGTTGCATCAGGTAGATGGAAGAGAATGGGTCTATCCATGAATATGGGAAAGTAAAAGGTATGTTTGAGGAGTAAGGAATAGTTTGTTTTTGCTGTAACAAGATATACTCATATTTGACTAGCAAGGAGGAGCGGGGCCATATGATGCCAAACTAAGGGATTTATATTTTTCACTTGACAATAGAGCACTATAAAAGCTATTTGCCTTAAGTCATCTTTATTTTATACTTAAAATATCTGGTTAATCACAGTCTTTCCAGGAAAATTTTAAATGTTGCATATTAAAATAACTGGCAGCAAAAGAATGTATGTCACTTTTTCTCTGGTGCATAAATTTCTTATGTATTATGATGACTTTAGTTACTATTTTTTTTGGAGAGGTTTTTGTTATAAGGCGAATGTGCTCGCCAGAAAGACAGAGAGAGACAGAAAGTGAGAAATCACCCCCCAAGGGGGATGGCCACGCCGCAATCCCTTCTCCTCCACATGCGCCCATGTGAGTTTAAATCACTGGGTCCGGGACTTGAACCACGGTCAACTACATGGGAGCCCAGAGACATAGCCGTTATGCCAACTGCTGGTGCCAAAATTAGTTACATTTTAAATGCTTAAAAAGTGCTTCTACAGTCAGAAAATAAGAATGAAAATAGTTTTTCTAAAGAAAGACAGTTTTTTCTGGGACTTTAAAATGTTACTGAGACTGTACTTTGAGAGAATCTGATTGAAAAGATGCATGATAAACAACACATTTACTTTTAGAATGGTCAATATTTAAGTAGGACAAACAAAAAAGTTCCTAATGTCATTAAGATGTTAGAAACAATATTATAATTAGAAGAAATAAAATCCTGTCAGGTGTATAGGTAAAGTAGTAGAAATGATAGAAAGAAATAGAAGTAATATAAAGCAGAAGGACTTAGTTAAACATGTGGAAAACTTGAACAACTACTTTCACTTTAATTACATTTAAACTTTAAAGGATGAAACATTAAAATTTCCTGTTTAGGAAAATTTTACTTGTAGCATTTCTTTAAGTAAAGAAACCCATTGTTTTTTTATGTGTGTAATTTTTTTTTTTTAATAGCAGGCAAGATTTAGCAAATATTTTCTTTACTTTGTCAGGCACTAGACTAAATACAGCTGACTCCATGGTAAAGAAGAGAGACATTTTCTTATACGTGGAGGATGATCCTTTATGCAGAAAATTGGGCTCTTACATGGCAAAATTCTACATTATCTAAATAATCAGAACATGCGTTTAAGGGAGCATTACATTCACTGGGTCATTGACCAAGTGCTGTAGTTCCTCTAGTGAATCCTGCAATGAACATTGAGAAGAGCAGGGAAGCTATGCTTGTGTACAGAGCATTAGACCAGGAGGTGCACCTTTCCAATGCTCAGTATTTCACTGTTCAAATGTTATAAAATTGGGTGTTTTGCAATTCTGATAGTATAAAGAAGAAGCTCCAGATGGAAAGACATAAGCGATCCACAATAAAGTGTTTGCTGGATAAATAATATTGTTCAGTGAACTCTAATGGAAAATAGAAGAGGTGTTTTGAAAGCATTCGTTGTAAGCACATGCATTGTCTTGGAAACCACATGAAATAGATTAGTGACACAAACAAAAAAGTGGTAAAAAGCAAGAAATCATACAATAAATCAAAATTTTGAAAGATAAGATTTTAAAGATGGAATATAAGGTGAAGATCAAGAAAAAAGCAGGTATAAGAAGGATCATGCCTCCTTTATAAGATAACCTCATGTGTGAAAATTTACCCAAAACAACACTGAATATTCATTGGCATTATCGAATGATTTTTAGAAAAGAAATCTTTCACAAGGAGTGAAGTTCTCTCTAAGATTCTCTAAGTTCTCTCTAGATTCATATCTACCATCCAAACATTCCTCAGGCCAGAATATGGTCTGGTTCTCTCCATAACCAGGAAAACACCTCACTGCTGATTTTCCCAAGAGCTCTGAACAATACTTCCAACAGTTTCCGTCAAGGGCAAACAGTCCAGTGAAGCACTGGCTCAACCTGTGCACACAGTAGCAAAGAAATGAAGCTTACTTTCCCTGAAAGTTTGGGTTAACTATTCATACCTGTATTCATAATATATATTTAGAGTTCTTGAGTTATAATTATCCAGTTATATTCTTTTATCTGAGATGCTATTCTGAATAAGTTAGTGCAGCTATAATAAACACAGGGAACCCTTCCGGCATCTAACCCCCCAAATCTAAGTCATTCGTGTATTACAAGCTTGCCATTTAGCTTCATATCCAGCTATCACCTGGATAGTTTGCATATGTCTGTGCGTGTAGAATTTGGATCATTTCAAACACTAGCCATGTCAAAATGATAGACGAGAATTTAGAACATCTTAAAAATGGGCAGAATGACCGTCAATGACTGTGTATTACTTAGGTGTTGATTTGGCTGCAGCAGAGACAAAATAACAGGGGCTTAAAATAAGGTAGATGTTTCTATCCCATGTGATCCTGGGTGTCTGCTAGAGGCCAGGGCTCAAGGGCAGGGCTATTAGAAATCTTTGCTACAGGGTGTAATGGTCATTTATACTCTACTTAAAAGAATTAATTCATTATGTTTTATCAACATGAGCTCGTATACAACAAATGCCTGGGTTTCCTACGTTAATGATGGCATGACCTAAAATTCCTTGGAAAAAAAAAGAAAGCAAACAGCAAATAGAGCAATACATATGGACATCAGTATGTTTGTTTGCTTCTGCTTATCTATTTTCCCACCATATTAGATAAATTGTGAACTTATTAAATACGTGGTGACAAGTTAATTAATGAAGCTCAATAAGACACAGTGTCAAATTAGCACTCTTAGGCTAAATGGGGTTCAAAGCATTAATTAGTAAGAATTCCTGTGTTGAAATGAAATCACTGACATGTATAAACCCTCAAATTGTGTTATTAGTCATCTCATATGATGATTTTAGGAAAATATACAAGCTTTCTATCATTAATAATCAAAAATGTGTAAAAAATGTTTATTAAGGGCCAAAATTTAGATTTTGATAGGCAAATGATTTATTTACAAAACATGAAACATGAATGTCAGAATTCAAAATGCAGTTATTGCATGAACACAATTTAAGTATTAAAACTTTCATTTTGTTACAGGATTTATGATCTTTTCCTTAAGGTTCTTAACTTCCATCCATGACCAATGATTCTGAACAATTAGAATGACACAGCATTAAAATAAATAAATAAACAAAAAGATCTGAAGCCAGCTAATGGTTTGTTAGTTAAGTGAGTTGGATCCCATATGACTGGCCACATGATTTCAGACCTCTACCTGGTGGCTTGGAAAACATGTGGGGTATATGTGTATGCATGTCGAAAATCCTAAAAGGAAGGAGAAACAGAGAAGGATTGTGGTGTGACCGTACCCCATTGGGGATGCTTTCTCACTTTCCCTGTCTTTCTCTTTTTCTCTGTCTCTCTAGTGAGTGAACGTATCTTCTGGTAAAATTGAAAAAAAATTCCCGAGAAAAGATCTGGCTAGCCATGGCAGTGCATGCTGGCAGATGCTGATACTCAAGAGGCTGAGGCCACATGGGAGACTTAGGTTTGATTCCTGGCCCACCTTAACGGTCAAGTGTGGTGGTGGGCTTCTCAGGAGGCTGAGGCAGGAGGACCAAAATGTTGTATAACCAAGCAAAACAAAGCCATAAAATGAAAAAAGTGACTCTATATTTTACTTAATCTTGGAGTCCATATTAATAGATTAACACTTAGGAAAGCCAATCTTTAACTTCTCCCTACAATGGACCTAGAATGAAAGTTAACAATAACCTTGCCGAGTCTTTACAACTATGGGCAATGGAGAAAAGGAGGAAAGACTACCAGCTCCCTCCCATGTGACTGGCTGAGAAGATTTTATCGGCTTAAGCATTGCAAAACCACACCTAGATCCCTGCTGCTTTTAAAACCGGATCTAAGAGTTGTCTTAATTGACTCCATTTTGTTTCTTCAGCCTTGCTAAGCATTGCTTATTATTAAACCCTTGCAGAGACCTAAAACCAGTTATTCTGCCCTGCCTGCCCTTAATGCAAACAGCCCCTGAAACAGTGATAACTTCCTTGATGCTATCAGATGATTCTGCCTGAAGACAATAACTGGGTTTCCTGGTGTGTTTGCCCCAACACAATGAATAATCTGCCCTTTGCTTCTAGATGTTTGCTTACTCTTATTCCTTCCCCTATATAACTTCTATATCTCATCTAGTATTGCAGGGATGGTAACAGACCATCAAAAGTGAGACCCTACCTTCAAAAAGACAAGTAATAGATTCAAGGGGTATATCCCTGGAGGTTCTGATTTGGTAGGTATGAGATAAAACTTAGAAACTTGCTTTTAAAAAAAGCTTTCCAGGTGCTAGAAATCGCTGGTTTAGGTAATTTACTGAGGAGCCCACGTTTATATATAAGTAATGTCAGACATATTTGAAATGCTAGACGGTTCTGGAAAGCATTTTTAGATAATTTTCTTTGTATCAAATACTAATTCTGATATTATTCTCATTTGGGCAAAGGAGGTTCTTCCTGACTTTCCCTGACTTTTCTGAACTTGATAGCTAAAACAGATTTCAGAAAATCTACCCAACACCTATGATGTAATCTTCCCCTGCATCTCTATTTTAAAAATATATTTACAGAATAGCTCTTCCAAGTTTTCGATGCCAGTTGTACTGATTTTCACTGAAAACATTATCTTCTCAATGTTTGAAGAATATTACTGAAAGCAAGCTTTTGTGTAAGGATTCAGTTTTCAACCTTTTGGAAAGTTGGTGTTTCTCATCTTTACAACTGTGGTGTGGAGAAGTCAGTGGGGGATCTTGTCTCTGCCATTCATGGCAGAAACACAGTCTGGGCATGCTCCCAAGTTCATTGGACATTCCTGAGCCAATGATAAGTGACCAAAATAGTTTCCAGCCTTCCCTCCTGGAGTAAGTTGGACCTGTTGCTGTAGAGATGACCTTTACCAGCATGAACACATTTGCCATGTGACCTTAGGAATGAATTAGTGACCTATGAGCATGGTGCTGAAGGCTGATTCTCCTGAAGCAGCCCCATCAGTTTGTTCAACAACTCTGCTGACTCCAAACACATTTTCTTTTTGAAACTGTGCCATGGCATTCTTGAGAGCACGACTCAACTGTATACCAGCAATCTCTCTGAGCTTGAAGTGGCCTCAACTGGAGGATTTATAGCCTTGGCAAATAGCACATTTCTTTGTTTCCTTTCAGAAATGGAGAAATGGAGTGATTCATTTTCAGTAAACAAAGAGAGGATTAAGGACATGTTTACTGGTCTGGAATTCAGCTTCTTCTGAATGCCATTTCTTCCTAGTAAAGGCATTGTGCATTTCAAACAGTTATCTTTTTTCTTTAATCCACTTTCTTTTCTTCCTCGCATGGAAACCGTTTGATATAATTTAGCCCTTACTCAAATCCAAATGAAATGACTTTCAAAGGCCATTCAGGCCCTAATGTTTGTCCTTTGCAAGAACAAGTGTCTGTAATTCTGAGGAATTTGAATGCAGATATTGTTGGCAGGCAGAGATGTTTTCCGTTGTTGGAATGCAAAAGGAAATTTCACTTTACAACCACACTGTACCACTGCTGACATTGATGGGTCCTGTATTCACCAGAGGGGGAAAAATTAAAATATCTTACCTGTCTGTACAATATCCTTGGTGGTTATACAACAATAAAATATTCAGCAATCTGATAAATTTACTGTTAAAACTGACAGACCAAGTTGAAACTCGTTAAGAAGGAGTACAGTATATCATGTTCCTACTTTCTTTCGAATAGCTTTCTATTATAACAACTGCATTCTGTAGGCCTCGGATTGTCTCAATTATAAAGTCAACTCAAAGACATTAGCAGTCGATTGCTTCAGCAAATCTGAAATATTTTTAACTGTTGACAAAAGGTTCAGTTTCATTATATGGAGTTCCAGAATACAACTGTGGTAATAAAATGACTTTCTCAGAGTTTCAATATTTGACGGTTCCAGAAAATCATTATAAGTTTCTAGAATTGTCCCCAAATGGCTCAAAGTAAGCAGTTTTCAAGTCAGTGGGTATTGCAGAAGCAGCTGATATCTACGTATCCATTTATTTATTGGAAAGAGGTTACAGATAGCCAATTTTCGACGTGCATCTTCTCATTTTCAAAAGAATGTTAGAAATAGCTCGGCTAATGTACCATAAAAGTTCAATTCAAGTTTTGATAATGAACCTAAAAGGCATATTAGCAAATGAACCTATGGCTTCATATGTGCAAAAGTCAGAGTTTTATTTTCTCATTTTTTTTCCCCCAGTAGAAAACAAATTCTCTTGCCTGAAACTCAACATCAACTCAGAAAAATTATTTTTAACTGAGTATTTTTAGCTATATATCGCCTATTCAAGGTATAGGGGAGGAAAAATAATTCTGTGTCCTTCTTAGGATGGACCCTTGTAATAAAATAACAGATTAACAAGAGAATAGCAAACAGAAGTTTATTAACATAAACAGTTCATGTGTACATGAGAAGTACCAAGAGAAATTAGCACATCTCAAAGAGATGACTTAGACTCAAGCTTAAATCCCACCCATGCCTCAAAAGGAAAAGGGGTGTGATAAGGTATCTAGCAAAAGCAAAGAGTGAGACTTATTGTCCAGATGTCCAGATTTAAGTAAGTGTCTTCTCCATTGATAAGAATCTTTGGTGATTTTATACATCTTTATCCTCCTGGGGGAGAGAGAGAGACAGAGAGAATGAAAGAGAGAGCCTTTACAAATGGAAGTTTACTTTATAGATGTAAATTTTCCTTACAAAAGGGTAGCTTCTACTGTTCTCAGAGCTTCTCCTATGTCTATAGTGTCTCCAAATAATCCTTACACCATGGAGGCATATATTTTGGGGTGTATATTCTGGTCTCCTTCAAAAGTTGTCTACCAGAGTTCAGAGATACCTCAGTAGAAGAAGAAGTCTTTCACCTTATAACTTCAAACTTTAAACCATAAGATTCATTAGACTAATAGGGTAAGAGTGGAGAATAAAAATCCTTTGTTTTAAAAGTCAGGTATTTCTATCTATTGACAGAAATCTGATTTCATTATAGTGAATAATGGAATAGCTCTGTACCTATGTAATAAAAATGGTGTTAGCTATACTTTTATTTCCTTCTAGCAAGATTTCTCTGCTCTAAAAATAGCCACAAAATGAGATGACTTTTATTTCTCTTTATTTAGTAAGAATTAGCTGTCTCGACTTTCTTTTATCATGTTTCAAATTGCATGCCTTGATAAATTTCCTCATCCATCCTACTTTTATATCTTAACTGGCAGTATGCGTGTTAGTATAAGTATTTCTATATGGATATTTGAATTATCAGCATCTCTGGAGTTTTTGGTAATGAATTGGAAGATATTTTGAAATTTTAGTTATTTTAGGCAAAAATGCTTTAATGACCCAGAGAGTTAGAAAATTCAAAATTATTCTGATTTTATATAGTTCAAGTTTAATCTGATTGCTTAGGCTACTTTTTCTATCATAATTGCATTATTATTTTTCATGAACTAAAAATGACTACTCTGGTTCATTTAATAGAAGTAAAAATCAGAAAACCTTGGGAAAACATCTACTTATGGTTTATTCTTTAATACAATTTGATATTAAAATTGGGGTTATATTTCCCAGTTTGTGTAACGATTAATTCATCTCAATTTCCATTGCATTTGGGAAAAGCAAGAGGTAAAACTGCATTTGGGGATAGCAAGATTCTAAATGTTTTAACCCTGGTAATCATCTGTCATTTCTGCTTGCTAGAAAATGCCCTTTCATCTAGAACTCTCTAAAGAGAAACGACTTGAAAATATTCTTTGAGCTATTTGGTCCTGAGTTCCTTGCCGGTTGTCAGCTCAGAGAAATGATGGCCTAAGTCTTAAAACATAGCACAATTCACTGAGGAGCAGTTCCCAGTGTGGGTCATTCAGGACTCCCAGCAAATGGTGATAGGCTTAAAGTAGTGGGAGAAGAAGTGCTATATTCGTAAGCTAATAGTTTCATATTTTAAGCCTTATTTTTTATAGTGAAAAAGGACAATTAATGTGTATATCAATAATCAAATCGCCCATTCTTTGATTTGCATATTGCACATTACACTTCGCAATGCTCTTTTACAGGTATAAGCTCATTTAGACTTTCTAGCACCTTCTATGCATAGTAGCTGGGCTACTTCTATCTATTTTACAGTTAAGAACTCAGAGTTTCAGAGAGGTTAAGTGACTTTCTGAATTTCACACAGCTAATGATGGGCAGCTATGACTCAAATCCAAGGCCTGATGTTCTAGAATGCAGTAACAATGAGATAGATAGTTTTATGAGTACTCTATACAATGTTTATTTAAAAATAGTTCTCTCCTCCCCCCCCCTTCTTTTCATGTTATTTGAAATATCACAGGGATCAGGTCAATTTTACATAAAATGTTTTGCCTTCTGTCTGAAGTAAAAGCGACTATTACGTAAGGGTCAATGTATTTTATTTGAATTAAGTGATAAATCAAAATTATAGTGGGCTCAATAATCCAATCTGTTACCAAGTTTGTCTGCTCATGTGCTATAAACCAAACTATATTGTCTTCAAAGTTTTGTCAAAAATAAGTAGGCTGTATGTTAGATTTATTTCAGGATCCTCTCTTCTGTTCTATTGGTTTATGTATCTGTTTCTGTACCTGTATAATGCTGTTTTGGTTATTATGTTTGTAACATTTCTTGAAGTTGTGTAGCAAGATGCTTCCAACTTCATTTTTTTATTTTTATATTATTTTTGGAGAGGTTTTTGCTATAGGGTACGTGCACTTGCCAGAGAGACAGAAAGCAAAAAACCACCCTCCCCCCTCTAGGGCGGATGGCCAGGCTGCAATCCCTTCTCCTCCATTCTCCTCTCAGGATCTTGGGCACATACGCATATATGCCCGGAGTGAGTTTTAAGCCACCAGGTCCGGGACGTGAACTGTGGTTGACTACATGAGAGTCCAGCGACATAGCCATTACGCTAACTGCTGGACTTTATTTTTTAAATAAATTATTATTCATGTTGGAATATTCACTTTGTAAGCTAAATAATGTGATTGAATGTATACAAGAAAATGAAATAAAAAATAAATAAATAAAAAAATATTATAACTTGACAGTATATGTACTCACCAGGGGGAAAGAGAGAGAGAGACAGAGAGAGAGAGAGAGAGAGAGAGAGAGAGAGAACTCTTAAATGAGGTGTTGTCACACCACAGTGCTTCTTTCTCTTTTCTCCATCCCTTCAGGATTTTTGGTACACAGACACACACACACACACACACACACACACACACACACTCACACACCCCTAGTGTGTTTTTCAAGCCACCAGGGCCATGATTGAACTGCAGCTGGCCATGTGAGAGCTGGCTCCCTATGCACAATGCTTACCCACTGGTCTTCCGACTTTATTCTTTGAGCACAGTATTGCTTTGGGTATATGGGATCTTTTGTGATTCCATTCCAATTTTATGATTTCCTCCTTATTTCTATAAAGGATAACACTAAAACTTTGATAGGAATTACACTGAATTTCTTAGGGAGACTTTCTTTGATCATCTCATTGAAAAAGTACTAGTCCCTCGCCTCTCAGTTTAGCTTTCTCTTCTCTCCATGTTTTATTTCTTTCATATTATTGTTTTGACTTTTCCTATTCTCCTTTGTCTAGAATACACTCTCATCCCTTCATAAACCCTGTGAGACTCAGGGGTCCCCAGGCTGGGTTAGGAATACCCTCTCCCAGGATTTCATTCCTTTTCTTGAACACCTTCTTCACACTGTATTGTAATGTCTGCTGACTCAGAATTCTCCTCTACTGGTCTGTGAGCTGTAGGAGGAGAGGGACTATGTTTTTATTTTCAGACCCTTGACACTTAACATAATAACTGATACAAAATAGATGCTCATAAATGTTTGTCAAATGAAAGAAAAAAATTCTCATGTACTACCATGGGACACACTAATGAGTATCTTTCCCTTGTCTGTCATTGAATGAATGTTTAACTATTTGTTTGGCATATGATATGTTTTCCTACCCTGTATGTATTTCCCCTTTTTATAAAAATAGTCCCTTCATCATGTTTGGAAAACTAGTTTTCTTCATCACATGAAGTATTAGATGGACTCTTAATAAATGTATCTTGGCTTCACCTTTTCAAAGACTGGAGAACACCTAATACAAAGTAAGACAGCAAGATCTCATCTAAGAATTTGGATATTTTGAATAGAGGATGAAAAATGATTAGGACTGAATGATCATATCAAGGTCTCCTTGATTATATCGTTCCTACTTCCAGACTACTGGAAGTTTCTTGGTTCCTATAATTTTTCAAACATGATTATTAAGATATTCCTTTTCTTTGATGATAATTCCACTTTCTTCTAGTCAATTTTGGGGGAGTTTAGGTTGGTCAGCATTGACCTCTGTTGCAATATCTAAATAATCTTGACATAAACTGAGATTAGTACTGCTAATTGTTAAGATGATCAAATATTCTGTTAATTGTGAAGGATATTAAAAAATGATGTATACATATCCTAATCCTTTTGTTTGATTAACGTATATATATACACATATAGATGTTCATTTGCCAGTCTTTTTTTTTTTAAACAATAGTGCATGTGCATATATGTGATGGAGAGAGAGTAATCTCAACGGCTTCTCGTCATGCCATAATGTTTCCCCAGTCCTCCAGCTCCTCATATCTTGGTCACTCACATGCATGCCCAGCATGTTTTCAGGAAAACAGAGTGATTTGAAGTCATGGTTGGCCATATGGCTTCCAGCACTGAAGTCCTGTATGCTACAGACTGTGCCACCTGCATGGGCTTCATTTGCCAGCCCTTTGGTGTAGGTTCAAGGGCATTTATTTAAGTACAGGTTGTTTCCTTTTGGGATACCTATGTCCAAAAAGCATTTCCTATGATTTTCAATTTCAATTTCATTACATTGGTGAACTTAAAGACATTTGTAAAACAATTAGAGGGAAGAAATTTAGACGTTTTTCTTCTTTTTCTTTCTTTTCTTTCCTTTTTCTTTTTTTTTTAGTTTGCTACAGAACATGCATCACTGTGTGTGTGTGTGTGTGAGAGAGAGAGAGAGAGAGACAGAGAGACAAGACAGAGAGACAGAGAGACAGAGAGGGAAAGTGAGAAATCACCTTCCTGAAGGGATAACCACACTGGAATCCTTTCTTTTCCATTCTTCCTTGGGATTCTGAGTACACACACACACACACACACACACACGTGTGCGCATACAGCCCAGAGTATTTTTCAAGCTGCTGGGTCTGGGACTCGGGCTGTTCAGTTGGTCATGTGGGATACAGCTCCTTAACCTCATGCCATCTGCTGGCCTCAGAATTTTAGATGTTTACAATTTCTCTGATCATTTATAATTATCTCACTGGACTTAACTGAACAGGAATTAAAAAAATATTGTCTATGTGTTGTATTTAATTTTATATAAATGACGGTTTCTTTTTTCTCATTCATATTTTATAAATTTACCAAATATTTAATTAAATTATAAAATTATAGTAACAAACAGCTGGCAAAAGGGTTTGGGAACAAATATATTGTACTATTAATAAGTACATAACTTAATTAGAAGGGAAAAATTCAAGGGGCATGTGAGCAAACCTGTCAGTTAGGAAAATGTAGCTTACCAGGAAATAAAGCGCTTTAATCAACCCTTGGATGAATGAATGCCATTAAAGAGCACTTTTATTGAACTCATATTTAACTTTAGAGCTTCTGAAGGAAATTATAGTTCTTTTTTAAAAATGAATAATATCTCTTCCTGGTTTTCCCAGTTAGAAGACAATGAATTATTTTGGAATGTGATAAGAACAGTGTTCTATCCGCTATTTTGAATTAGTAGTTAAAGAAATAGAATTGTGGCTCAAATAAACACGAGGTTAGTACTTCTAACATGACTCTGTTGCTGAATGCAGGAGTCGCACGGATAAATCAGAAGTGGTTTGTACTGACATGGAATACATGGCACACAATTTAGGAAAAGATGTAGTTTCTTCAGCATCCAAACCTAACGTAGCATTAGAAGACCAGGTATGGCCTGTTGCCTATGTTGCTCACAGGTAAATTATTTAGAGAGAGGATAAGGACATATGAAATCAGCGGGTTCATAATTTAAAGCAGTTTTCAGAGTAGTGGCAGCAGTTAGCAGGCGCTCTAGAAGGGAGAGATCTCTGGTGCCCATTGCAGAAAGACTGTGGTGCTGACCCTGCAGGGCATGCATGTATTCATTCATCATTTATCCAAGTTTTACTATGTAGTTGGGTTATACAGGTGACCAAGACAAGATTCCTGCCCTCAGAGAACTTAACTGGGAGTTTGTAAATATGTGGGGGCAAGGTAGACTAAGCACATGGTAAGCGTATAGACATACATGTGAACAGATGCACACGCGACCAACAAAGAACAGGGACGTAAGTGGGACTAGTGTTGGGAAAGGCTGCTCTAGAGAGATGAAATGTGACTGAATGGATAAGGGGAGTCAACCTTATGAGGATTTGGGGGAAGGTTTTCAGGTGATGGGGTCAATTACTGGATGCACCCAAATAGTTCCAGGTTTGAGGCAGAAAGGATGGGGTGACTTGGAAGGTGGCTGGTTTCCTATAGGATCAGTATGGAGATTTGCAAGCTTCTCTTGCTATGTATAACTGGAGGACAATGCTGGCCTTTTCCAACCTCCTTTGGGGAATCTTAGATTGATGGGTAGTCACATTCCTCTGTGAAGCTGAATTTACCACACTGGAATTGAACTTAACAAATTCTGTGAGGCTGCATTAGGGAGATTACTCGATTGCTTTCCCATTTCTCAGGCCACGCTTTGATCAATGCCAATTTTCAGAAGAATACAGAGGAAGCTGCAAACTCAAATGGAAAGCTTAGACTCTTACCATTTTATTTTTATGCTTTATATCTTTTTTCCCCCCATCTAGGTTCTGTTCTGACTAGCCAACTTTTTTTTTTTTTCTTTGCAATTTAGCTGAAGAGTAAACTTAAGCAAATGAGTATGATTACAGGGATCCAGCCTATCAGGATTATTCTATTAAAGAGCTTGTTTGAACAAAACCTATTTTCTCATTTCCACAACTGACAGAGCTATAGGAAAATCACTCATGTTTGAAAGCAAACTATGGTAGAGGTGTTATATTGTACCACTGGCTTTGCCAAAGGGAAAATAAACAAAGAAACCACAAGCAAAAATGTGTTGCTTGAAAACTATAGGTCAGAGGTTTATTTAAAGAAGAGACAATAAAAAAATTCAGACTGGCAGCTTGATTTCAAGGGCTGATAATAAATGTGAAAGAAGAAGTGTATAAAGAACAGTGTGCCATGATCTTTGAATCTTGACTTTCTGACTGATTGGATCAATATATCAACCAAAAATAGTTTAGGGAAAAAATCAACCACTAGTACATTGGTTTTTTTCAATAGGAGAAGTCAGAACAAACTATGTGTTTAACACACATTGGTCTTTAAGTGGAGGATTAATCTAGCCACTCATATTTTTTCTTGACAGCTTGGTTTAAAAACAAAGTAAATGGGTCCACAGATGGCATAGTGTTTAAGGTGTTGGACTCCCACATGGTTGACTGTGGTTTGAAGTCCTTACCTGGAGGCTTGAAACTCATGTCGGGCATATTTGTGTGCAGGCACAAAATCCTGAGAAAAAAATGGAGAAGGGCTTGTGGCATGGCCATCTCCCCTGCAAGGTGATTTTTCACTTTCTCTCTCTCTCTTTCTCTCCAGCAAGCACACATAACCTATGGTAAAAATATCTAAAAAAAAAAAAAAAAAAAAAAAAAACCACAAAAAAAAAAAAAAAAAAAAAAAAAAAAAAAAAAAAAAAAACCCTCAAAAAACAAAAAACCAAAAAACCAAAAAACAAAAAACAACAAAAAACACAAGTAAATGAAAAAAAAAAAAAAGGCCATCAGAAGTTTTCTTGGTAAATATGGAACTAATGAATAGCAGATAGAGTTTATGACCTGGAAAAATGTAATAAAAACCATGTTTAGGCTGACCATAGTTTCTGGAGTGGTCAAGACAGTCCCAATTCACACCTCTTGTCCCAACATAATTATTAACAAGGGTTCCCTTTCATTCTCGAAATTGCACCCTAGCTGTGGCTCTTGAAAGTAACCTTTCTTCCCAGAGTGGAATCTAACTGCCTAGCAACTACGCCTTCCACTCCAATTTCAAATCTGCTTCATCCACAAATATTCACAAAAATTTCTGGAAAGTGCAATATCGGACATTTTTCCAGTCACTGAAATTACAAAAACAAATACAATTACTTTCTTCAAGAGGCTTAGAGTGTATAAGGGTCAGTAGAACAGGATAGATTTAGATGGTTTTTCTCTGTTAGACGAACATTAACGAGAACACATCCGATGTTAAACACTGACTAGGTATCAAGAAAATAGAGTGGAAAGTTAGACAAGGTCCGTACTTTTAAAAAGGAGTGAAGTAATCTGCTTGTCTTCACATACTAATCTGAAAATTAAAAGCCTTAGTGAAGTCCCATTTCACCTAGCATAAAATATGAGCTCCTTACCACACTCTTAAAGCCCTGATCTGGCCACTTGCTATCTCCGTGAGATTTTTCTCACAGTACTCTTGTATGAGTACCCTAAGTTCCGGACATCCTGGCTTACTTTCTGTCCCTGGTGGTCTGAGCTCCTCTCTGCCTGAGGGTCTTTGCACTTACCATTTCCTAGCTACAGACCACTCCCCTGGCTTATCCTATAGCTGGCTCTGCATCCTTTGTGTTTAAGCTTGAAAGTGACCCTTAGGAGGGGATTCTACTAACCACATTATCTGTTGGGTTGTCAGAAAAGTTATGCCATGTTTTTCCATTTTTCTATGCAAAAATGCGTCATGACTTTTCCAGCAACCAATGAATTAGCCTTCTTTCCCTCTGCTGCATTTTATATGGTTTGTTTTCTTCATAGCCTTTCTTAGCTTTCTTATCATCTGACAATAATCTTTAAGTATGGGCTGTGTCTTTGGGCTATCTTCTCATGATACAATATAAGCAGACTATCATTTATCTTGGTCACTTAAAAAAATCCCTGTATCCTGTACTCGAGCAGTGCCTGATATAGGGGGTACACAATCAGTATTTTTGAATAAATGAATAGGCCAACTGTTTGATTCCTTCCTGGGTTTATGCTTATTTTTCACAATATATAAGCACCTTCAAAGGCCTTTTCTAGCCTTTTACCTTCTTCTTTCATGATTGTGTTTTACCCTTTGAATCCTTGAATTTGTTACTTTCACCCATTCTCCTGATAAGAGTTATTTTATATAGCTGGCACCAATATACTAACTTCTAAAAATATCACAGGTACAGAACTGCTCTGGTTGTTGTCTTCTGTCCTCCCTGCCTTAAAAAAAAAAAAGAAAAAAGAAAAAAAAAGAAGCCAAGTTGAGATTTCTAGTCATTTCTCTTGCTTCTCTTCATATCTAGGGTAACTCAGACCAATCCATTTTAGTCTGGAGGGACTATTGAGAAATTTGAGTTCTGAACCCAGCAGTGGTAGGGTTGTATGTCAGTTTAGAAGATGAAGCCCTCAGTCCACTGTAAATGGGATAATTTTGAGTATTCCTGTTTTCTTTGGAAAAAGGGATGTTAACAAAGGTGAGACATGTCTTTTTTTTGTCCTTAGTTCAAGTGGGGCAGTTGACGTTCTTTTTTTTTCTTCTTCTTTTGGAGAGGTTTTTGCTATAGGATGCGTGCACTTCCCAGAAAGACAGAGAGAGACAGAGAAACAGAAAGTGCGAAATAAACCCCCAGGGGAAATGGCCACGCCACAATCCCTTCTCCTTCATTCTCCTCTTGGGATCTTGGGCACGCGCCCACACCTGGCGAGTGTGAGTTTAAGCCACCGGGTCCGGGACTTGAACCGCAGTTGACTGCATGGGAGTACAGAGACATAGCCATTATGCTAACTACTGGTCCCAGGGCAGATGACTTTCAATGTTGGCTGTATTGTAATATTATTTCAAACCAAGGACAATGGCCAGTCAGGACAACTTATTTGAAATATGCATAAGCTTTATTTATTATCCCTTTACATGGAATAATCCTTTACTTCCTTTAATAATAGCAACAATTCAACTCTTCAATGAAATGAACCTAACTAGGGATAAAGAGAGGTGCAATGATTCAAATGTGGTAATAAGCACAGGTGGTGTCTTCACTGATAATGATTTGCCTTTTCATATGTTCTCTCACAATCTTGTGAGGTAGGCAATGTGGGGTGAACCTGTTTTTGAATGAGTTTAAGAACTGAAGCTCATGCAGTTATAAAATGGCAAAGCAAAAGCTTGTCTAAGGTCTGAGGCCAGTTGGTTGTGATTTCCATTACATCCCACTTTCTTTTTCTTGTCTAACCTATGTTATATTTAACATATGTATACTACTGTATTTTCAGGTAATCCTTTTCTCTTGCGTGCGATCAATGTAGTAATTTTTACTGGGTGTCTCATTTCATTTGTAATTTACATAATCACATTTGAAGTAAATGCAGGGAGTGCCAGTTGTGTCTTCAGAGTAGCAGATAGCAACACAGAATGAAATGTGCAAGAGATTTTATTGGGTAAAATGCCTGTGAAGAATACAGGCATGTGAAGGAGTGAGCAGGGATCAGGAGGAGATTGGTCTGACACATGTTAGTCTACCAAGACCCAGCTGCAGGGTTAGGCCTTGTGCTGGAAAGAGCACTGGATGGTTGGAAGGCCTGGGACCTTGTCCAGTGTTGGCTACTGGACGTTGTTAGTTACCGGTGTGACCTCTGTGTGTCACGTCATCTCTCTGGGCTTCAAAAGTCTCATTCAGGGGATCAGGTGATGATGCAGCAGTAACACAATATTCTGTAAGGCTGACCCATCCGGGAAGGTTCTGGGCTGACATTTGAAGAGCTCTCTGAACATAGCTACATGCATGTCCATGATTTGGGCTGGCTGAAACTGGGGGTGGATAACGGCCTGAAGATCCGGGGAGAATGCTTGTCTGTCTTTCTTGCCCATGGAAGAAATAAATAACGTTTAGGAAAGTCCTATTTGTAAAATACTGGGTTTGGACTAGAGGACTGTTAATTCTGTCTACTTATAATGACAACAGTAGTGTGATGTAGAGAAGAACTGATCAAAGGGGTAGGCCTGACCCAACTGCTTGGTCTTTGGTGGACTAATGGTGGCGGGAGGGCGGCGGGGAAGATGGTCCAGTGTGGACTGGAGGTACTCTTTAGCTTGAGTAGGAAATAATTATAGCAAGGAGATATTTCAAATCTTCTAATAACACAAATCGGTCCCTTTTCTAGTTCAGAGTAAGCAAGGTCCTTTGTATGGGGATGTTTGATGACATGATGCTGTGATCCATCAGATAAACACAGCCAGTAAACCACAGGAAGGTGGTGCAGCGTCACGGAGCCTGGAATGGTTGCATGGGGCCCTTGTGCTGGGACATAAGAGAGAGGATTTTCTTGCTTACAAGATCAGCTCCATCTTGTTGAAGGAGAAAATGAAAGGAATATAACTTACCTCTGTATGCGTGTGTGCATATGCGTACACATGCACACCCAGATCAGTGGGGAAGAGGCATGCACTAAGGCAGCTTTAGAAACCTTACTGTGTATGTGAAACCCAGACATGGATGGTTTTAAATGTGTGTAATATGGATTTCACTTGTTTGAACTTGTAGTTTAGCTTTGTGTTAACAGTATTACTGTCAAATCCTAGATATTCCTAGGACTATCTAGAGAAGGGATCATTGCAATGGTGAATAATCCTTCTCAAGCCATTACATGTAGTGTTGCTAGACCTAGAAAATGAAAACATGGGATACACAGTTAAATTTGAATTTCAGATAAGTAATGAATCATTTTTTTAGTATAAGTAAATATATGTATTTTATTTTACAACTTTAATTGAATGAGACTAATTTCCTAGAAAGTTAATAAAGTAGATTTTTGTGCTATGTAATGGTTAATAATAATCAGTGGACCCTAGCACAAGGGTAGCTTAGTCATTTATATGTCTATCTTTGGCATCTTTTCTCATCCTCCAGCAGCTGATTATAGGATATGTATGTATATTTAAAGAGATAAATATGAAATAAAACTTTAAATCTATCCTTAAAATTATTAAAGTTTATTTCTAGAACTCACCAGAACCTTGAGTCCAGCTGCAACTACATAGCTGGACCCATATCAAACATTGTGATAATTGAGTTTTTCAAGTCATAGTGAGAGTGAGAGGGAAAGCTATATTATGATTGAGCTAAAAGGTATTTTATCACTTTATGGGAAAATAAACTGTCCTGGAACTATAAACACCTCTTTGGGGACTTTTCCTGAGTCCTGTTGAACTCAGAAAATGTGAAACTTTTTAGTTGATTCCAAGCCATGATAAAGGACGTCATTCTTAGACCCTCCATTGGCTAGTAAACAGGCACAGATAATACTGCTACTTAGAGGAGCTTGGGATACTGGGATGTTTTTTCTTTCTATTAAAGAAGGCTACTTGAAGAATACAAACAAACCAAAACCAAAACAATTTCCTATTGTGAATGTAACACTATAAACTTTCTTTTTTAATACCTTTTTTCTATTATTGTTCATTGTAAGTTTGTGCTTATACCAGCATAATTTTGACAAGCCTCAAATATCTGCAGATCTAATAATAGGATTCTTCCCTTAATAAAATAAAATTTTATTTTGATTCACATTGGCTGGTAGAGTTGCTAGATTTAAAGAATCATCGTGAACACTTATCAAAAAAGAGACAATTTAACTGAGTCATACAAAGATATTAGCTGGAAAGTTAACCTTCGTAAGGTTAGAAGCTGCCAGCACAATTCTTAAACACTATGGAGTCTTTTTAGAACTTTAGCCCCTTTCCCACGCTGTTTTTCTTTTTTCTTCCAATAACTCCTGTCCCAAGACGCACTCTTCCTTTTTTTGTTCCCCATTCCTTTATTGGCATGTAGTTAAGACTCATAATCAGTCCACATTGTGCTATTGTGCTTAACATAGAGATGCTAATTTCCTATCATATTCTGTTTTTTTTTTTTTTTTTTTTTGTTATTCCCAGAGCACTAGCAAAAGGCCTTGAGTTCCATTTCGAACTTAACCACCAAGTCACCAATATTGGAGAAGCATTTCCAGTCACTTGGTCTAAGTTCTCATGTTTTTAAAATTGGAGAATTTGACCAGGAAACGTCTAAAGATCATTTCTAATTACAAAGTCTGGATTGTCCTCACTTTCCTTGGCCTTTTTGCCTTTGGTCCAAAGCAGGGATAGTGACCACTAGAGGTCAGACTTTTTACATTACTCCTTTTGCAAAAAGAGAAATTCAAACCTTGGATTTTTTTTTTTTTTTTTTTTTTTTTTTAAGTTGGTATTCTCAGATTACTTAACCCTCTTCCCAACTTAAAATCTGTCTGGTCTTTTTAGATAATGTTCAGGACAGATCTGCTTGTCATTTTTCTGCTGTCTTCCAGTCTCTTCCATGTGGTGTGACTTAGTTATTGGTTGCCACACAACAAACTACCCCAAACTTAGTGGAATAAAACAACTGTTATTGTGCTTGCAGGGCACATCTCTGTGAAAAGGTCTGGGTGCAGTTGTGCTGACTATTGAATAATAGGGTCACTTGGTTGATGTCCACATCACACTATTAAATATTTTAAGGTTCACCAATGCATACTGATTCTTCAGACTTTTGCCACATGTCCCTCTGAGAACCCATTCATCTTGCTTACCTGCTAAAGCCTTTTAGTGCTTTTCAAGGTTCAGCTCAAGCTCCTTCCTTGGGGCTCCCATGTCCTTGTTGTTCTCTCTGTTCTAACCCTGGGTACTAGCATTGTAACTGTTTCTCTTCAGTTTTCCTCCTTATTGTGAACTTCTTAAAGTGGAGCTCTTTTTACAAGGTCACCTCTGCACTGTGTGCCTGTTATATAGTCGTCTTCAAGGGATGAATGGGTCTTGAACATCAAATAAACTTCTCAATCAATTTCTGCCTTTGAAAATTGAATATGCTTCTTGATACTTAAAAGTGAATTCAGCATATTCTCTGATTAGCTGTGACCACTATAACGTCTTTCTACCTCAGGGACTGATCATGAGTTTAGTTTTCTTTTTCTATTGCAAATAATCTTAAAGAAATCCCTCCCCCCTCTTTAAAAATACAAACTACAAGCTCCATGAAGGCAAAGATCCTTTTTCCAGGGTTTAGCACAGAGCCTAAAACTTTGCTTAAATATTCATTGAGTGCATTAAAAAAATAGCTCTTAAATAGTAGCTAATGTTTCTACCAGGAATATTTGCAAAGTGATTTACTCACATTCTCTCATTTCATGTTCTCAGTAACATAAAAGATACCTTTTATAATTTTCTCTACAGAGATTCTGTTATTTGATGATATATTGTAGATGATAAAACTGAGGCTTTGGGTGACTAAGAAGGTTGTCAACATCAGATGTGAATGAATAGAGCCAGGATTTATGTCTGGAATACCCAATGTCAAGAGCTGTCTTATCCACCATGCTTCAAGACCACCTTAGGTAATTCAATGTCCCCATAGCCTTTAAATCATTGTGGATTGTGGACTTCGTAGTACCGTTTGTGCAGTCTGTTGCTACTTATTTACCCTGACTTCTAGTTTTTTGAATCTGCAGGAGTGAATGTGGTATGTTTAAAGAATGACAAGACCAGTGTGGTAGAGCATCTGGAACAAAAGAGAGATGAGTAGGAAATGCGGTGGGGGAGAAAAGTGATCCCAGAGCATATGAGGGTTTATGTAAGTGAAATTGAAGTCTGTGGCAGGGGAAGGAAAGAGGTTCTTCGATCTAATTTGAATTTATATATTGTAGATAATGTACTGTGGGGATGGGTGAGACAAGAGAGGTCCTGGCAGTAATTGGGACAAGAGAAAAGGGAATTTGGGCTTGCATGGTCACAGAGGATGATGAAAAGTGGCTGTATTTGGGAATAGAGGCCCCTAATACATGTCTGTAGAATTAAGGCAGATGTAACCAGTATGGAACATTGAATGTAGTTCATGGCACATAGCCAGTGGGGAGTAAGTGGTGGCTACTGTTACTGTCACCATCATAACCTCTTCTACCTCAGCTGAATAGAGCTGAGACATTAATGGTCATGACGATCAGCTTCCTACTCTGCACTTTGTCCTTTGTCCCTTCTGCCCTTGCATTTTACTCTGCAGAGGCTACTTTCCTCAAGTGACCTTCAAGCTGTTGAATTCAGTGTAACTTTCTTATTTTCATTCCCTGGTGCCTCTCTGCAGCCTTTGACTTTCTACTTGCTGAAATGCCTTGACATGTGGAATGACATACTCTTCTAACTCTTCTTTCACATCTCTTGGGGCTCTCTCTCTTGGCTTCTTTTTCTCCTCCTGCCCTCTCAGTATAGAGGTTGCTGAAGAATCTGGTCTTGAGACTCTCATCCTTGTAAGGTCAGGTCCAGAAGGCCAAATTCTCATTGTTGACCCTATTTCAAGGTTAGCTCTGCATTTCCAATCAGGATGTTTTTCTTCCAAAGTCATGACTTAAAGTTAGAAGAGGGGTACTTCTATGCCCCTATGTCCTTTAGTTTCCTACATGAGATTATAAAATATATATAATTTGAAATCTTGAGAAGTACACAAAATAATTTATCAGAGAAAGGATTCTTATAGAGAATTAATTTTCTATTGAGAGAATTAGAAATAGTTTTGAATGTGGCCTAAAATACTCATTCCTAAAATCAATCTTACATGTGTTTTCTTTTCCTGCTAGTCTATAAGATATTCATTTTACTTCTTGAATAATTCATGTACCACTGACCAACACAATAAAATATTTCACTTCAAGCATACATCTATATTTCTTAACTCTCAATTCTAATTACTACACTCAATTTCTGTTCCTCCATGGGAAGAGAGATCCTACATAGAACTGAACAACAGATAATGAACTCCATTAAATAGGGCTGACTGAATAGAGCTTACTGAGAAGATTTAAGCATAAATCATTTTCCTCCCCCTGATTTAGAAGTTTCATAAACTCTTAAGTAGGCAAAGGTTTATCCATAGAGTTGGCAGCCTTCTATGTGAGATCTATCTTACTGATTTTCTTCCTTTCTTATTTTATGTTTCTCCATGTTTGGGGTCTCTCGGGTTCAGAAGAGAAAGTCTCTTCCTTCCTGTTTGATCCTATTGTATATTTGTTTCCCAAACTATGTTCTCCTTCATCTAGGATGAATTTTAGAGAAGGGGATACAAAGGGGCTATCGAGTATAGGGGCTTCCCTATACTCTAGTTTAGCTCCTGATTTTCCATCACCATGGTGAGAAAATTGTGCTATGCTTAAGAAATCAGGAGGTTCTCAGAGTATATCTGAGACTCCAGGAGACATGGAGCTGTGCTGGGAGGAAGCAAGAAGAAAGCTGTTCATATAACTCACTCCTTAGACTTCTACTTTGAGCACAAGTTGCAGGTCCCAGGCTGTTAGCTTAGTTATAGACAAGAGCCTTAGGCAGCTCTTAAATTTCTCTGTCAGTGTACTGGTTCCGCAGCACAGGAGCCTAAAAAGGAGTGTTCCCCATAGCACCCGAACAGTACTTCTCACAAAATGGACACTTAATAAATGGATGGGTAAATGACCAAATGGGAAGAAAGGGCTTTTTTTTTTTCAGATTGATTTTTCAGAAACATCAAGGATGTCAAAGTTTACCAGTCCTAACTTGATTTGTGTTGCAGTCAATAACCTGAAAGTGATGGAATAAAAAGGAACTGCTCTTTTTCCTTCCCTCTCACTGCCCTTTCTGACTAGATTTTCAAAATTTTCTCTTGTGAAAATTCCTGGCTTACTAAATTCTCTGATATTATCAAAATAAGGAATTAAAAAATGTTTGTTCCTTCCTATCTTTATTTCCTGTTTCTATTTTTCTACGAGCTCTTCAATATGCAACATGTTTATATTTGGGGTGATTCTTTTCCTTCAATAGTTTGTAAAGTGTATGTTATTATTCTGCATGCATTAATTTTAAATTTACATTGTGCTGGGCTACAGGTGTTCTTCTTACTACTACTATTTTAATGTCCTTTTCTCCCTCGCCCTCTGATCACTGTGATCCACTGTGTGGCTGAGCGAACCTCTAACCCAATAGCCTGTAACTGCTGCTTTGTCCTCAGGTGTATCCATTACCTGTGATCTATGCATTCCTTGGTGTTGGGCACTCAGCTTGCCTTCGATTTCCAGCTCCGAATGTGATGTCATAGCAAACATCTTGGTACCTGTCCTCTTATGGATGTTTGTAATAAATTCGGGGGATGCATATATCCAGTAGTAGACATAATAGAGACTATGAGCAGAATTAATTTAACTAGCTGCACCCTATTCCTCTTCAGAATAGCTTCCTAGACTGCTTTCCAACTAGTAGTGATAAAGGCTCCTACACCCCTGAATTTCTTCCAGTGAGGCATTATCTAGCTCTCTACTTTTTGCCCACCCAGTGGGTATAAAATGATAGCCCGTTATTGCTTAATTTACATTTGGTATCCTATTATTGCTTTAACTGAAAGTTTTTAAAATAATTATTTATTTACTTTAGTTAACTATTATTATTAATTTGACAGGAGGGAGAGAGAGAGAGAGATAGAGAGAGAGGAAGGGAGGGAGAAAGAGAGAGAGAGGGAGGGAGAGAGGGAGAGTGAGAAAGCAAGCTGCCAGGTCTGGGACTTGAACTGTGGTTGACCATGTGGGAGTCCAGTGCCGTAGCCATCACTCCACCTGTTGGATCACTAGCTGAAAGTTTTTAACTGACATGTTTTTTACTGTTTCTCTAGCTCTCATTTCTTTCTTTCTATTTTTTAATTTTTGTTTTATTTATTTATTTATTTGCCACAGTGCACATACATTCACCAGAATGTGACAGAGAGAAGCAGTGAGAGACGAAGTGAAAAATCACCCTCTAGGAAGGATGATGATAACACAATCCCTTCTGCCCCACTCTCCTTCTGAGGTTTCTGGAGACGTACACACATGTACCCAGCATGATTCTCAAGTCACCAGGCTCTGGACTTGAATTGCAGTCAGCCATGTGGGAGTCTAACACCTCAACCACCATGCTACTTGAGAGAGAGAGAGAGAGAGAGAGAGAGAGAGAGAGAGAGCTTTCATCAGGGTCTCCTACCATAATCCTATCCCCAACCTTTCCAGCTAGCCAGATCACGGACACACCTGGTGTGTACAAGTCTACCAGAAACCAAAGCCCGATCTTCTGTATGGCTCCAGTATCACAAAGCAGTGCATTCATTACCACAGTGCCACCATGGCTGGGTCACTAATGTTTCTCTTTTTATGTTGATTTTTGTTTGTACCCTCTGTAAAAGGAATATTTTCTTTGTTCTTGATTGGAGTTCAAGTCCTTTTCTTGCTGCTGGCTGGAGTCTCTTGTCAGTTTTCGACATTGCAAATGGTATCTTTTCCAAATCTGTCATATCTCTGTTAACTTTGTCCATGACATCTTTTGTAGAATAAAATTTTTAATTTTTATAAAGTCAAATTCATGTTTTTGGTCTTACATTTTACACTTCCAAGGCAAAGAGCTTTATTAAACTCATATTCTTATAGGATGGAAAAATGTTTTTGATAGTTTCATGTCTATAACAAGCATGATTTCTACAGAGTTAAATATGAATCTCCTCTAATGGGTTTTAGGCATCTCCATTACTAAGAGTACTTCTGAAGATTTCTGTAGACCTACCTGGAAATGGGGCTCGTTTGTAGCATGCATGCTAAAGAGCCTTCTCATCTAAGCGAAGAAGGCCTTTTGAAGAAATAAGCTTATTCTTAGCTATTTGGTTCAGGGTGGCCCAAAAAGAAGTTTGATCCTATCCAGGAGCTGCAGGATTTTAATGCCATTGAGCCTTCTATTCAGTCTCCATGGAATGATTTCATTTTACTTGTCGAGTCTTATTAAAAATAGTTGGTGACGAGGAGACTTGAGCTTGATCTGGGCAGATCTCTTTAGGTGAGCCCATGCTCAGGGCCTGGGAATAACTTTAGAAGTTTGGCCACGCTGTCTCTGGTGCTCTAGCAGCCTGGGCTTGTCCCACCCACTGGGAGACTTGAGCCTGGTCTCTGCAGGCCTCCTCTCATGAGTCCATTTTCAGGCCCTGGGAGTAACTTTGGAACTTTTGGTACACCAGCCCACATGCTGCACAATGCGCAGGGCATGACTTGATCTTCTTCACTTTTTGTATCTCTTTAGCTTGCTTCCCTTCATCAAGAGCTGAACATTTGATAGAGGAGCCAAGCATCCGAAGTTTCTCAAAACTGCTTTGATCTGGGAGACATAGCCCTTCAATAGGAACATACGTGGGAACTAAGGGTGAAATTCCCTCCTCTTTTTTTTTTTTTGGAGAGATTTTTGCTATAGGGCGCATGCGCTCTCCAGAAAGAGAGAGAGAGAGAGAGACAGAAAGCGAGAAGTCACCTCCCCAGGGGGGATAACTACACTGCAATCCTTTCTCCTCCATTCTTCTTGCAGGATCTTGGGCACACATGCACACATGCCCTGTGTGAGTTTAAGCCACTGGATCCAGGGCTCTGGTCGACTACATGGGAGTCCAGTGACATATCCATTACGCCAACTGCTGGTCCCAAAACTCCCTCTTCTAATACTACAGAATCCACTCCAACAAATAGAAAAAAGTGAATACTGCACCAGATGACCAAAAAAACAGCACAGATCTTGAAGAAACATGAAGAAACAAGAGAGTAACTTTCTCACAGGTGAGCATAGTAGCTCCTCACCAACAGTGGACAGCACCAAGAAATACACAGAAATGTCCAAAAGAGAATTCTGAATATTCATAGTGACAAAACTCAATGAGATGCAAGGGAAAAACAGACAATCACTTCCAGGAAATGAGAAAATGATTTCAGGACATGAAAGAGGAATTTCATAAAGAAATACACACCCTAAAAAAGAATCAAACAGAACTTCTGGAAATGAATACAATACAAGAAATTAAAATCTCCCTGGGAAGGATTAGCAACAGATTGGACCATGCAGAAGAAATGATTTCTGACTCTGAAGACAAAGTCTCCAACATAGACCAAATCACCAAAAAGAATGAAAAAACAACCCCCCAAAAATGAGGACAATATACAGGAAATTCTAGATTTGAAATCTATCAAATTACTATATACTTTAGGAGCTTTTTCTTAGCTACCACTCTCAAGAATTATTCTCTCTTGCAAAGATGAAGGTACCAAAAAATACTGTTGTTGCTGAAAGATGCATGTACCATGAAATAGAAACCATAGCATTCTGGGAGACAAATTAAATATAACTTTAATATGTAGAAGAAAAGAGGAAAGATGGAGGTAGGACTGATGGTCTAGGAGAGGAAATTTACAGCAGGGAATAATGAATATGAGAAAAACAGATTCATTACTGGAAGAAAGATCTCAGTTGGGAAAGTCTGGGAGGAACTCGGCTAGCTTGGATTCCTTCAGCATGGGGTGAGCCCAAATTGAGGATATTACAGGGCAGTTCATGCGTGCAGTCTGGTCCTTTGAGCAGACCATTCAGAGTCAGTCACATTCCATCTGCAGAGAGTGGGGCTTGGGTTCATTCATGGGTTGGACCACTGTCAGGTCCTGAAGGAGTAGTTTCTCAGAATTCTAAGAGGCAGTAAGGATGGGAGGAGACTTATTCTCCTGTGTGGCGGCAGTGGAATTTGGGGATAATCTTTGCCTAGTAACTGCATCTATAGGAATGTACTATTCCAGAATCAGCTAACTCTTAGTGCTACTCTTATTTCAGTTTAATGGAAAGCCTAACGGTTGAGATGACTGAACTCCTCAGGCTAACATTTAAAGCCCTCCACAATTTGACTTTTCTCTTTTCTTCATGTCCAAGTCTTAGTACATGCCTCTATATACCTGCTTTAGTCACCATCATTCACTCACCATTTCCCAAATGTGGGCTTCAGTCAACTGATGCTAAGCCATTGCTCAGGCTACTCCCTCTCCTTACAATGCCTTCTCTTAATTATGCCTGCAGAGTCTTACACATTCTTTATATCTCAGCTTAAATCACCACCACTCCCAGATTCTCCCAATAGGATTTAATGCTGTATACCTTCCAAACTTGCACAATACTTTGAACATCTGTTATATAATATATCACATTTTGTGCTGTGGTGAAGATATTTTATATATAATTCTGTTTCCCTATCCAGGTTGGAAGTACTATATATATATTTATAATCTTTATAACTGTTATACCTAGGACAGTGCTTTGCACAAAGAAGCACTCAGTAAATAAAGTTTGTTGAACTGAACTCTCTAAAGTTGAGGTAAATTACAAATATGATTGCATATGAAATACAAAAGACCAATGGATTTTCAACATTTAAAATACTTTTTGGTCTTTTTTAGCACCTGGTTCAACTTCCCATAAATCTTTTTTTTTTTTTTTTTTTTTTTTTTTTTTTTTTTTTTTTCTCCTTGGCTCCAGTTTTGACCCAGTCTTTAGCTTTAGCCCTTCGTTCAGTGTCTGGAATGGTCCAGGGCACCCACATCATTGAATCCTGGTTGAGCTTGTGCAGGCAGTCCCTCCACTCACCTTGTACCCCATAAGGTGCTCTCTTCCTACAACTGTTCCTGGAAGCCTGCTCTTCCTTTCTTCTCTGTTAGTGTGATTGGACTTCTAATTTCAAGATGATTCCTCTTCCTCTATTCTTCTAATCAATGTAACCTAAAGCATGAGACCCAAGTATTATAAAGGCTAAAATATGGACTTCACAGCCCTGTTGTCTGGGCTTGACTTATACCTCTAGCACCTACTAGATATTATCGTGGGAAATCTGCCTATCTTTGCCAGAGTAACTTTATCAATGGTCAAACAGTAATATTAACATACATACTCACATTGTTCTTCTATGGGTTAAATGAGATATACAGAACCACTAGCAGAGCCTAACATGTGTTATCAAATGCTTAAACAAAATAGTGACTCTTACTCCTGTTCTTTGTCTCCTTTTCTACATATTTTGCTAAAAGTGTTACTTAGTACTCTTATTTGTATTAGGTCCTTAAATACAAGTTACGTTATTGTTGTACAATGTCGCCCATCAGGGGGACTTAGCAATATTATTTTGTAAGATAAAGGTACCCATCTTCATTTGGATAAATCTCAAACTTTTTTTTTTCTTTCAATATTGCTATTATCTGGGACCTGTCATTTATATTTTCGCCCAGAGACTAATGCCCTCACTATGGAACTATTGCCTTGATTTTTCTCTAACTTTTATAGAGATAGATATATTATTATTGTCTTCTCTAATATAAAAGAGCAGAGATACAATTTAAATATCAAGGACAACCCTGTTCCCAAAGCACACCAGAACAATCCAGCAAATCACAAACCTGTAACAAACTTGGGTTAGTGAAAAAAGTCTCTACACTAAATTCCCCATGTGTTTAAAAACCTTTACAAATGTTAAGTGAGTAATTCTCATAGCAACTCTTTCAAACAAGCCTTTAGATAGGTGTATTTTCTCTAATTTTTGAATCTGAGTGGTCAATACTGGAGAATCGCTGACCATCCTCTTGTTCTGTCCCTGAATTATGCATCTCATCTTCAAATGAAGCCTGAAGTGATGCAGGAAGTAATCGATGAAAGGGTTTGATCAATGCTCAATAGAGGAAAGAGAGTCTAATGAACAAAATATAGGACTGGGAGCAGAGCCAGATCTGAATCCCAATCTTCTCTTAGCCTTGTAAGCAGATGCCTAACTAGGGGATTTCACTCCTGGAGCCTATTTCTGTAATTGCATCTTTTTCCCCACAGATCCTCCTTTGCTCCAAGTCTCTTACTCAAATGGGCAAATGGTTGAAGAGAGCAAGAAAAAAAGATACGTAGCTGCAGCAGAAGCTACTCGAGACCACAGCCTGTATTTTTTTTTTTTTATTACTGTTTAGTTCTGGTTTCAGTATACATGAGTGTGTGTGTGTGTGTGTGTGTGTGTGTGTGTGTGTGAGTCCATGCGCACTGGCATGCATTTCTTTCTCATCATCTCTCTGCTTACTAACTGTGTTATTGATTTCTAACACACCAACACAGGTTCAGTCAATGTATATTTACTGAGCTTCACTCTCTGTGGGGAATTGTCTTGGCCACTAGGAATTCACTTGTGGACAAAATATAAGAAGAATCTTACCTTCAATTCATAATGATCCACTAGACAAGAAGATTTGGTTTTATTTAATTTTATTTTTGATGTTTTATTCTGAAAAATTTTAAGCATGCAAAAGAGAAATGGGAAAGATAGTAAAAGAAATCCTAGTGTACCTATTACCCAGCTTTGAAAATTATCAAGAAGTGGCCCATCTTGTTTACCCACCGCTATCCCATCCCTCACTACATGCACGTGCATGTGTGCACACGTGCACACACACACACACACATGATGATTGCAAAGCAAGTCCCAGATATCATGCAATTCTGGCAGGATGCTTTTGATGTTCTCAGCTGGAGTATGAAGAGAAGACTCCTGTCTTGCAGATACTTCTCTTTTGGTGCCTCAGCAGCTCCCTCCTTCAAGTGTTAGATTTCACACAATGCAGAGGGCTGCTAAGAAGACCACAGCCACACCAAGCTTCTAGAAGAGCCCACTTGCCCTAATGTCTTTGTTTTCAGAGAACCCACAACTCACAAATTATGAGAGAAAAAAGGCAGTGGTCTGAATGTGGGGCGAGATGGGCTAATGATTGCCCTGGCCTGCAGTGTATGGCCCAAGAGGATTCTTCTCCATGGCCAGTTGTCCATGCTGGGCTCAAGATTAAGTATAAATCTTAGGTTTATCTTAATGTGAATTCTTGGCCATTGCCATTTGTGAGCTTTTTGTTTTGGCATTGGGGTTTGGTGTTTGAGCTGGGGGCCCAATTGGCAGGGAGGGGGCTTGAGAAATGAGTAAAAGATTAATAGTAATAATGATAAAAATAATTAACCCCTCCAATATCTATTGAGTTTACTATGTGCCAGGTAGCATGTGATACTGATTCTATGATACTGTTATTATTTGTAAAATGGGGAAATCATAGGTAACTTTGACTGAGGTCCCATGGCAGTGAGAGACAGAACTAGTCTACAAACCCAGGTAGTCTAGTTCTAGAGTCTACTTTCTTAATTACTGTATGCTGCTGCTGTTCTTTTGGTGTCTCACGAGAAGCCACTAGTCATTGCGGGGAAAGGCTCTGGAAAGTAAAGGTAAGGACCAGGATGACAGAAGGCGATATAAATAAATAAATAAATACAAGTAAGGGTCTAATTATAACAAATATTCCATACTCAAAAGGATGTTAATAATAGGGGAAATTATCTTTAGGGAGCAGGGTACATATGAGAATCCTGTTCTTTCTGTGCACTATTTTGTAAATCTACAACTGCTCTAGAATAGTCTTTAAAAAACGGACTCTTCCTGAGATAATATTGAATGATAAGTTGTGACAATTTGAGATAGCTTCATTAAAAGCAAAGGTAGAAAAAACTTTCATGTTTTGAAACCACCAGAGAAATACCTCAAAAACCTGATTCTCACTTAATATAATACATTGTGAAGATGAAATGAGTCATATATGTGAAAACACTTAGTTGTGGATATCATTTATGTTTCTGCTAATTTAAAATGGCCTTCTTAGGCCCGTGTCTTTTTTTTTTTTTCTTTTTTTTTCCCTTTTTTAAGAGAGCATGTGCTTGCTGGAGATACAGAGAGAGAGAGAAATCACCCCTTACAGGAAAATGGCCATGCTGTAATCTCTTCTCCTCCATCTCCTCTTGGGATCTTGGGCATGCATGCACACAAGCTAGGTGTGTTTTAAGTCTCTGAGTCTAAGATGCAAACTGTGATTGATTGCATGGGAGTTCAGCAACGTAACTATTATGCCCTCTGCCAGTCCCAGGGCCTATGTCTTCCCTCTTGCCAGAATTTTCTGCTAAGTCAGTTTTTGTGCTACCAGAAACTGGTTCCTTCTGTTCTGCGTGGTGTTGTATTTTCATTTCGTCCTCATCCTGGCAGGATTAAGATACTTCAGAATCTCGTCAGAAGCATCTCTGCCCCACAGGGATTTTACAGAATACCTGTATGTCCCACCATAGCTAATATTTGAATATGTTATTATTGGGAGGGGTTGTCAAGATTTATGTGCACTCGGAAATCAGCAGTTAGCGTAATGGGTATGTCGCTGGACTCCCACGTGGTCGACCACAGTTTGCGTCCTGGACCTGGTGTCTTAAAACTCACGCTGGGCGCGTATGCGTGCGTGCCCAAGATCCTGGGAGGAGAATGGAAGAGAAGGGATTGCGGCGTGACCATCCCCCCTGGGGGCGATTTCTCGCTTTCTGTCTCTATGTCTCTGTCCGTCTGGTGAGCACATGAGCCCTATAGCAAAAACCACTCCAAAAAAAAAAAAATGATTTATGTGCACTTGAGTTAGGGTGAACGGTGTGGATTTTCAAGCAGGACAAACACCTTCCCATTCATTTTTATGAGTATGACTAGGGAGTCATGCGTCCTATAATGACTGACTTACACATTACATTTGGGGTGGAGTGGTAAAGAAAATGGCTTGTTGGATAATGACGTCTGCTTCTGTTTTTCTCTTGGGACTAATGGAACTAAGAATTTAGATATTTGGGTTAGAGTGCTGTAAATAACAGAACAGGTATTCTCCAATGAAACTAGATACTAATTTCATTTATCTGCATGACCCAGGAGACGATCATGATGACCCTGAGCAGTAGTTACATCATGATTTTTATTTAGTCACATGTTTCACCTTTTATGAGTAGATTATAAAACCACAGGGTAGAACTTTGACATGTTCATTTGGTTTTATAGCTCTGTGTAGTCAGTGCTTAATAAATGGCAGGGGCAATACTGTTTATTAGATAAAAAATAGATCTTACTCTACACACAGCATTTGGGAACCATGAGGATTAAGCCACAGTTTGTTATATGTATTGTAATTCAGTCATACCTCAGAAAGCTTAGCCATGGGAAATTGATGGAACTATAAAAGCAACAAGTCACTCCTTTTTTCCTTTACCAGTTTTGAGGAACATATAAAACAATCTAAGAATAAAATCAAAACAAGGGAAAAATTAAGTTCACATGTTTTCTAAAAGAAAAAAAAATAAAGGTATAATTTAGGATAAACTAAAGCATGATGTTTGAGAGTATACAAATTTTGATAATTGTTTCCAGGTGTTACGAATGAGGTTAAAAGTTATTTCTAAACATTAGCCCACGAGAGTTGTTTTGCTTGCTAGCAAGATGTCCGGGTATACATGTACCAGTGTGTAAATATGCAGTTGTCTTTGCATGAAGACTGTGGGATACTCTGGAGGATAACTTTTTGAGCTCTGTTTCTCACCCAGCGGTCAACACTCCTCTAGAAACCACCAAAATCTGAATCTATGCTCCAGAAACTCAGATCTTCCAGTCATGGTTCCGCCTCAAACTGTGGTCAAGATTGCTTGACCTCTGTCTTCTACTATCCTCTTTGCCTTCTATTAGGTCATTGGGAAAGTCATGATGTATTTCTCTATGTTTTTCTCTGTAATAATGCATCATGATTTTCTTGATGGCCCATTATTTGTGAACTTCACCTTGTTACCTACTTAAAAAAGAACCCCATCTAGATACTTTGAGGTATCTAATCATAGCTTCTGTTCCTGGCTTTACCTACAACTGTAATATTTCCTTGGGCCCTTCATCTCTTTTTGTTCACCATGTGTCTTTCAATGGAACAACCTGATTTTTATTAATGGCTGTTATACTCCCCAGTCAGTTCAGATGCATAGGTCATGTTTGCAAATTTTTTTTTTTTTTAGAGTTTTTAGCTATAGTGCACATGCGCTCGCCAGAAAGACAGAGAGAGAAGGTCATGTTTGCAAATTTGTGAGTGTACAAGGCACAGAAATAAATTAGAGTGTATTAACTCAATTGCTCTTGTCAACTCAATCTTATGTGAATAATTTCCATCATATATTCAGTTTATAGGTTTAGACAAAATGCATGTTATCCTGTCTTCTCACCATAGAGAGTAGGCATTGGATTTTAGCTTACATTTTATCATGAGTTTCTTGGTGGCTATTTTATTTATTTATTTATTTATTTATTTATTTATTTATTTATTTTTGGTGGCTATTTATATTATTCTCTTTGGAATGGTTAAAAAGAATAGTCATTATATCAAGACAAAATGCTTTTCACATTGTACCATCCCAAGTCCCATGGATTTAGTTCTGTTGGAAATGAGGTCTCAGCCTTGAACTCCCTCTGTCATGTACAAACATACTACCAACATTTATATGGTGCTTATTATTTATTAGGCATTCTTTTTCTTTTCTTTTTTTTTTTTTTTGGAGAGTTTTTTGCTATAGGGTGTGTGCGTTCGCCAGACAGACAGAGAGAGACATAGAGGCAGAACGTGAGAAATCACCCCCCAGGGAGGATGGTCATGCCACAATCCCTTTTCCTCCATTCTCCTCTCGGGATCTTGGGCACACATGCACATGCACCCGGCATGAGTTTTAAGCCACCGGGTCCGGGACGCAAACCGTGGTCGACTACGTGGGAGTCCAGGGACATAGCCATTACGCTAACTGCTGGTTCCCTGTTAGGCATTCTTTTAAACCTCACAACAATCCATTGAAGATAATGCCAGGAATTCTCCCACTTTGTACATGAGAAAATTGAGTGTAAGATAGTTGGTTAACTTGTTCAACATTATACAGCTAGTAAGTGCTGAGATCATGATTCAAACCAGCTTGTTCAGCACAAAAGACCAAGTCTTTTACCTGATACTACCTGGATTGTGCTGTGGTTGATGTGATTTATGCAGCAATTTGAAGGCCAGAAGTCTTTGTGGTTCAGAGATAAAATGAGGTGCACTTTGGCTTATAGAAAATAAACTAGGATGTTTTGTGAAGATATCAAGGGGAGAGGAATTTTGAAGTCTCATAATCTATTGAGTTGTCAGAAAAGTCATGATACATTTTTGCATAGAAAAACAGAAAAGTATGCCATGACTCTTCTGACAACTCAATACCAATCCCTGCCTCTTCCCACATATACCAAACGAATATGCAATGCAAGGAAAAAAGAATGTGCTTGCTATGACTTGTATCACCAAAAGAATTTCTAGTACTTGATTCCAACAGAATGCTGCCTGAGGACCTCCTTTACAGAAATTCCAAGGCCCCTCTGTTCAGTTTATAGTGGTTTCAAAGGTTACAAATGATTTCATTACTCTAAAAATAAATACACTGTGGATCTTTGAAATTTGAAACTAGACCATCTCTTGGCGTACTTTTCTTTAACACTCTTGATTAATAGATCATGAAAGTCACATAAAAACCAGCTTCTAAAGAGTTGCATCTTTGATTAATATTGAATTTAGGCACTTGCCTATTTTTTCATTTGTATGACAAATTTTTAACTTCTGAGGAAAACTTCTAATAACTTTTTGTGTCAGTTCTATCATGAAAAGTTCAAAGCCAACACAGGTAGCAGCAGCATTTGACTATAGTAATGAAGAAACCCACATAATTAATCATTCCTTCAATAAGCCCACTGGCATTCATCCAAGAAAAGAGAAACTTTCTTTAGAAGAGATTTTGATATCATAACTTAGGTCTACCTTGATTAATGGCCTCTTTGGGAAATCCAATGCGAAAATAATTTTTAGTGGAATGCTCTGACTCTTTTTGAGTTACAAAGGGCAGGCTGAATTTTCCAGGCATAGAGACTAGAAACAGTGGATTTTCATGGTGGATTTCTGAGTCCTGAGATGATTTGCTTTCATATGTCCAAATTTTGAGGCCAACTCCATAGCACAATGGTCAAACCTTCTGTACAAGGAGCTGGATCCCACATTGTTGACCATGATTCGAATCCCAGATCCGTGGCTTAGAAAGCATGTACATGTATTCCCAAAATCATGGTGAGATGGAGAAACGGAGAAAAGGAAGAAGAATTGCAGTATAACCATACCACATTGGGGAGGGCTTTCTCTCTTTCTCTCTGGTGAGTGTACATGCCCTCTGGCAGTTAAAAAAATCCAAAATTTTCTATTCATGTATTGTTTTGAATTATCATATCTCACATATCTCTTAGGGACCTAGCAAACCTCCAATTCATTGATTGTATCACATCTTGTCAAATATTACAATAAATATGTCTGCTTCATGGTTCCCAATAAAAATATTTACATTTTGAGATATAGAATGATGTTTTCACGTATATGAAAAAGAATGTGTTTGTATAAACAAACAAACACACAATCAACAACTTTTCTCTCTCACACAAACACACACACACACAGTCAATTTTTGTATGTTTTTATGGTGATGCCATAATCAATAAACTGAAAAAAAATCAAGCAATAGACTCACTCTGTTTAATAGAGCAAAGGCATAAATATTATAGGCACAGCAAAGTACAGTAAAATTATTACTAGTGATTCTTTTAGGGAAACAAATGGACACAATTAAAATTGATCCTTTTTCTTTAATCATTGAATAGCATAGGGTACTTTAGCATTTCTAATAAGAGTAATAGTCATGGGACCAGCAGTTAGCCTAATGGCTATGTCGCTGGACTCCCACGTAGTCGACCACGGTTCGAGTCTCGGACCCGGTGGCTTAAACTCACGCCGGTTGCGTGTGCGTGCGTGCCCAAGATCCTGAGAGGAGAATGGAGGAGAAGGGATTGTGGCATGGTCATCTTCTCTGGGGAGTGATTTCTTGCTTTCTATCTCTCTGTCTCTGTCTGTCTGGCGAGAACATGCGCCCTATAGCAAAAAAAAAAACCAAAAAACAAAAAACAAAAAACAAAAACAAAAAAAACCTCTCCAGAAAAAGAAAAAATAAAAGAGTAATAGTCATTAGTTAATGAACCAATAATAAGGTTGAGAGTGGCAATGTTGACAGACCTACTCTACTAACGTGTTGATTATGTAGAGCAACAATACCTACATGCCCGAGAGACTGTACCTGAAATCTGTATTTTGTTTGTTCATTTGTTATTTTGGAAACCAAATTAATGAGAAAATCCTGGAATATGTTGAAACTTAATAACTAATAGAATTACATTCATTTGGTAAAAGATCAGTTATATCAACAATTCAACTGATAAAATTATTGCCCTATTGGATGTTTCCTATAGATATCTGTAAGTGTCATGAAAGTTGCACAGATGAAAATATTAGTCTCTGGGTTGCAGGAATATCCAATTACTGATTAAGCACAGTGATTAATTTGAATTATCCATTGCTAGCTTGAATTCTTTAACAGACCCATTACTGGCCCAGTACTGAATCTTTTCATATCATTGCTAAGGAAATTTCACTTTTGGACACAATATTATTTTCATTGGAATTTTATTAGCCAAGGACTGACTTGTTGGACATTGCTCAATGGTGCACCCTGTTTTCCTGGAGTTCAAGATTCGGCCTTCTGTGTTTCATATGTGGCGTGTCCCAGAGCTCTAGTCCTTGGAGAGTTTTATTCTATCTTCTTTGGTGGAAAGAGTAACTTCTTGTTTGGGGTCTCAGATGAAACAAAATTCCCCATTGATAGAGGTACACCAAGAAACTTCCATTGTTATGCCATCAAATCTCTCCTCCATTCTACCCAAATCCCAGAAAATGGGCATCAATTTTTTTTTTTTTTGCAATTTTCTCTCCACCAACATGTAGGTTGTTCAAGAGTCTGCAATTGCTTCTTAAATTCTATTAAGTAGATTTCCATTAGATTTGGTCTACTCAAACATGTTTCAGTACTCCTGGGGGATAAAGAGGATACTAAACTTCACTTTTTTGGTTAAAATTGACTAGGCAAAGTTTTCAAGTCTAAAAGAGCAACATATGCTTGAACTGATATTTCTATAAAAGTAAAATTTTTGTAAACAAAATTACCCAACATTAATATATATAAACTTCTACATATGTTTGTTTATTTCTGGCATATATTCCCTAACATACACTCTCAAACAAAACAAGTTCAGCTTTAAATTGGCAAGTTTAATACAAAAGACTAGGATATTAATGGAATCTTGAATTTCATTTATTTTTAAAACATGAAATGCTATGAAGAATGTTTTTGAAGAAGCTTTTCTTTCCTTTTTATAAAATGACATTCAAATATGCGGGCTAATCTTCCAGGTAAGTTGGCCCACTCAGGATATCAAATGAAGAGAAGTTGAATTAGTGATGATTTAGAAAGAATTAATAAATGACTAAAAACTGTGCATATCCTAGTTAAGCTGCCAAATCTTTCTCTGGATTTCTGGGTTGGTAGAGGTCAAATAATTGATTCATATTCCATAACTTCTTTATCTTTGATTCATAAATCTTAAATTTTCCTAATTATTGGTGGGTAAAGATAGCTTTAGAGAGCCATTTTCCTAATGATGGAAATCTTCCTAATAAATTAGGTGTCAAAACTTGCAAAGGATCTTGTGTTATCATGGATGGTAGGTAGGGCATTTAAATAAATGTTTTCATGGAGAAATGAAAAAAACTTCGTGTATACTCTAGACTTTTGGGATTGATTTCTGAGCTAAAGCCATTCTTGAAAGGACAAGAGTACTTAAAAGTAAGCTTTATTTTATTTTTAAATCTCAAAACCAGAAGGAGCTTACAGAAAGACCCTAAAGCCTCCTTGGCAAATTCACACAAAGAGAAGAACCTGGTATTTTTGTGAGAGAGCTGCCCATTCTAAAGTGTCATTATTGTTCCTACTTGCTTCATGTTTACTCAGTACTTAAACAGCCACATAATTTATTTCTTGCATACAAATGGTATAATCTTTCCAGAAGAAATATGCTTATAAAAGGAACAAAATAGATAAAAGAGGAGAATGCAGTGACTCTTCGTTGCTATGTTCTGATACTGTAAAACATATTTAGGAACTTATAAAGGATTTTACACTTAGAAGCTTTCTCCCAATGAAGTAAAAGGTAACTGAGGCCATGGTGAGTCATCCATCTGAATTTTTTCAGGGCCTAGGAATGCACCTTCATTTTTATCTTTTCTGACGTTCAGTATTCCTTTGTTTTGACCTGGTTATTTATTTGTTTAATTTGTTTATTTTCATAATAGAGAGAGTGATACCCTTAGCAGGTTTTCGTGATGCTGTGATTCTCTTTCCCAGCCCTCCAGGTAGTCTGGATCTTGGGAACACATACACACATTCTGGCTGTTTTAGGTTTACTAGGGTTAGGATTTCAACCCATAGACTTAATCTGATCATTTTTATTTACTGCTGCCATAATAGCACATTCTTATTGTACTCTCCCCTGTCTTCCAGCATCTGTGGAGAATGATTGGATTCTTCCTTTATCAGAAGTTTCAATGTCAGGATTGGTTGTTGGTTCTTGTTCCTTCCCTCGTTGCTTTCACTTATTACTGTGGTATTTATTTTGTTTCTCACTGCATGGTGATCCTCCCATCTCAGCCTCCCATAACCAGGGATTAAAGGCATCGTGCCTGGCTGTTATGGTGGGTCAGGAATCTAACCTGGACCTCCTGTGAGACCTCAGCCTGCTCAGCAGTAGGTTCCTCACTAGGTCAGCTTTGAGACATTTTCATGCTGACTCAAAGCCCACCTGTAGCATTGACTTCATCCCTCCTTCCCACCCAGGTGTAGTGGTATACATAACACTGTAATCGTGGAGGAAGATGAGTTCTAAAGCCCTGCTAGGGAGGATAATTAAAGAAGTATTTTACAATATTTTCAAAACACACACACACACACACACACACACACACACACACAAACACATAGTATTTCTTCTTTTTGATAGATTCTTAAAGAAAAATATATTTATATTTTCCCCTAGGCAAAATTTTCTTCTAAGAATTGTTAATGCCACGTGTTTTGATAAAGTGATATCTTGAGTCATACATGCATTAGTTGAAGGGCATAGAGGGAAAGAACAGTGCCAAACTGTTGTTAGAACAAGCCATGAAGGAAGTCCTTATTTCATATATAGCTTATTTAAGGCAGAATTCTCATTCTCTAACTAATAGATATTTACTAAATTCCTTTTAGATAAAAGTTATTATCAATATTTTAAAGATGAAAGGATATTAACAATTATAGGACGTGTTCTCTAGAAAGAGAGGAGCTTATGCTTTCTTTGGGGAGATAAAAGATAGGCTAGATAAATGATAAATCACCAATGAATGTTAAGATCTAAATCATATGTATATAGCACACCATTTGATGTCTTATATTCGTTTTTTTTCATAAGACAAATAACATTTTTTTATCCCCTTGTGTTAGTCATAAAATTGAACCACTAATTTTCACTTTAGACTTTGAGAGGGTAATGATTAAATTATATATTAAGTACTTACAGCTGACTTTTAAAATTTCAACTAGTTGAGTTAATTAGCTCATCTACTATCTTGGAGTTTTTATGATTATTTTAGGTGTGGTAATGACTAACAGATATAAAATCAGGAAGCATATATATATTGCAGTAACAGATATAAAATCAGGAAGCATATATATTGGGGAGTTATTTTAATAACATTCATTATGCTATTTAACCCTTATTATCCAATTATAATAGGGAAATATTAGATACCACTTATAATTTTATGATTTCCATGTGAAACAAGAAAGTTAGGTTCAGGAGCTATGAATAGGAAACAAAAACCAAAGGGGTACTAAAGAAGACCAGGGTTCCTGGTTAGGAAAGTGATATCATTGGAATTCCAAAAGTTAAGAAGCAGAAGAGTGTTAAAGATCTTGGCAACAGATTGATTTTGTGACCCTGAGAGAGAATAAAGGGAAGATTGAGACATGTCAGCAGGATACAAGGAGACCTCAAGGGAAAACTGGCATTGATGCCATAGGGGGCATCTGTTAGTCCTGCTCATTTCACTGCACATCATCTTGTGCACCTGTCATGAATCATAATGAAAATGAACTCATTTAGAAAATGACTTCTTTTATCTCTGCATGGACAAATTGCGAACCTTGATCCAAGAAGACATATTTTAAATTAGTTACTTAGACTACAATATTGCTGGATTTAAGAATATCTTATCTACTAGATAAGTTTGCCTTGGATAAAACTAAGCTATGTTTTAAATCAAGAACTGGTATAGTCAGCTTGTTTGTAGAACACAAATGTGTTTTTAGAGCACAAATTAGTACATCACATTTCCTTTTTAAAATATTAAACATTATTTATAAGAAGTTCAGGGCCTTTTAAAGTGACAGGTTAGAAGACGTTTTTATTTGTCCTCTCCTCACCTTCCCGATTCCTAGGAAACAGGAAATATTTTTATGTAGTAACACTAATATCCATTCATTTCACTTTATGTCAAATGTATTCACAACTCTGCCACCAAATAGCATACAAAGGAAATAGTGTGCTTTCTCATTTATATTCTTATCTTCGAATTCTGACGATTGACAGAAGTTTAAATGTAGAATTTAAACTGAGTGGGACTGGAAGATCATCTTATCCCAGGCTTCTTATTTTACAGATGAAGAAACAAGCTTGAGAGTGACCTGTCCAAGGTTACAGGCATTAATGATGGAATCCCGGCCGAGGAATTTTGACTGTCAGCTCAATTTTCTCTTTGAATCACGCATTTGCTAAGGCCAAATCAGGGGAGAGAAAGCTTCCTCAGAATGTCATGCAAGAAAAACCTATTTCCTCAGATATTTTTCTTTGGTTACATATTTGAAATCTATGTTAGAGGCCTAATATAAAATAGTGCTAGTAAAAAATGTTAATATATACTGGCATTTTAAGCATGCTTCATCCTGTCAATATACAGAGGATACCAACTACTTAGAAGGGAAATTCTCCATTTAACTAAACACAGAAGCCCTCGTGTTTTGCCAAGAGGACATATACTTTGTGGTACTATGTGGCATAATCACAGACCTCATAGTTGAAAGAGTCCTATGTGAGCACCTTGCTCAAGTTCAAATTTTTAAATGAGTTTCAACAATACTAAGTGACTGGGAGAGATAAAGTTGTGTTGACCCCAATTCTCTCTTTTTTTTTAACTCTTTTTTTTTGGGTGGGTGCACAGATTTTTGCCTAAGGTTGTGTACTCTCCAGAGAAAGAGAGATAGACACACTGCAAGTGAAAGTGAGAAATCACCCTCCAGGGGAGCTGACCATGCCACAATCGCTTCTCCCCCATTCTCCTCCCAGAATCTTGGGTACTCATGCATGCACACGCACCTGGTGTGAGTTTGAAGCCACTGGTTCCGAGACTTAAACTGTGGTCAACCATGTGGGAGTCCAGCGATATAACTGCTCTACCATCTGCTGGTCCTGACCTCTTTTTTCTTTTAATATTTTTTTAAGAATTATTTTATTTAACTTTATTTATTTATTTTAATTTGGCCAGAGAGGGGAGAGAAAGAGAGAGGAGAGAGAGAGAGAGAGACAGAGAGAGAGAAGAGAGAGAGAGAGAGAGAGAGAGAGAGAGAGAGAGATAGAGAGGAGAGAAAGAAAGGAAGGAAGCCACCAGGTTCGAGATTCAAACTGTGGTTGCCCATGTGAGAATCCAGCACCCCTAACCACCACACCACTTGCTGGCTCCAGGTATTGGCCTCTTTTTAAACTGGCCCATTCTCCCTCTTTTTTTTAAATTTTATTTTTAATTTTTATTTACATTTTTAAATACATTCAATTACATTATTTAGCTTACAAGGTGATCATTTCAATATATGAACATTTCTCC
>NW_006209847.1:3029022-3029440 GCF_000334495.1 Tupaia belangeri chinensis | reverse complement strand
TTTCACCACACCCCCGCCAACACTTATCATTTTTTGTTTTTTTAACCTTAGCCATTCTGACTGGGGTTAGGTGGTATCTCATTGTTGTTTTGATCTGCATTTCCCTTACAATGAGGGATGTGGAGCATTTTTTCATATGCCTTCTGACTATTCGTATGTCATCTTTAGTGAGTGTTCTTTTCAACTCCTTCTCCCATCTTTTAATAGGGTTCATCATCTTTTTTCCAAACAGCTTCTTTAGTTCCTTATGTATTCTGGTTATCAATCCCTTATCTGATGCATAGTTTACAAAAATATTTTCCCATTCTGAGGGCTTTTGATTCACACTAATTACTGTGTCTTTTGCCATGCAGAAACTTCTTAGTCTGATGTAATCCCACTTGTCTATTTTGGGGATTATCGACTGTGCTTTGGGGGT
>NW_006209847.1:3023937-3028648 GCF_000334495.1 Tupaia belangeri chinensis | reverse complement strand
GAGATGCCGCCCACTCCACTCTTCTTTTGTAGAATTGCTTTGGCAATGTGGGGTCTTTTATTATTCCAGATGAATTTTGTGATTGTCTTTTCTAAATCTGTGAAGAATATGTCTGGTACTTTGATTGGCATTGCATTAAATAGGTAGATTAATTTGGGTGGCCTATTCTCTTTTTAAACTGGTCCATTCTCTTTTTAAACTGTCCTTTGTGAAGAAGGACCGACGTTCTTAGGTATTTCTGGATAAGTAGTGCATATGACCACTGAACAAAGCAAAATATTCAGCCCACGTCAGAATCAAACCAGTTCTAGTTTTCATAAGCATTGTAAAAAAATTTTTTTTTATAAAAAGAACTGTTTTATTTAACTTTATTTATTTACTTATTTATTTTAATTTGACCGGGTGGGGGGAGAGAGTGAGAAAGCAAGCCACCAGGTCTGGGGTTCGAACTGTGGTCAGCCATATGGGAGTCCAGCGCCCTTAACCACCATGCCATCTCCTGCTGGTGCCAGCAGTGTCAAATTTTTAGTAAGTCTTATTCAAAATGAAAGTAGAGTTTAAAATATAAAGAGTTTCAAGAAGAGTTCAAATAGTTCTTGGATATCAGCTTCATAGTAAATTTAGAAGATAGATGTTAGACATGTTTTGAGGTATTGCAATAATATTTCAACAAAATGTAATGATTAAGAATGCAGGCACCAACCCCGACCACCTGGGTTAAAGTGGCAGCTCTGCCATTTCATAGAGGCAGGGACTTTATTACAGTAGTTTTGCTTGTTTCCTTGTTTTGTTTTGTTTAATAGCTCAGGATAACTGAAACTTGCACTATTTTCTTCTAAGGGCATTTGTAAATTGTAAAAATTGTCAATAACTACTTAATCAAAATCTTTGTGTACATTTAAAGTTTGATTTTACTTGGAAGAAATAAAATAAAATAATAACATCTGGAAGGTAGAAACATGTTTTGCTTTTGTTTAGAATATTAATGAAAAAGTACTATCATGTGTTGAGAACCTATTGTATGTCTGACTACATTCACTGGGTACTTTATATGCTTATTTCAAAGCTGTCATTTAAAATGAGATATAGTCAAACAAACAAACAAACAAACAAATAAACAAAATTCATTTCTTCTCATCACACTACATAGCACCTTATGAGAAATTTTACACTTTCTAGGTAGGAGGTTCTGAAATTTATAAGTAGGTAATGTAATATAGTCTAGATTTTTTTTTGTCAGCCTAGAACTTGACACGAAGCAAGTACTTAGCTGACGACTGTTAACTTACCTAGTTATGACCTAACTTTTTCTCTAAATATACCATTTAGCTCTGCATCACCTTGTTCCCAGAAATTATCCAACCAATTTGAGATCTTTTCTTCATAGCTTAGTGTCAAAATCAAATAATCATGTTCACAATTCAAATTTAATTTGAAAGTCAGCAAACTTCCTACTGCTCTTAAAAAAAAAAATAAGATCATAGAGACCTGGCATGAGCCCACTTCCTGATGGACCTTTCCTGCTCCCATATTTCTTCTCATTTACTCTCTTTGGCCAAACTAGTCTTCCTGCTAATCCTCTAAGTCACTGGGCATGTTCCCACCTCCAAGACTGTGTGGGAGGTCTCTCTGCTGTCTGAAGGTCTCATTATCAAGTGGACTTCTCTTTGAAAATGACACCCAACTACTTAGGTTACTTATTTTGTTTTATTTTTCCACATAGTACATGCCATTATTTGACATCATACATGTTTGTTTTTCAATCACTTTATTAGAATGTAAGCTCCCCATGGACAGGAACCTGATTTTGAGCGCTGTTGCATTTTCAGCACCAAGGACAGTTCAGTAACTGAAAGAGTAGATGATAGTCAATGAATGAATATTTGATTTCGTAGATGGGTCGTAGAAGAAAACTGAAATGTCAAACACAGTGCAGAAAGCAATCTTTCTATCATGTTTTATGTAAGAGTCATTGCTTCATATTTTTGGGCTTTGCCATAAGTGTTGAGGAATTTTCAGTGGCATATTCTGGAAAAAGGCTGTTACGAGGTTAATTTTATAGTGAACAAAAACAAAGGGCTTGCAAAGATCTGTGCTGCAGGATTGGCCAGGCTCCCTGGAGCCCCACATATCCCTTGTGTGAATTGAAGACCAATCATAGTCACTGGGGCAGGTCAGAGGAACAAAATAAAGTCTGGACACTAGATTAAAATGAGTCAGCTGCAATCAATAACAGTTAATGCCTAGTGAAAAGAAGACTAAATTCTACTTATGTGTTTGCATGGGACTTTGGCTTCATAAACACTATGCTTTTATTTTTCTAAAAAGATTTCAGAACTATTTTTTATTTTTGAGAGGGTTTTCGCTATAGGGTGCGTGCACTTGCCAGACAGACAGAAAGAAACATAGAGACAGAAAGCGAGAAATCACCCCCCAGGGGGGATGGTCATGCCGCAATCCCTTCTCCTCCATTCTTCTCTCGGGATCTTGGGCACGCACGCACACACGCCCGGCGTGAGTTCTAAGCCACCAGGTCCGGGACGTGAACTGCGGTCGACCACGTGGGAGTCCAGCGACACAGCCATTATGCTAACTGCTGGTTCCCACAACTATTTTAACAAAGTTCTAACTTTTATAAAAATGAATCAAATCTGTGCTTGTTACAAGCAACCATGTTTATATCTATGCCTGATTACTATAATTAAATTTCTATATAGAGACATCACCACCTCTTAGAAGAATTATGTTAAAATGGAAGACAAAATTCTAAAGCAAAAATGGTCGGGACATAAAGTTAGAAACCTTACTTTGTAAGGTCATGGCAAATATCATTCTCAGACATTGATACATTTTTAAAAAATTGTTTTCTCTGTTTCTAGAGATATCCAACCCAATGTTGGATTAAACTGTCTGCAAGTCATGCCTTTTGCTATTAGATAACAAGTCCTGATGTTGTGGTATTTTGGTTTATTGCTATCATTTGACCATTGCAGAAATGGCAATTTCTGGCTATACTATAATACAATGTGATTCAACTTTTATTTTGGGAGTAATAGTATAATGAAGTAAAATAGAATAAGAGGTGGGGTATTTTTACCCTTATGATGGTCTACTAAAGAGTTGGATGATGTCTAGCAATTAAAACAATAACATAAGACTAAATGGAAACTAAAGCCCCTCTAATAAAGCAGGATTTCTGTGTGAGGAGAGAAAAGCACAACAGAAGCTGCTTAGCCCTGCTTTCCCAAATCAGTTTATTTTTTTCTGCACCATAATCATTGTGTGTTGAGAGAGTATGCATTGTGTAATGTTAACATCCTAGGCAGAAGTAAACTTTGCTAACCTGACAATTAGAGGATGTTCCACTTACCTGAATTTTGCAATTCTAGACATGAGACACTTGATTCTAATCAAGAGAGTTCAGCCTTATGCTGCTCAAGGCTATATTTTTATCTCACAGGCCAGTGTCTGGTTACTATGTCCTTTATTATTACTAGTTTTAATGCTAGAGGACACATACACTTGTGCGTTTGAGAGAGAGAGAGAGAGAGAGAGAGAGAGAGAGAGAGAGAGAGAGAGAGAAACAGGCAAGTAGCCCCTAATAGGGGCCTGGTCATACTAGAATCCTTTTCCCTCAATTCTCTATTCCATTAGGACTGTGGGTCTGTGCCTGTGTGTGTACCAGGTGTGTTTCAAGCCCCAGAGCCACCACTTGAGCCCTAGTTAGCTATGTGGGATGCATCTTTCTTTACACAGGACTTAACTTCTGTGCTACAAGGTTGGCCTTAGTTATGAATTTTTTTTTTAATTTTATTCAGTGCATTTTAAAAAAGGCTCAGAGTTTACCCCCAAATTTTATAAGTTGACTTTAAGTGAGTTAGTTTTTATCAAATATGCTTCACAGAATGCTACTGGCTTGCTTGATTTGCCTAGAAGCCTGACATTGTATTAAAGATTGTGGATTTTGCAAAGATAAATCAGGATTTATAGGTTGTGCTGCCTCTTGTTAATGTCAGGATCTTGAGTGAGTCACTTCAGCTCTCAGCTCCTCAGTTTCTTCTGTAAAAAAGATGTCTTTCCTAAAGAGTTTCTGTGTGGGCTAAATAAAATGATGTATGATGCTTACTTAGTTAAGTGCTTAGTATGTACCAACCCCTCAATGTATGACTACAAAGGGGGCAGGGGAAGGTGTGTTCCTGATGTGAATGCTGTCCTTCGACATCATGTATGTCTATACCTATTTTCTTTTGCTCTATCACAAAATGCTTCTTCCGGTGTTTTGATATGAGCTCCTTCACAGGTGCACCTAATACCACTAGTTTTCTCTCTAATAATGATGACTTGGGGATTTTACTGTTTGATCACTTCATGGTCAGTGTGACTCACCTGGACATGTGTATGTCCTGCCAGAATATCTTCTTGTGACATTCTGTGCTAACCTTCATCTGGCTGTGCCTGTCTCCAGCTGAAGGCTCCACTGGGAAACTTCGGAGGCTATGTCTGAACAGAGAACATATGAATCAGACTTTGTTTGCCTCTAACGTTTTTGTATTTAATATCAGTAATTCTATGGTTCTCATTTAGTGCTTTTGGGGCTTAAGAATGTATAGATACTGCTGTTTATCATTCTACCACTTGGCACTATGCTCACCATATAGAGAAAACCTAATTTTTTTTTTTTTTTTGGAGAGGTTTTTTTTTTTTTTTTTTT
>NW_006209847.1:2981096-3023694 GCF_000334495.1 Tupaia belangeri chinensis | reverse complement strand
TTTTTTTTGCTATAGGGCACGTGCGCTCGCCAGAAAGACAGAGAGAGACATAGAGACAGAAAGTGAGAAATCACCCCCTAGGGGGGATGGTCATGCCGCAATCCGTTCTCCTCTATTCTCCTCTCGGGATCTTGGGCACGCATGCACATGCGCCCGGTGTGAGTTTTAAGCCACCGGGTCCGGGATGCGAACTGCAGTCTTCTACGTGGGAGTCCAGCAACATAGCCATTACGCTAACTGCTGGTTCCCAACTAACATTGTTAATAATATTTAAATGTGTAAGGGGCTGACAAAACTCCCCCAAGAATAAGATCCAAATCTCAAATGTAATATGTCAAATCCCAGTGACCACCCATTAGAAAGAAGAAGGAAATGTATTTAGAAAACGTACAGTGTTATTTCTCCTTCTGCTTATGGATAATGAGGATTCTAATAAGATCTGTGACTGTGGAGATGTGAACAAAAGCCTGTAATCATTCAGCTCTCATGAAAACTACATTATGTCATTAGGGGGAAAAAAGAACTCACAAACTCCCACACAAAGAGTAAGCCAGAAGTAAATTGAACATTCTAAATTATTAAAGGAACTTGACATAGAGTTTGATCCTAGCTAAGCTTGCAGAATATGCAAACAAACAAACCAGATAAGAAAGTGTAAAAGACCTCGTCAATCAAATATCAGATAGCATCACCAAATGAGCAGAGCTGATCATCCCTCAGAGAGCTTATCAGAGTGCCAGAGAAAGGGTGCCGAAGCTTTTGTGCATGTGCGGCTCGTCATCACTTGACTGTGCCCACACTTAACTGAGCTAATAATTTCACACCACCTGACAGATAACAACAACAACAACAAACTAAAATAGAGTCAACTTTAAAAAACTACTAACAATAATGAGAAACAAAAGTGAGGCAAGGTTTGGATCAGAAACAGATTTCGGTGTAGGGAGAACCTCATCCGTTGAATTACAATAGAAAGAAAAACCAAAACTAGGTTGTAGAGATACAGAAAATGATCCCCTGTGTCAATACCATTGCATTGAACCCTGTCATTTTGTTTTGTAGAAAATGCGGTAAGAATGCTGCAACTCAAAAATGTTGTGATAATTGGCATATTGAGTCATTAATTTGGTTTGAATCTTCAGGGTGCCAGGCAATGTAATGGACATGGGAGATAATGTGATAAATAAAAGTTTGTGTTTTAAAGGAGCTAATAGCTTATTTAGGAAAATAAACTAAGAGAAAAACGAACAGAAAAAATTTATAACATGATGCTATAAGTGCTATATATAATATCAGAACTTGAGTTTGTTGAAGTAATTGAATATTGAACATTTGGGAGAAAAATACATTCCTGATCCATCTGTTATAGCTCATTTAATCTATCAATAATTATTGAATGCCTATAATATGTTTAGCACATAGGATACCAAAAGAAAAAGCACCTAGTATAGAATTTGACAGGTACAAGTATTTAATAAATCTTGCATAAATATAAAATTTAATCTTTGAAACAATACCTCAAAGTAAGAATTATTATTACCACATTTTAGACAACAAAACAGAAATTCACTAAGTTTAGGTTATTTACTCTAGGTCATAAAACTAAACAAAATAATATATAAGACATAACTGTGTTCCATAGTTTGTTCCATTATATCACAACTGTCTTTTCTTTTGAGGGGAACAGAGATAGACAGTAGGCCAGTGTCTGATGGTAGCCTGTTCTGAATGCTGGGCTAAGGGAGCTTGAACTTTATTCAGTATCAATCATTTATTCTTGTTGAACTGCCAGATAATTGGCTTAAACAGTGCGTACCATTCTTGCTAAAACTTAAGACTTATTAAGACTTAATAAAAATACCAATCATCAGAATATCCCTTATAGATTTTGATTTGGTGGATCTCAGTCATACCTGGAAAATACTTGCTTGCTGTTGATAATCCTGTTGCAATTTTTGAATAAATTTACATATATTAAGATGTCACTAAAATAAAACACATTTAGAATAAAAAGACTTTCTGCAAAAGTCCACAGGAGCAGCCCTGATTGTCAGAGGGCTCTGATCCCTTGTGTTGCCCTGCCTGCATTTTGGACTGTCTAGGCTACTTGGGAAACAATGGTGGTCAGTGGAACACCATGAATCTTAGGAGAAGGTTGCCTACTCCCCCTCTTGAAGTACTGGCCTCAGAAAATTCTCTGTTGACAAGTGCAACTGATGAAGTCTGACACATGGGACAAGATACTGATGATAAATCTGAAGCCCATTCAAGAAAGGGCACTTCTAATGAGCTCTTCACAGGGAGGCTGCAGAGAAATGATAGTCTTTGCAGGTGAGAAAAATGCAAAATAAGCAGATATTCTTTTTCTGACTTTCTCACACATTTGTTTAAGCTAACTTTGTTTTTAATATGTAAGAAATCTCTTGGGAGAAAAAGTAATATACCTAAATGAAGGGCAAAAGTTGAATATATTTTAAACTCTTCTTCATGTTTTGTGATGTGGCCCTGGACCTTAGACCTCTAAACTGTGAGCTGTGTGTGGACTTAGCTGAAGCAGAGGATGTTGCCTTGGCTTTCTGGCCATCATATTGAAAAAAGGAACTAGCTATTTTACTTTACCTGTGAATTCTTACTTGAATATTATCACTCAAGTTGCTATTGGCACTGGAAGCTAGTTCAGTGAGTTGATGTGATCCTGGTACAATGAGCAAGAAAAGGTTTTTTTCGGCAGGCTTAAAGTCAATAACTGTAGCTCGGAGTGGTCACTGTTGTGGCATGTCAGAAGATTTTTGATGTACAAAATGAAGAGATAGTGTTCCCTGGGTTTAGACTTTCCAGACCATGTCTTGATACCTGTGGCTTCTTTCACAGAGAGAAGAGAAAAATGTGCTGCCTTCTTCTCATGAAAAGAAATTGAACCTCACTAAGAGTCAGAATTTTGGCATTATATTTAGAAAGCATATTTAGAGAAAAAATATAATTGATAAAGTAAAAGAGAAGCAATATTAGTGTTAAGTACTGGCATTTTTTTCATTTAAGAATCTTATCACAATCTACTAAGTAAATTCAAAGCCAAGCTTCTGCAAGTGAACTTTGATTCAAGAAGAGGGCTTACCTGAAAGCAGTGAAAAGTATGATGTACAAGGCAGTGTGAAAAGCCAAAAAGAGGGCCAAGTTTCTGGGTCTGAATGTCTTGGACTAGAGAGTGATTACAAATCTCTGATGCTATTGTTTGTGGCCCTTCAAAATTCATGTGTTAAAGTTTGGTTGTGAAGATATGAAGAAGAAACTTAATGCCTTTATGGTGTTGAAAGATGGGACTTTTGGGAAGTATTAAGTGATTATGATGGGACACACCCTTATCAGCTACTGGTAGGTTTATAAGGAGAGGGAATGAGACAGAGAGTCTTATGAACACAGAGATGCATGCTACTGTCCACTCATGATGTGACATCCTGAATGGTCTTGAGATTCCACCAAAAGAGAACCTACCACATGTGGCCCTTGCACCTTGGCCCTCCAAACTATGAATTGAATAAATCTCTATATTTATGAGTCATCCAATTTTTGCTATTTTCTGTTATTTTTATTAAAACAGTCTATATCACCCAGTGAGGGCACACTGTTCAGTAAATAAAAAGCCATACCTGCGTGATTCAGGTATAAATAGCTGTATAAACACAAGTATCTCTTTAATTTAACTGTTTTCTAACTGTATGTTACTTTTGTTCATAATGTTTTGGCTCTTCTCAACTATTTTCTTTGTTTCTCCAAATCTGAAAGAAATTAGCCTATCATGTGGTGGCTGCTGTTGTGGAATCTAAGTAGTCTTGGATATCCAGGTACTTGTGCCACCAACTTGCCCCAGAACTGTATATAAAAATGTAAATTATTTATATATAGGAAATAACAGGAGTCAAAAGGTAACATTAACTTAAGCACATTTTTATTCCAGAATCTACTCTTTTGCTTTATTGGATATATTATCCACTTTTGTTTTTTGCATATAATTGACATCAAAACAGTATAAAATTTTTGAGATTGGGACATTATTTTGCATATTTTATGTTGCAAAGGAGGCAAAACAATTGCTGCTTAATATACATTTGTTGAATGATGTTCAATTTTGGGGAAACCATATTGTAGAATTGGGCAAAGTTGAGGTAGGATGCAAAAGCTAAATTGGGCCGACAAATATGAGAATTTGTTACTTTTGCTGTTCTCATCTTTGAGGGGTAAAATGACCCCAGAAAATTTTGTATATTAGAATATTCCCTAAGTAGATTATATTTGTGGAAATCAACAAGGCTCTACTGATCTATGAAAAGACATCACGCAAGTAGTCAGCAATTTCTCCTTCTCTGGATGGAGTCATACATAATGAATGTTCTCTGATGGCTGCAGGAGTTGTATAGCTATAATTAATGTTATAGAACCCAGTGGAGTTCATTTAATCAAGCCTGTAATGGTGGTATTGACTGTAAAATCTAATGAAGTGATACTAAACATGGTTGATTTGAGATGGGAGTGGGAGTGTTCAAAGACGTGTTTGATACCATTTGTAGCCTAAAATACTGTTAAGGACAAAAGCACAAAGAGAACAATGCAAACCCTCCTGGTTTTTATTTTGAAGCGAATTCATACTATTTTTGATTTGGACAAAGTTCTAAAAAAATCTGTTTTCTCTCTATATAAACAAGAAAATTTCATGCTCTGAGGAGTTAAAAATGTACTTGAATCTTCAGGGGCTGTGTGAGGTTTGAAAAACAAGCTCTTATAAAATTCATCTGTCTGCCATTACTGGACATTTAGTCATAAAATGAAGATAAATGATGGGATACGGTTTTGAGAGTTGAGATGAATGTACGCATCATATGGAGAGAAGAGGAAAGGAAATGATTCTGAGGAATTCATCAGAAGACTTAGGGAATGCATTGGAATTTCTCCAGCAATAAGATAAAGAGCAAAAGCAAAAAAATTTTTCAAAAGGGCAGCACATGTTTGCTGTAGATGTAATGGGAAAAAATATATGATGAATTAGTTTAGGAGTCAAGATGAAAGTGTTCAGTCTAGTAGCATTGCCCATTTGAATTTCCAGAGATAAATGACCTTGGCAGAAGTTGCGATCAATAAACTAGATCTCTACAGAAAGAGAATGCTGAGACTAAAATCAAAGCATTAGAATGAAAGGCATGAAATAAAATGACAACATACATTGAAATATAAAGCAGTTATCTGCAAATATTAGTACACGAAATAGGCAGCTTGAAAAGTTTCATTGGAGAGAAGAAATTTGGGAGATAATATCATCATGAAATGAGATAGTTTATTTCCATGTTATTAAAGGATGCTTACAGCATGAACATCCAGGTTCATTAATATAAATAAAATCACACAAGTATTTGCAGAAGTTAGAAAAGAACAAGGAGAAATAAAGATCTTAGACAAGATTTTATTTTATCCCTGAGTCAAAAAGCTTTCTTTGCATAGAGTATCTCTTGAATTACAGTAAAGATGCATGTGCCTTTTTTCTTCTTTCTATTCTTTGAAATAGCCAAACAGCCAAAACCATTCACCCAGGTTTCATTTATATTTATTTTAAAATATTTATAATAAAATCTATATGTGTGTGTGTGTGTGTGTGTGTGTGTGTGTGTGTGTGTGTATGTATAATGGTTCTTGAAGTGAAAGAAAGGTCTTATACTTGGATTAGGTTCACATTCAATTCAGTAAGTTTTCACATAACTGAGCCAGGTAGAGTTGAGGGATCTTGGGGCAGGAGGATCAGCAGTAGCAAACACATCTCGAAATTTCCTAGAATTGCCTAACTTTTTTTCTTTGTGTTTTTAGTTTTATTTGCTTGCTTGTGTTTATTTATATGACATCAAAGTTACACTGAGGACAAAACCTTACCATTTACCTGTGATGGGGAGAAGAATGAATACCAGCTTTAGCCCAAAGTAAACCATTTGTTAGTTTTGAGTAATCAAGAAAATGAGTAAAATAGTTTGGGCAAGAGTTGACTTTTACTTCTATTGGTCTTTTATATTTTATGTGTTTAAAATTATTTTAAAACTTGTAACCTTTGAGCCTTTTGAGCTAGTTTTTTTTTTACCTTTTCTTTTTCTCCTCTCTTTTATCTTCTCTTAGATCTTTTATTCATTTCCTAATACTTTACAAACATACATTGAAAAATGCTAATGCTTTTTCTCTTTTAGTATGGATCTTTCATATATTTTATTGATTTCTGATTTGCTTTTATAATGGCTAGTTGGAAGCATGGCTAAGAAGACAGCATAGAGGGACCAACCGATGGTGGAGTGCTTATGTCACTGGACTCCCACGTGGATGACCACAGTTCGAATTCTGAAACCAGTGGCTTAAAATTCACTGTGTGTGTGTGTGTGTGTGCCCAAGAACCTGGGAGGAAAATGGAGGTGAAGGGATTACGGAGTGACTATCCCCTCTGGGGCATGATGTCTCACTTTCCCTCTCACTATATCTGTCTCTGGCAGGTGTACATGCCCTAAGGCAAAACACCCAAACCAAAACAAAGCAAAAACCTCTTTAAAAAAACAAACAAACAAAAGGAAGACAGTATAGAGGTTTTCCTCATAAATCAGGAGGATCAGAGAGCCTGAGTTTTTCAGTTGAATTCTTAAATGATTCCTAAAGTTTCTTCCAGACCCTGCAGGACTGATGTTCAAAAAGTCTCATCCTGGGACCAGCAGATGGTATAATGGTTATGTCTCTAGTCTTTCACTTGGTCAACTGCGATTCAAGTCCTGGACCCAGAGGCTTTAAACTCATCCCGGTGCATGTACTTGTGTTCCCAAAATCCCAAGAGAAGAATAGAAGAGGAATTGCAATGTGGTCATACCCCCTGGGGAGTCATTTCTTGCTTTCTGTCTCTCTGTCTCTCTTTGTTTCTTTGGTGAGCAAATGTTCCCTATAGCAAAAAACTCTCTCTTAAAAAAAAAAAAAAGTGCCCCTTCCCAGAAGACCTAGGGAGATCCATCATAGCCTACCTCTTCCCAGGATATAATTCTTACATTGACCAAATAATTAGCATTTTGAATTATCTTCATCTTCTATAATCATTAGCTGATTAAAAATTTCTGGATTTTTCTCTTTCACTGTGTCTCTGGATGTGAACACACACACATACACACATATGCACACGTCACACTCCTTTGAAAATGCTACTTTCCCTGCAACCCTCTTAAGCATGGGTTGCTTTTCTCTACACCTCAAACAACTGGGCCTGGATGTGCAGAAGGTAGTTCGCAATTTTCTTCCTCCTTCCTAACCCTCACCCCTACTTTGATGTTCATGCCATCAGATTATATTAACCACGATTCATTGGCTTCTGTCATCTACCAACCTTGGTGTCAGTATTCCTTATATCCAGACAATTTTTGCTCCAGTTCACTGTCACTTTCTTTGATGTTACTGTTATCTTAATTCTTGGTTGCAGGGTCAGCTACATAATTTGTGGGGCTTGGTGCCAAACAAAAATGTGGACTCCAGTTAAAAACTTCTTAAGTGTTTCAGTACAGTAGTAGCAGAATATTAAATCAAGCTCAGAGTCCCTCTGTGCATGGGGCCCCGAGTGACTGTACACCTGTGAAGCTGGCCTTACTTGTTTGGAAACCATTATTCATCTTTCCTCTGGTTTTCATGAATGAGATAACTTCTGACTCCTCTTTGTGAATGGGGAGTATTGGAGTGAAGGCTTACTGCCTCTCTCTCTACCCCTTGCCTCTTCCCTGGGAATGGAGAAGCAGTTACGCTGATTAGTTGGAGTCTACGTCAGCTAGACCCTGTTTCGTGACTGGGTGGGGTTAATGTGATAAAGTGATGGCTCCTGCCTCTGCTATTTCTTGTAGCTGGGTTCAGGGAAGTTACATTCGCTTTCAATTTTCATGTAGTGAACCAGATCTTTGTTCAGTGTTCTAACATTGTAGGCCAATAACTTGTGCCCAACATCTTTCATGCGATGGAGAGGGTTTATGATATTCCACCTGTGTCTTCAGGTTTAAGCCTGCTTGCCAGGACACTTTACCCAACAATCCTGCATCAGGACAACTACTGGGTACTACTTGCCTGCCCATAAATAGCTGACATTTTAATCATCATGTGGCTCCTTTGCTTATTTCTCTCCTACAGCACATAAGCCTGCAATGTGACACTTGCAGTCTGGGCTTCTCAGTGATGAAGCGTTGTCCTGAAACATGGCCAAATGGTCCCCAATTGCTATTTTTTTTTTCACCCTGACCAATATTATTTTCCTTTAAGACTTGAATTTGAAAAAAACAAAGAAGAAAAGGGTCTGCTCACTCACGTTTTTATTGTAGCTTTAGACCTTCCTATCTCTGACTGGCAGGGAAAACAAATTTGGCAGAGGTGACCAGGAATTGGCCCCTTTGTTTCTGATAACCTCAGGGAAGGAAAAACATGACTGATAATAAGAGGTGGTTGCTTTGGGGCCAGCCCAGCTGACAGTCTTAGTCAAGTAATGACTTAGGTCTCAGGGTCTTTTTTGACAAGCAATATTCTCTGAGTAAGCAGGAAGGACAACACTAGCATTTTGTATCATCAGAAAGTAAATACATTTTTTGTGTTATCATTCCCTAAAGCCCCAATGTATTCTCTTTGGCTAGACTGAAGGACTTTAAACAAAGCAGCCTGTGAGTAAATATGCTTACTAACCGTATGTCGAGATGGCATCTCATCATATCATAGATAAGCTTCTTTATGTGGATGTAGGCAAGTCACTTCTTTCTGGTATAAAATCAGTAATAATTGTGCTCCTTATGAACATTGCTTTTATTTTTATACTGTGGACACTGATCATCTCTGCACTGGCCACAAGAAAGCAAAACTTCAACATCTATAACCCACCTTTTATAAATATAGGGGTCTTACATTGTGTAAGTTAATTTAATTCTTTCTCTTGCTTTTTCTCATTTTCTTCTTTTTTCTCATTTTGAGCTTCTTATTTTAGATTTTATACTATTTGCCCTGGCATTTCAAAAACAAGTCACTTTAAATCCTTATTAGCTAGGGAAATGTATGTGTAAATAAATAGAAAAGAAATGATAAATATATAGCATGAGATCATTTGCTCTTGCATAGCCAAAGAATTTAGATCATAGATATTCAAAATCATGAAGATATGAGATGAAGTGCTGGAAATTCAAATTTTTAATCCCAAACTTCATCACTTGTCATTTCTGTGTGGCCTTGTAAATGTCTCATAAATACAGATTTCTGCTCTGAAAAAAAATTTCAGAACTTGACCTGATGTTCAGAGGCAATGTGAGTACTAATTTGTTCATGTGCAGTATAAATTTTAAAGCTTAGATTCGTGGAAAGGAAATTATTAATGTTAACTATGTCTTTGGGAGATAGGCAGGCTGGTGCTCCATGCAAAAATACAAGTTGAATATTAAATCTGTCCTGGTAAGAGTCCCCCAACCGTAATACACATCCTTTACCTCCAGCGAAAGCTGTGTTGGAATTACTAGTGACACCAGGGCTGGGGTTTTTCTGACCTAATTAAAAATTTATGGTTACTTTCACTCAGATATTCATTTTAATTTTTAGCTTTACTTCAAAGGTATTATTAACCACATAACATGAACCCCCTGAATTTAACCACTCGAACATATAGAGGATGTTCACCCACATTTTGTTTGAAGCCACTTATTTTCAATTAGCTGTCAACAAGAGACTGTCTCTGTTCCAGGTGAAACCAAGTCATTATCATTGATGTTCCAGGTCTTCTTTCATCTTATGGGCTCCAGGGCATTACAAGAATGATTCTGCTTCCCTTCTTCCAGAAGAGTAGGGATGTCTACTCTGTTTCACTTAATGTTTAAATTTTTAATTGCATAACCTGTTTAACCTGTTCTGCTCCTCATAGCTTAGCTCACCAAGAGTAATGCAGGTCTGGTTTAAATATTATGTGCAGAAGCCAGGGCAGAAGGTCCTATACATATGGGAGGTTCTTTCTCTTGGTATAATCAATACCATCTACTCATATTCATTTCTTGTGTATTAACTGAGATTGTACAAAATGACTTAATGACCATGCCAGGGACTGAATGTTTGTGTCTTCACTCCTCCCACCACCCCTAACTCAAATGATCAAGCCCTAATCCCCATTGTGATGGTATTTGGAGCTGAGTCTTTGGGAGGAAATTAGGGTTAGGTCATAAGGGTGGAGACTTCATAGTGAGATTAACACCATTATAAAAAAGAGGAAGAGACATAAGGTCTCTCTCTTTTCCTCTTTATACACCAAGAAAAGGCCATGTGAGGACACAATGAGAAGAAGCCACCTGTAAACTAGAAAGCAGGCCATCATCAGATGTTGAATCTGCTGGCATTTGATTTTGTACTTCCCCATTGTGAGCTTACATGTTTGTTGTTTAATCCTCTCAGTTTGTGGTATTTTGTTAAAACAGCTGAGGCAGGGGGACCAGTAGTTAGCGTAATGGCTCTGTTGCTGGACTCCCACGTAGGCGACTGTGGTTTGCGTCCCAGACCTGGTGGCTTAAAACTCACACCGGGCACGTGTGCGTGCGTGCCCAAGATCCCGAGAGAATGGAGGAGAAGGGATTGTGGCATGACCATCCCCCCTGGGGGGTGATTTCTCACTTTCTGTCTCTTTGTCTCTCTCTGTCTGTCTGGCGAGCGCACGTGCCCTATAGCGAAAAAAACCTCTCCAAAAAAACCAAAAAAACTCCAGGGCATTACAAGAATGATTCTGCTTCCCTTCTTCCAGAAGAGTAGGGATGTCTACTCTGTTTCACTTAATGTTTAAATTTTTAATTGCATAACCTGTTTAACCTGTTCTGCTCCTCATAGCTTAGCTCACCAAGAGTAATGCAGGTCTGGTTTAAATATTATGTGCAGAAGCCAGGGCAGAAGGTCCTATACATATGGGAGGTTCTTTCTCTTGGTATAATCAATACCATCTACTCATATTCATTTCTTGTGTATTAACTGAGATTGTACAAAATGACTTAATGACCATGCCAGGGACTGAATGTTTGTGTCTTCACTCCTCCCACCACCCCTAACTCAAATGATCAAGCCCTAATCCCCATTGTGATGGTATTTGGAGCTGAGTCTTTGGGAGGAAATTAGGGTTAGGTCATAAGGGTGGAGACTTCATAGTGAGATTAACACCATTATAAAAAAGAGGAAGAGACATAAGGTCTCTCTCTTTTCCTCTTTATACACCAAGAAAAGGCCATGTGAGGACACAATGAGAAGAAGCCACCTGTAAACTAGAAAGCAGGCCATCATCAGATGTTGAATCTGCTGGCATTTGATTTTGTACTTCCCCATTGTGAGCTTACATGTTTGTTGTTTAATCCTCTCAGTTTGTGGTATTTTGTTAAAACAGCTGAGGCAGGGGGACCAGTAGTTAGCGTAATGGCTCTGTTGCTGGACTCCCACGTAGGCGACTGTGGTTTGCGTCCCAGACCTGGTGGCTTAAAACTCACACCGGGCACGTGTGCGTGCGTGCCCAAGATCCCGAGAGAATGGAGGAGAAGGGATTGTGGCATGACCATCCCCCCTGGGGGGTGATTTCTCACTTTCTGTCTCTTTGTCTCTCTCTGTCTGTCTGGCGAGCGCACGTGCCCTATAGCGAAAAAAACCTCTCCAAAAAAACCAAAAAAACCCAAAAAAACAGCTGAGGCAGACTAATAGAGACCTGAATTGTTCATTATCAGACTCACTAAGGACTTATGTGAGGATCATGAAATCCCGCAAAGTCAAACTGTATTTCGCCTGTGTATACATGAACTCCACCAGCTGAAGACAGCTCCATCTGGACCATTTGGTTTGCTGGGACAACGTCTTGTAAGCAGTGGTCTTTAACATATAGACTTTTATTCAGTATAGTATTTAGGAAACCAGAAAGTCCAAATATGCATGCCCCTTTTATTTTTTAGAAGATCTTCAGCACTCTACTGGTAAATATAATATCTTATTTATAATTTCCAAAGATTAAAATGAGCTTCCATGAATAAGTATCCTACTAATTTATTATTTATTAAATTAATGACTACATTTTTTTTTCAGTGTTGTTCTCACTAAGTTTCTTGTCTGGTGTGATGCATAATTTAATATGTTTTGATTTAGTTTAGTCATCCTCTGTATACAAGCTTACTTAATAGGTGTTTCAATGAGTTTAGATAAAGATAAAAGTATTGAGAGGCAATTTGGCTTTACAGTTAACTTCATAGCCGTATAGAAATCAGCAAGCTATTTTGTTCTTAGTTTCATTTCCCCTGCTAAGGAAATGCCATAATTAGTCTCATATTCTAAAGCTATAGTAAAATTTAATAAAGATGAACTATGTAAAAAAGTTTTAGAATAAGTATTTTTGTAATTTTAGTTATTATTATTATTTCAAAATTTGTTATAGGGCATGTGTGTTTATCAGAGAGAGAGGGAGAGAGAGAGAGAGAGAGAGAGAAAGCAAACCACCAGGTCCAGGACTCGAAATGTGGTCAATCATGTATCCAGTGCCTTAACCACCATGCCACCTGCTGGCCCCACTCTGTAAAAAAATTTGATGGTTAACTTGGGTGTCAACAGATTGGATTAAGAAATACATAGAAACTTGCTAAGGCATTATTCTAGGAGAGGGTGTTTACAGAGGAGAGTGGCATGGGAGTCTGAGTGGATGAGGTGGGAAAGATCTACCCACAGTGTGAGTGGGTCCCATCTAATTGGCAGAGGTGGAAAGAACAGATACAGATGGTAGATTGGTCTTTTTTGAAAGTTCAGATAGACTTTTCTTTGGTTACCTTGAACATTAGAACTCAAGGCTTGCCTACTTTTAAAATCGAGGACTTAACACCAGTGGTCTCTGTAAGAAATGGGCCAATCATGCGAGAAAATAGAAATGTAGAGCTTTTTTTTGGGGAGTGCTCCCGGGAAAGGTTCACTGGTCCAACAGAAAGGGAGAATGAGGGAGGGAGGTGGGTCAGAGAAGTCATGAACAAGGGCAGGGTTTAGTGATTTTTAAAAGGGTACAGGGAGGAAGAGTATCTTAGAGGTAGAAACAATCCATGTATGGTAAAGGTTTAGGGAGAGAGCAGATTAGTGTGCCACATAATGTCTGGTGATGTGTCCAGAGTAGAGTCCTGTGTACAGGGTAGAGTGCCTGTGCAGAGTAGAGTGCATGTACTACATGTGGGTTAGATTCGAGTGCAGCACCGGTCTGATGACAGGCTAGTTCTGAGTTGTAACAGCCCACTAGGGCGAGGCGTCCAATCCCCACATCCAAATTGCCCAGGCCTCTGGCCTAACAGTCTCCTGGATTCTCAGGCTTTTGGCCTTAAACTATAGATTGGACCATGAATAAACCCTGTTTTTGAGGCCTTTGTACTTAAACTAAGCGATGTTACCAGCATCCCTGGGGATCTAGCTTTCAAATGACTTGTTGTGGTACTTCTCAACTACCATAACCACATTAACCAGGTCTATAAAGACCCTTCTCATGTATCTATATACATGTCTTACTGGTTCTATCTTGCTAAAGAATCCTTACTATTACAAACATATAACATAGCATTTGGCATATTACATGAACTCAGAAAGAACTATTAATCATCTTACTGTCATCAAGAAAAACAATGTAATAAAAAATTCTCCAATTATAAACTGGTTAATTTCCATGATAAGTTCTACATACTATTTAAATGGTCTATATACATTATTGTCCAAGAAACTTAATTGTTTTACCATTTAGATCCATGATTCATATGTAATGGTATGATGTGAGGTAATGGGTCAAAATTCAAGTTTTCCTCACCTGGATTCCAGTTTTTCTCACCAGTTGCCCTAGAATTTATTTAAATATCTATCCTTTCTCTACTGATGTGTACAACTATATTTTTTATCAGTGTTTATACATATGTTGGTCTATTTCTGAACTCTCTATTTTGTTCTGTGTTTCTACAGACAGTCTCACGGTCTTAATTATTATTGCTATTAATAATTCTTGATATCTGGGAGTATAAACTTCCAACTTTTTTATTTTTAAGAAAAAATATTGTTTTGACTTCTTCTGACTTTTGGTACTTCCATACGAATTTCAGAGCCCACTTGTCAATTTTCCAAAAAATAGTTCTTAGAATTTTGACTTGTATTAAATCTATACATAAATTTGAGGAGACTTGAAATTATGACAATATTTAGAATTCCAATCCATTGATGTGATATATTATTTTGGTTAATTAGGTCTGTAGATTCTCTAAAAATGTTTTATAGTTATTTATATAGAAGTTTTATAAATTCATTAATAGTTACATTAATAGCTATTTGATGCTATTATAAATAATACAATTTTAAAAATATTATCTTGTGTTTATTGCTTATATAGAGAAATACAACTAATTTTGCACATCAGCTTAGTTTCCAGTGATATTATTTAATTCATTTATAAATTTAAAAATTTACTTGAAGAGTCTTTTGAATTTTCTATACATATAATCATATTGTCTGAAAATAATAGCAGTTGTATTTCTTCCTTTTTAGTTTGGAGAGTTCTTTTTGCCCTGCCTTAAAGTTTCACTAAGACCTTCATTACAATATTAAATAGAAGTTGTCAGAATAGTCAATTTCATTTCATTCTTGTACAAACTTTCTATGTGTCACCTTTAAATGTGATATTTGCCTTTAAGTCTTTTGTAGCTACTCTTTATTACATTAAAGATATTCTCTTCTATTTCTTACTCAATAAGATATGTTTTAAAGTCATGAATAGATATTACATTTTGTTAAACACCTTCTATGCACCTGTAAAGATAATCACATGATTTTTCTGTTATATTCTGATAATATGATTAATTATACATATTGCCCTGTGTAGACTTAACAGTTCACTTTTGAAACATATACAATTTGGTAAAGCTATATTATTTTTGTTTATTATTACATTCATTTTGATAACATTTTGTAAGTTTTTACACTTTTGTTGACAAGGAACTATAGCTTCTAATTTGCTTTCTTGTACATAATTGTTAAGTTTTCATATCAGGGCCCTTTTAAATTCAAAATATGAATTGAGAAATTTTTCTTTTCCTTATAGTGTGAAAAAATAAAGGAATATTGCTACTATTTTTTCCTTAAATGCTTGGAAAAATTTCTTGGTCCCGAGGCTTTCTTTGTGAATGTATTCATTATTAAGGTATGAATTTTAAAATTATTTTTGATACAACTCTGGTAAATTAAACAAATCGAAAGGTTTTTAAACATGACAGATTTACAGTGTTGAAAGTAAAAAACAGTGGAGATATTTCTAGAACTTGCTTATCAGTGTGCTTATGTACATATAATTCTTTATTCATTAATTTATTCATGAATTTATTAATATATTCAATCAAAATTTGAGGACCCGCTATACAAGGATACGTCAGGAAGTTTGTGAAAAAACGAAATTAAAGTGAAGGTTTATTTTGGTGCAAAAAATTGAAATCTATGTATAGTTTTTCTGTAACATGTACCTTCCATGAACTTTTTAAAGATCCCTCCTATGTGTGGGCTCTGAAGAATCACTGGTGATTTTGATCAGGGATTTGTTCATCAAATATCACTTGAACATCAAATTATTCAAGTTATATTTTATGTCAATCAATCTCATCGTGATGTTCTCAGAGTTGGAAAATAGAAGTAAGTAGTGGAATTCTGCTGCCGTTACTCAGGCATAGAATACCAAGGACTTTAGATACAAATTGTAAAAGTAATTGGGCAGAGGAAGTTGGTAAGGAAGAAGCCATGGGATTGTTGGCTGACTGAAAGTCGAGGGCGAGGAAGGAGGAGAGATTACAGACTGACAAGTTTTGAATTGGGGGTGATAAGAAACCAGCAAGGTAGAAGGGAGTTTCCAAGAAATGATAGACAAAAAGCTCTTTAAAGGTCTTACCTCTCATAAAATTGATGATGTTTATTAAACCCTGGTCTCTGCATTTCCTTGGGGTTTATTTTTATTTCAGGGCTTAGGTATCAGACTTGGATTTCAGTTTTCAAACCCAGGTCACTGTGATATCCAGCAGGGAAAGTGTGCATTTTAATCAAAAGCAGGTGGGCAAGACTGTGTTAGAAGGCAATTACCCTTTTAACTGTCATCTTCTCTACCTCTGACGGTATTTAATTCTGAGCTTCCCAGGCAGAAATCATTAATAGCTTATCTCCTTCACATGTCTGTGCAAAGGAAGAAAAACTGATAAAAATTTAAAATTGTGGTGGGCTAATGATAGTAACTAACTTTGGAATAGGTAATTAAAATTCACATAACAGAACAAACATATCAAAATGTAATTGCAAACTGGGGTGAATAGGTTAAAAGGAAATCTATTTATCTGGAATATAGTATTATCACAAGAAAAAAAATAGTACAGAGTAACTGATTTAGGCTATAGTCAATATTGAAATTTGTTTCCTTGAGGCATAAATATTGATTAATGGCAAACTCACATCAATATTTTATGTTCCTCAGTGTGCAATACATTTTGATATTAGCTGCTAAAAAACTAATATAACACTGTATTATACATCATGCATTGCTTTTGAGGATGTGATACCAATATGGAAAGAGAAAGGGAGAGATTTATTGTATAGTTAATATGCCACCGGTTCAATAAAGAATATTTTCTAACCTATAGGATACCACAGCATCTGTCCAACTATGTAGAAAGTTTTCATAAACTAGCTTCAGTGAAAATAAGAGCTTTTGTTTATTCATAACTTACTGACACGCCTAGTGCCATACATAGTCATTTAATTAGTCCTCATAGATACTTGGTTTTTCAGTTGAGGAAGCTGAGACTTGGAAAGTATTCACAACTCACCTGTGAGTCTAACATATGAGTGCAGAGAAGAGGTATGTAAATATATATATATATTTTACTTCAAAGCCTACATTTTCACTATGGTTACTTACATGTCACAGCCATTCCTCCATATGGTCAGCTTTAAAAATTAATATTTATTTTTCTCATCTTCATAATAGGATTATAGACTTCTTGAGGGTAGAACCATACCTTATGCATCTAGGTAAAGTAGAGGTATTCAAAAGCTTTGGTCCAATCTATATTCCTTTTGTGAGTTCAGAAATGTCTGACATGTCTAGGGTATTGAGAGAGTGGGCCATGACTCACTGGGGGATGTCTATGAGAATAAGAGGTGAAGAAGACCCTTGGAATTATTCTCATTCTACGGGAAAATAGCATAAAAATTCACAAGCTTGGTCCAAGGACAATGATTGTGAAGAGACTGCTTTGATTATGCCCAAAACTGTGTTACTTAGATTGCTCCTAATTTAGCACTGCTCAGGGTCATGTACCTCTTTCCAGAAAATTCTGAGGGGAGAAGCTGTCCAAAGCTGAGAGCTGTATTTGGATATCTGAGAGAGTATGGGCCAACGATGATGATGATAATAGTAGTAGTTGTTAGTAGTAGCTATTCTTAGTAGACATAGTTACTAGTGTTCTTACTTCATAAAATGAGAATAATAACATCTTGTAGTTTTGATCAAATTTAAATATCTATAAATGTCTAATATATAACTTAGTACATAACAAGTATTTAAATGTTAGCTATAGTTATTTATTAAGCATAGTGAATTTGTCAAGCATTTTACATAATGCTATGGACTGAAGGTTTTTGTCTCTTCCTCTACAAACTCACATGCTGGTGTTAGGAACTCAGGCCTTTGGAGGGTGGAGTCCTCATAAATGGCATTAGTGCCCTTATAAGAGGACACAAGAGTTGTTTCTCCCTGTGTTCTTTGCCATGTGAAGATAGCATGAGAAAACAGCCATCTGCTGTCTAAACCTACCATGATCTAAAATAAGTGATCTAGTCTATGATATTTTGTTATAATAGACTGAACTGAGTAAGCCAATATATTACCTCACATAATCCTCTAAACATTCCTACAGAATACATGTTTTTGTTTCTGCTTTAGTGCTGAGGAAACTGGGGTTAAATAAATTTCATGAACTCTTACAACCACCATTAGGTGGATGATTCCATCACTTTTATCTGAAATGCTTGGGATCAGAAGTGTTTCAAATTTTGGACTTTTTTTATTTTGAACATTTACATATACATAAAGAGAAATCTTAAAGATAGAACCCAAGTCTAAACATGAAATTCATTTATGTTTGATATATGCTGTATACACATAGCCTGAAGGTAATTTTATACTACATTTTTGTATGGCAGTGTTTTGGCTGACCCATCACCTGAGGTCAGGTGTAGAAGATTTTCACTTGTGGCATCATGGAGGCACTTTTGGAACATTTTGGACTCTGGGTTTTTGGAATGGAGATAGTCAACCTGTACTTTTCCTAGTGCTATTTTATAATCCTGGGGTATAGTACAAGTGAGAGCGAGGAATATTTTCTCCTCCCTGTATGGTGGAATGGAGGAGAAAAAAACTTGTGGATGGCAAAGAATGTTTTAGTTTCACTTTGGTATTTTATCTATTTTAAACTTTTTATAAAAAATTTGCCAGAGGGTGCAAGTGCTCACTGGAGAGACAGAGGGAGAGGGAGAAATAGAGAGGAGAGGGAGAAAGAGAAACTGAGAAAGTACCCCCATGTAGAATGGTCATGCTGCAATCTCTTCTCCTCCATTTCTTCCTCCTTTAGGAACTTCTGGGCATGCATGTACACATACCAGGCATTTTTTCAAGCTGCCGGATCTAGGACTTGAACTGTTTGGTCAACCATGTGGGATCTAGTTGCTTTAATCACCATACCACAGGCTGACTCAGATTTTCTCAATTTTTAGGCTGCATTTGAAACTACAAGGTTGTTGTTATGTGGTTATGACCAGTCATGGGGAGAAGAGAGCTACCAATGGCAAGCAGAAGATGTGATTTGGAAGCATGTGTGAAATAGCCCGTGGAGCTCTCTGGAATCATGAGAGATCTGAAAAAGACCAGGACATCTGAAGTTCTGCAGAGGACATTGATCGCCAGATCAATTGTTACTGTGTTATTAATTAAAACTAATAATAGTATTATAATTACAAGGATGGTTACTATGCACTATCAAACATTTGCATTTATAGTTATGAACCTAATCCAGAGCCTATTTACTGAAAGTACTCAGAAAATAGTTTGCTGATGGAGTAATTGAATGGGATTAGAAGGAGGACCTAGCTTACATCATGTAATCTGAATGTTTAGAAGAGAAAATAAACCATTTCATATGTTTTAAGCAAAAAGGGGTTTGATATAGGGAACTAGAGACATGTCAAATTTTTGGAAGAGCTGAAGGAGAGTGTTACTGACTGATCTGCAGTTCTGAATTTCAGAACAATACAGAACTGACTTGCTATGGAATGTTACCTCCACGGCCACCCCCTAGGACCATGAAGAATTAAGACACTGATGCACCTGTTTTTGATTTTCAGCTTCAAGTGCTTGTCATAACCAAAAAGATGAAGAGTGGACATAATTCGTATGATTCTGGGCTCAGGAAGCAGAACAGTAAGTGTTATTGCTATAACTTTGACTATCTTCAAAGTTGCTTTTTGCTTTATTTATTTATTTATTTATTTATTTATTTATTTTAATTTTTTTATGGAGTTTATTTATTTATTTATTTATTTATTTTAATTTTTTTATGGAGAGGTTTTTACTATAGGGTGTGTGCACTCACCAGAAAGACAGATGGAGACAGAAAGTGAGAAATCCCAAACACCCCCCCCACACACACACACACCAGGGGAGATGGCCATGCCACAATCCCTTTTCTGTTCTCCTCCTATGATCTTGGGCATGTAGGCACATGTGCCTGGCATGAGTTTAAGCCACTGGGTCCAGAACTGGAACTGCGGTCTACTGCATGGGAGTCTAGTGACACAGCCATTAGCCACCTGCTAGTCCTATCAAAGTCACTTTTCAATACTCAGAAAACTGGAGTCTGGACTCTAGAATGTTGCTACAGAGATACCTCATATTTCCCCAAATCCTTGTCCTAGGGAGCTTTGCTTCTAGTGTAGAGAGATGAAGAATTTAAATGTGGGACCAGCAGGTGGTGTAGTATTTAAAGACCTGGATTCCCACATGGTTGACCAGTTGGTTTGAGTCTTGAACTAGGAGACTTGAAAGATTTTGGGTGCATGTGTGTGCATGTCCAAAATTCCAAGAGGAGAGAAGGGATTTTGGCATGGTCATCTCCACAGGGGTGATTTCTCGCTGTTCCTCTGCTTTTTGTCTCTGACGTGTGCATGCACTCTATAGCAAAAGTCTCAAAACAGAAACTTAAATGTATTGATAAGTAAATTACACAGAATTTTAGATGGATAACAGTTATGAGGGGGAGCACATAAGGGAAGGCAGATTGCTGAGTTAAATATGGTGGCAGGAAGGCTTCTGTGGGAAAGTGAGATCTGAGCAAAGGCACTGAATAGTACAGGAGTGAGCCATGTGAATGTCGGTGCCGTGGTTTGAACATGTCTCTCAGAGTAAATGTTTTGGGAATCTTAATACCCCGTGCAACAGTATCAAAAGGTAGAACCTTTAAGAAGAGATTAAGAGGCCAGAGTTATGAAGGCTCTGGCCTCATAAATAGATTAATGTCATTATTGTGAAAGTGGATTTGTTATAAAAGTAAATTTGGCCTTCTCTTTTACTTGCTTTCTCTCTTCCATGTGGTCTTCTGTCATGTTAAACACAGAAAGAGACCATTACCAGATATGGCCCCTAGATGGTAGACTTTCCAGCCTCTAAAATCATGAGTTAAATAAACTTGCATTGCTTATAAATTACCCAGTCTTTACTAGTGTATTATAGCAGCACAAAACAGACTAAGACAGTGGAGAAGATAGAAGGAAGAAATCTAGGAAAGGCCCTGAGGAGGTAACGTGGCCTAGAAGGTTTTGTTTGTTTGTTTGTTTCTTTTTAGCAAGGAAGTTGCAGTGCTGGAAAAGTTTGTACGTAGAGGAGAGTATCAGGAGATGGAGCCAGGGGGATCAGGAAAGCTGTCATACCTGGGCTTATAGAGTACTACAAGGGCTTGAATGCTTATTCTGAGTGACATGTGGAGTGTTTGGAGAGTTCTGATCAGCAGAAATATGATCTAAATAATGTTTTAATGGGTTGGGACTAGATAGACATACACATACACATAATAACATAGTCATCAATATATAATTTGTTCAACCAATGCTTATTAAAGAGCCTGTTTCATGCCAGACATGGCTCTGTATGCTGGGGTAACCATGGTCAGCAAAAACAATGCCAGCTCCATCAGTGAGGTTTAATTTATGAGATAAATGCAGACCCAGAGCCATGATAGTGTGTGAGGATGTGGGGGATGCATGGGCCAGGGTGGAGCCTGCACTGGAAAAGCTTTAAAGCCGTAAGTCCAATGTGGTCCTAAATCTATTAAAATTTTTTGAGAAAACATAACCTATATATATATGAATACATATTAATATGCTAATTAATATGTAAACTGGTAAGTGATACAGTTTGAATAGCATCAAATTTGAGTAATAGGTCCACATAACAAAATCACTGATGTTCCATGGAGTGAACTGGAGATTTAAGGACATCTCACATGATTGTCATTAGGCAGTGACTAGCTGAGAAATAGAAATGAAATACGATGTTTGTTATCCCATCAGGTGGCACAGAAGCACTCCTGTAGCATTACCCATCTGCTATTATCATTGTTCAGGTTTACTCTGCAATTATCTAATTGTGTGATTTCTACTCTTTCAGTAATCTTATCTTATCAGATTTTATCATACACATTTACCTTGCCTAAGCTATTGAGATAATTATTATGTCTTAATATATGACTAGTGTAACAGATAATTTGTCATCTACCCTACCCCCTCCATTTTTGGAGTTTTTTCATAGATATATTCTTTTATTCTGTTTTCTGGGAAAAAAAAAACTTTATTTTTAGTTACAAGAATAAAGGGCTTTAACTATTTTGTGTTTCACATTTTAATATCAAATTACACTCTCCCCATAGAAAATTTAACTTAGACCATCCATGTATTTATATAACTTTTTAGCTACAAAGAAAATATTGGATAATTATAAAACATCCCTGTCAAATTGGAAGTTTAATTTTTCCTTTTCTCCATTTCCCTAACATGAGCTCCTCTGGGTTAGGTGAAGTTAGGCACAAACTTCAGTGTGGAGGGAGATGTAAGAACAAGTGGCTTGGAGACTCAATTGCTTCTGGGCTTAAACAAAACAGTACATACTCCAGTTATATATCAGCTCTGTTGATACCCACAAAGCCTTGTATATACTAGGGTCAGGAGTAGGGAGATAGGTAAGGTGCTTAGGACTGAAAATTTAAGGAGGCACTAACTCTCAGGGCGGTGCAAGTGGGGGTCATCACTGATAGCTTCTGGCTGACTACTCTGGCAGTGTCTTTTTTTTTTTCTTTTTTTTTTTAAGAATTATTTTATTTTACTTTATTAATTAATTTATTTTTATTTGACCAGAGAGAGACAGAGAGAGGCAAGAAAGAGAAAGAGAAAGTGAGAAAGCAAGCTGCCAGGTCCGGGACTCAAACCATGGTCGGCCATGTGGGAGTCCAGTGCCCTTAACCACCACACCACCTGCTGGCCCCTTGCAGTGTCTTCTTAAATATTATGCCATTGGTGCCTTGCTTGCTTCACCTTAGTCTTGGCTTTTGAAACTAGTCATCTCGTGTCAAGGATGTGAAACCTTTCATGCTTTTGTATATACTTCTCAGTCTAGAGAAGTTCTTTGTTACGATATACAATATGCCCAGAAATATTTACATATCTGTTTTCCATTCTAGCCTCTCCTTCTGGGTGTCCTCTTGAACACCCACTCCCTCAATTATGCTCCCTCAGCACTTCGCATAGACACCTATTTGGTGCCCATCTCCCTTCAAAGTCTTTGAGGAGGGTCACAATTTCATACTCGTGTTTGTGTTCCTAGCAATTAGTCCTAGGGACCTATACATAGTAGGCCCTCGATAAATGTTCTGTGGGTAAGTGAAAAAGCACTGCAATCAGAAAACATTCTATAGAAGCAGTCATTCTGAATTCAACCACACTTTAAAAAGCAAATCTCTCAGATGCAAATGAATCCTAATTGTGTTCCACATAGGGACGATTTGCCATTACTGTCTGTTGACTGTGTAAGTGAAATAAAATAAAAAAATGATTTCTAGAAAAAAGATACCTAAAATGTCAGGCACATTATTATCTAAGGCTTAGCCACCTGCCAGCTAATTACCTTAGCCACAGGTTCTAAAGTAAACACAGATGTGGCAGAAATAATTACCACCAGAAAGCAAAAACACTTCTGCTGCAGACTGGAACAGCCCTGAGTGACTCTTCATAAAGGGATGGAGACAGGTTGGAGAGCCCAGAGATTGGGTGAATGGTGAAGGACCCAGATGCCTGATGGCAGCATGGCAGGGAAATAGTCTAAGGAAGAGGAATTGTTTGATAGAAAATGTTATGAGAGGGTTAGAGTAACTCTCTCCTTGCTTCTGAAGGACTGCCATATGAAAGGGGGTTTAGTGTTATTCTGGGGTATTGCAAAGACTACTATTAGCAGTTATAAAACAAAATCAAACAACAACAAAAAACCAAAATATATACTGCATAGTTGTAAATTTCTTGTAATAGCTCTGCCCAAGGCAGGCACTATAAACCTGAGTGTACCAAAGAGGACTCTGAGTGGAAAGAGAGTTATATTATTAACCCAAAGTCACAAAGGGAGTAAATGCAATAGGATTCAAGTTACTTGCGGGTAGGGTCTGTGCTCTGTGCTCCATGTTACTCAGACATTTAAAGTCCATGGGCTATAGTTCCACTGAACACCCAGCCCACACATGCACGTAGAATTCCCGATAGCCTACAGGGAACTTTTATACGTAGTATAATAACAAGCCTCTGAGAAAGTATGATGAGGAACTCAGCCCTTTTGTTCAGAGTTACAGGAGCAGGTTTCAGCGAGTCTGGGACTCTGTAAGTGATTTTCTTGGTTCTACAGAGGTACTTTCTAGAAGGACTTTTACAGAGGATTGGAGAGGCTGTTCCTATACCAAGAAAGGCTGGATTTGCTGAAAAGCAAATACTACCAATATCCTGTACTCCTCAGTTGCCTTGAGTGAACTCCCCTTTTTATAACATCCATTAGTCAAAAAAGTGAGAGAATAAAGGAGGTTATAGTTTAGCAGTGATGAGTACAAGTAGGCCTTGGGATGAAGTAGTTGCATGCAGGTTGTGACAGGGAGTCAAGAATGAGGCCAGAGGGCACAGACAAAATGAATTTGCATGAAATAATAAATAACAACAAAAAATCTTTGTAAAGTATATAAAATAATATTTCTGAATATGGAATGTGAAATAACTCCAGATGGTAGAGTATACTTTTCAATAAATTTTTAAGACTGTGAGGGTTGTATTGTGAAAGGAATATTATTTTAATTTTTTGGAGAGGTTTTTGCTACAGGGTGCATGCACTCGCCAGTCAGCCAGAGAGACAGAGAGACAGAAAGCGAGAAATCACCCCCCAGGAAGGATGGTCACGCCTCAATCCCTTCTTCTCCATTCTCCTCTCGGGATCTTGGGCACGCATGCACATGCGCCCGGCATGAGTTTAAGCCACCAGGTCCAGGACTCAAACCGCAGTTGACTACGTGGGAGTCCAGCGACATAGCCGTTACGCTAACTGCTGGTCCCAGGAATATTATTTAATATCAAGGGATTTTCAGTTAATGGGCTGGGCCAAACACACATGCACACACACACACACACACACATATACACACATAGGCACTCTTTTATTTCAGAGCTATTTTCTATTGCATTTAATTTTTGCAAACAGTATTTATTCCAAATTATTTTGTGATGTTTGGTAAGAGGTCAGGTTTGTTACAAATATAGATTTCAATGGAAGATATAAAGATGGACACTGGCTATTAAAGCAGTGTATAGCAGAGAAGCATTGACTTGTCAAGATCAAAATCATCTTAAGGCCCACAGGTTTCCTTACATAGGCTAGATAACTTGGAGGTGGCTGCACTCTGGAGAACTGACGTGTAACCACCATATACTGGAGACTAATTGGTAAGTCCCTCTACTAATGAACAGAGAAAAACAGAATGGAATATTTATGTAAATGTTTTCTTTATTGAAGAAATCAATCTAGGGAACAAAAATGCATTCAGAAGAGTGTTTGATATGAAATTCGAGCAAAAGGATTGGGATGGATTCACTCATAATTTTTAATTATATATTTGATTGTGTGGTTATTCATTTAATTTTTACCTATATAGCTTATTTTACTTGCTACTGTCTATCTAGTATGTGGACTGACATATTGCAAGCATTTGATAAACGTTTGTCAAATGAATGAATGGTTGGTTGTCAAACAATGGTGGTATGATGTATACACATATCCTGGGGACTGGAATTCTCTTGAGCATTCATCAACATACTTGACCTTGGGTAATATAGGAGATAACTGGTACATGTACTCTCTGGTTCTTTTTTTCATTGTTATCATCTTTATCTCATATCTGGCAAATTATTGTTATACAACTATTATTACACAGTTGAGTAAATTACAGGTGTTGTGACATCATTCACTTTCTAGAACTCTGGGATCCCTGTGGTAGGGATTATATGTTCATTATCTGCATGAGCATGTCTGTTGGTACTTAGCATCAAAACCAGATGCATGATGGATATCTGTGGAGTGTATAAATGATTATCTTACTGACAAGACAAGCTAGTTCAGGGATGGGAGATGAATGTGCTGCCATGGCCACCTCTTATGTTGTGTCATCTGTTTCTAATTGATCATAGAACACTTTCCCACTGAGGTTAGATGGAATCATGACCTCCCTCCCCACCAAAGCTCCAGGCAGTGCAAGTAATCTACTGGAGTTGATAAAGTAAAATTAATTTCCTATCCTTATCTTATTTTCTTGCTTGGGCCTGGGAATTACCCATTGAGGGATGTTATACTGGCTGTAATTCAACAACAAACATTTATCTATTATGTACTTACTACTGCTGGGTTACAAAAATGTGTAAAGGAATATGATTCCCACCTTTTAAGAATCTACCTTCCAATGGGGAAATAAGATGCAATAACCTAAAATGACAAGTATTATATTTCCTGCAATAGAAGCACATGTATGAGTTATCAGAACATGGGGTGGGGGAGAGAAATATATTATCTCAAAGAAAGTGTGTGTGTGTGTGTGTGTGTGTGTGTGTGTGTGTGTGTGTGTGTGTGTGTCTGTGTGCATGTGTGTGTATGAATGTGGTGTGTTTTGGAAGGGACATAGGAGAAGTTCAAGGAAGTGTGTGGAGAGGAAGTGTCATTTGAGCTGGCTTTGAAAAATGAGTCAAACCACATAAAGAAGGGTATTTAAGGTAAGAAAGAACAGGAATATAGACATATTAAATATGGATGCAGATCCTTTCTACGTGAGACTATGAGCATGGTGGTATGTTTAGGGTGATGACGTTTGGCCAGATAATAGGTTCATTTATGTTGGGATGTCAGCCTATGAAGGAAATACTTGGGGCAGACTCCCTTTCTGATGTATCTGATAGCATGCCACATCAGTCCATCAGAATAATTGCCCTATTCCGTCTATAAAGAATGTTGGAAGCAGCTTCAGGCCTTTCTTCTTTTTTCATTATGGGCAAATAAAAGGGTTTTGTACACATTATAACAAAGTCATTCTGCTCAGCAAATTAAAAAAATTCAAATCCATTAAGTAAACAGTTAAAACAACCTATTTCACATCATATAGATCAAGTACCCAGGTGTGACTAAAGTTTCCACTTTTCCACTTGTGGTTTTAGTGTCTTGAGGACAAAATCTTATGCATCTCTCCCACACACTCTGAGCATGTCCTGGTCTGTCTTCCCTCCCCACTTCCCAAAGCTCTTGTGTCAAGAAGAAGAAGGAGGAGGAGGAGGAGAGGAAGAAAAACACATAGGAAAGGAAAAGGAAAGGGAAGCTTTTAGGATTAGGGTACTTTAATTACATACTTTAAAAAGTTCTAGAAGGCCACTGACTAGTTCAGATTCAGAGACAAAACCCCTTTCTTCCAAAGCAAGCGTTCTCCTCCCCCGGCTCTTGTCTTCACCACCTCTTATTCTCCAACTGGCGAGCTGGTGAAGTTTCTTCACTTGGTCTCCCTTTACTTCACAGGCCTCATCTCTTTAAGCTAATTAATATTGTTTTTTCTACTTTAAAAATTTGCTCCAAATCTAACCCTTTTTTTCCCTAATTCCCATTATTGCCTTATGTAAGCCAATCATTTTATCTTATTTTAAATCTAGTTTATCATAGCCATAGCCCTCTAACTGATCTCCTTATTCCTAGAAAACCCTCAGTATCACTGCCAGAGTTATAAGCCAGTAAAGTTGTGATCCAGTAAAGTCTGTAGTACAATCATAGAGTAATGATCCAGTTAAGCTTATCAAGCCAACTCCATAGAGGATAAAATTCAGACTCCCTTGAGTGATGCTCAGAGGGACTTAAAAAAGTTTGTGGGAATGGAATTAAAGTAAAAGTTTATTTTGGTGCAAAATTTTTAGAAATTTATGCATAATTTTGTTCATATTATGAAAAAAACTATGAGTCTACTCCAATATATGGAAAATTTATTTTCCATAAATTTTTTGAAAACTAATCTTACATGGATCATGAATTCCCTGAGGCCAGGGCTTGTGACTATCTTGTTTACCTAGTGCACAGGAGATAGGATATCTACAATATTTTTAGTTTTTGCCATAGGATGCTATTCTTGCTCAGGAGGGAGGGAGGGAGGAAGGGAGGGAGAGAGAGAGAGAGAGAGAGAGAGAGAGAGAGAGAGAGAGAGAGAGAGAGAGAGAGAGAGAGAGAGAGAGAGAGAGAGAGAGAGAGAGAGAGAGAGAGAGAGAGAGAGAGAGAGAGAGAGAGAGAGAGAGAGAGAGAGAGAGAGAGAGAGAGAGAGAGAGAGAGAGAGAGAGAGAGAGAGAGAGAGAGAGAGAGAGAGAGAGAGAGAGAGAGAGAGGGAGAGAGAGAGAGAGAGAGAGAAAGAGAGAGAGAAAGTGATAAATCCCCTCCTCAAGTCACTGTGTCTGAGACTCGAACTGCAAAGTCAGTAATATGGGATCCACCACCTTAACCTCCACACCACCTACTGGCCCTATAAAAGTTTTTCAGACGAGTAGTTGAGTGCAGTCTTTCACAATCTAGTCTAGATATACAATAGAGAGGCAAGTCATTTATGGGACAAAGAAATAGGTTCTTATCTAGTGAAGACAACTTTATTGTATTGTTAACTGGACTAGTGAGAAATGTACACATGTTGGAATATTCACTTTATAAGCTAAGTAATATTGATTGAATGTATAAAAGAAATTTAAATTAAAAAATTAAAGGGGAAAAAAAGAATCTTTTCCCACCTTCCACTTCCTATCATGTGCTCTGAACTCCAGCAATACCCAATCTCTCAATTTTCTCTGAATGTGCTATGTCATGGTTCCATGTTTTCTCTTTGACTGTATTTATTTTATTTTTCATCTATTAGGTTTTTGGGAAAGTCATGACATATTTTTGCATAGAAAAAGATAGAAAACTAAGAAACCTGTCATGACTTTGCCGACAACCTAATAAAAAACACTAGGAATTTTTTAAGGTACAGCACAAATATCTACTGATAATCCTTGTACTGCCTGTGGTTCTCTGTTATTTACACATATCTCTTCTACTTTCATTAGTGTTTACATGTTTGCTCCCAACACCATTTGTTACTCCCTGTTTTCTATTTCATACTGTTTTCAAATATCTTGTGGAGATGAAGAGTTTAAGAAAACAATTCATTTAACAAGTTCTAGAGGAGACAAATGATCCAGCAGAGAAAAGTTTGAAGAAAATTAAAACAAAGAGAATGATCATACTCAATATAGTTCTAGGACTGAGCATATCTGAGCAACTATTCCAAAACACTCTTTTGTATTAATCACTACAAGAGATACATTTCAAATGAAGAAAGCCTAAGCATTTTATAAAATGGAATTAAAGTATCAATTTATTGAACTGGTCCCATCAAGTAGCAGTTAAGTGAGCTGGATCCCATATGGCCGATCACAGTTTGAGTCCTGGCCCGGTGACTTAAAAAAACATTCCACCAGTGTCTGCACTCTATGACTGAAACGGATTGACTAAAGGATATAAAAACACAGTAAATGGGTATAAATACCAGATACAGTGTGTGTGAAAGAGGAGGGTCTGAGGAAGGATATTTAGAAGAAAAATAGGGAGGCAAAGCATTAATAGCACAAAGAAATGTGGTATTATCTGTTGAAGATGTTTTATAGTTTTACCAATTGGACTAGGGAGAAATGGTCACCTGTTGAAATATTCACTTTGTAAGCTAAATAATGCGATTGAATGTATAAAAGGAAATGAAATTAAAAAAAGTAAATAATAATAAAAAAACCACTCCGGACATGAGTGTGTGCATGCCTAAAACTCTAACAGGAAGAGAAATGAAGAATGGTTTCTTTCTCTCTTTCTCTGGAAAGAGCATGTGCTCTCTGGCAATAAAAGTATGAGTTTATCTCAGTGCAAAATATTTTGAAAGCCCCTTGCATCGTTTTTTCATAATGCACGTTTCCCAATAACTTTTTGAAGACCTGTATTAATCAGATGGGTGATGCAGACTCCCCACCCCCACCCCCAGCATAGCATTGCTATCCTTCTCATTCTTCTCCTTTCTGTGAGAAGTTTTTATGGTTAACACCCCTAAGCCCTGGTTATCTGCAATTCTCAACTACTTTTCTCTCATTTTTTTTCTTTATCAAATATTTGAAACAGAGCAGTCAACTGTCAATGATGAAAAATAAATACTGAATGCTGGATTAGGAAGTACAATGAACAAATACACATACGGAAGGTAAAACCACCCACCACTGTATGCCAACTCTATTACAGACAGTAGAAAATGTCAGAAAAAATATATTGTAGTGGGAATTGGAGAAAATTGAGATTCTAAAAGATGCATAAATATACAGTCAAGTGTAAGACAATGATGAACTCAGCTGGCTGGGCAGATATGAGCAAACCATAAGAGCTAACTGTACTGAAAGGGGCAATGACACTGCTATATCTTTCTATTCTGTCAATATTATAGTCAAAGGAAAAATGATAAACAGAAGAGATTCAATGATTTTGTGTCTCTGGAGTTAATGTAGATTCAGGGATGGATTTAGGAAACATGAGAGTGCTGTGTCTCTATTTGCTAGTTCCTTTTTCCATAACTTGCTGCATTCTGTCTACTTCACCTCTACTTTCCTTCGCAGTTTTGCAGAGTGCCAAGGAAGGCTCTCTTCAAAAGCAGTGGATAAGATATGAGGAGGCAAAGAACATTGAGAGAAGGGAAACATACAGCGCATCATCATCTTACTGAGTGCTTCTTATGTTCCAAGTGCTGTGCGGCCATCGAATGTATGCAAAAGAAAAACAGGGCATGCACAATCTTGTTTGATAGACAACAAAGCATAGTTGAAATAACTGGAAGTTTATTGTGCCTATGTAACTTATATACCAGCTAAACTTGCTATTTAAAGTAGTTAGATTATTTTAAAAATTTCACAAATCAATAAAATGTGGGGAAAAAAGGAATAGAAGACAACTGCAGACACCTGAGATGAGAAATAGGGGGAAAAATACACACACACACACACACACACACACACACACACACACACACACATATTATATATATGAAACTAGAAATGGAAAATTATTGACAGTAAAATTTATGATAAAGCCACTATGCAGTATATTCTGATGGGAAATCAGATTTTGTATGCTGTGATGATGCTCAGGAACTGAATATAAATTAATTAATAAAAAAAGTTTCAGAAAAAAGTTAAAAAAATAGCTATTTAATGACAGCAATAAGCTATATAGCCCCAACTAGGTATACTTTATAGTGTGTTCATTCTACTCACTGAGGTTTATGCCTAAAGTCAGACATGTGTTCATAGATATGTATATAACAGCTGCACTTGCTATTGAATGTATTTAGATTAATTAAGAAGGAGGCAAAGAACATTGAGAGAAGGGAAACATACAGCGCATCATCATCTTACTGAGTGCTTCTTATGTTCCAAGTGCTGTGCGGCCATCGAATGTATGCAAAAGAAAAACAGGGCATGCACAATCTTGTTTGATAGACAACAAAGCATAGTTGAAATAACTGGAAGTTTATTGTGCCTATGTAACTTATATACCAGCTAAACTTGCTATTTAAAGTAGTTAGATTATTTTAAAAATTTCACAAATCAATAAAATGTGGGGAAAAAAGGAATAGAAGACAACTGCAGACACCTGAGATGAGAAATAGGGGGAAAAATACACACACACACACACACACACACACACACACACACATATTATATATATGAAACTAGAAATGGAAAATTATTGACAGTAAAATTTATGATAAAGCCACTATGCAGTATATTCTGATGGGAAATCAGATTTTGTATGCTGTGATGATGCTCAGGAACTGAATATAAATTAATTAATAAAAAAAGTTTCAGAAAAAAGTTAAAAAAATAGCTATTTAATGACAGCAATAAGCTATATAGCCCCAACTAGGTATACTTTATAGTGTGTTCATTCTACTCACTGAGGTTTATGCCTAAAGTCAGACATGTGTTCATGGATATGTATATAACAGCTGCACTTGCTATTGAATGTATTTAGATTAATTAAGATCTTTAGTGAATCAATAAAATGTGAAAAAACTTCTATATAATATTGTCTTTATAAGCTTCCAATTATATATAATATTGTCTTTATAAACTTCCAGTTATATATGTATACACACATATGCACACATACACACACATATATACATAACACATATTTTTTGAGAAATTACATTGTAAGTGCAATTGGACTATTGGAAAGGAAAGTGTTAGTGCTGGCTGGAGAGGTAGAATAAAAATATCAGAAAATGTGAGAATAAAGAGCAGGTAGAAAAGAACAAAAAGGTAAAATTTCGTCAGGAATGAAAAATTGAAACAATTTTAATGTCAAATGAATAGGTTAATTCATGAGTGGGAAAACACCTGAACATTAGTTAACACAAAAGAGAAAACAGTTTTAATCTTAGGGAAATAACTATAAAGAACATTTAATTTTTTAGTGGAAATTTTATTTAGGAGAAGTAATTGGACTTCTAACTTGAGCTTTGAAAACAAAAAAAGGAAAGTATTAGCCATCATTTATATTTTCTCATAAAACAAATAACACAAACAAAAAAAGGAATAAGATTAAAGTGGATTTCAAAGTAACTTTCATGCTTCTGCTGTCATAGCAGAGGAATCTGTTCAACACAACATTGTAAAACAATTTTTCATTTGCACTCTGGGTAATATACTTGTGAAAATAATATTTTAAAATAGTAAAATTGTATTATTACTAAAGATACACACATAAAACTACTTTAATTAAAAAAAACATTATCTATAAATTATGAACCTAATATGCTTATAAGAAAAAGAAAATTTATGTACAAACATTTTGTGGTGACAATGTAGACTTCACATGTCTGTGTTATCTATTGCTGCATAACAAATTACCCCCAAACTCAGTGACTGAAAACAACAAATACTTATTTTCTTACAGTTTCTGTGGATCAGAGATGTGGGAAAGGATTAGCTAGCTGATTCTGATTCAGAGTCTTTTCTGTTATAGTCAGTAAAAAACCTCAGCAGCAACTTCGGTAAGGAAAAGGTTTGACCAGGGCTGGAGAATCTACTTCTAAAGTTGACTAATTTTCATGTGGCTATTGGCAGAAGTCTTCAACTTCCTGCTAAATGTTGAGAGGAGGCCTCGATTCCTTACCATGTGAACCTCTCCGTAGGGCTGCTCAGCTGTCCTCATGATAGAGTAGATGACTTCTCCCAGAGAGAGAAATCCAAGAAAAAAGTAGCAGAAGCCACGCTATTCTTTATGACCTAATCTCAGAAGTTGTACACTGTCACTTCTGTTATATACTGTTTGATAGAAGTGAGTCACTAAAGGGGCCAGCAGTTGGTGTAATGGCTATGTCGCTGGACTCCCATGTAGTCGACCGAGATTTGAGTCCTGGACCTGGTGGCTTAAACTCACACCTGGGTGCACGTGTGTGCGTGCCAAAGATCCATAAAGGAGAATTGAGTAGAAGGGATTGTGGCATGGCTGTTCCCCCTGCGGGGTGATTTCTCACTTTCTGTCTCTCTGTCTCTCTCTCTCTGTCTTTCTGGTGATGCATGTGCCCTATAGCAAAAACCTCTCAAAAAAAAAAAAAAAAAAAAAAGCGAGTCACTAAATCTAGTCCACTTAACGGGAGAGGGAATAAAGCTCTACCTTTTGAAGGAAGAAGTACCACCCATGTTATCTTAAATATATATCTATTTCTATGAATTCATAGAGAAATCAATGACAAATTTGTTTTATTTCCATCTGCCTTAAATATTCATGTAGTAGTAAACAAATGTATTTCTACAGTTTTATAATGCAGGAAGTCCTGCCTCAGTCCTTCATATCCATTAGCTAATAAATCACAATATCCTAGATTTTTACTGTATGTTGGTTTAAGTGAATTAAATGTCTAAAAAACATTGACCTTGTGATTTGAGATTAATATTTATATCTGTGAGTTTCACTTTTGTATTTTAGAGAATAAAAAGAATAGTTCAAACATCCAGTTCAAAACTTTGGACAGGAGCAGCAAATACTGAGGATTTTGCAATGTGTCTTATGTCCCAAGTACTATACTAGCTATTGAAAGTATGCAAAAGAAAAAAATAGCATGCACAGTCTTTTTAGGTTACCAGTTAATAGATAAACCAAAGCATATCTTTTTATTTTATTCTTAATAATAACTGTAGTATTTTATGAACATTCAAATTGCTTTTATTTTAATTTTTAAATATAATATTAGTTTCTAACAGATATATCAATTAGTAGAATGCAATCCCATTTTTGATGATGTGATCATTCCTTTTATGCATTGACTTGACTGGGCCACAGGTACACAGATATTTGTCAACAATTGCACTGGTGTCTCTATGAAGGTGTTAACATTTAAATCAGTAGACTAAGTAAAACAGATCGCCAAATGTAGGTAGCCCTCATCCAATTAGTTGAAGCACTGAATAAAATTTAACAAAACTTCACTTTCCCCCAAGTAGGAGAAAATTCCTCTTGCCTGACTGTCTTCTAATTGAGAAATTGACTTTTTCCTGCCTTTGTATGTGAACTTAAACACATTTTCAAATCCTAATCTTTGGATTAGAACTATACTAATCAGTGTCTCTCCTGATTCTCCATCTTGCTGACTTATTCTACAAATCTTGGAAGATATCAGCCTCCATAATCACAATTTCTTTTATTTTAAATAATTATTTTATTATTTATTTATTTATTTGTTAAGAGGCTTTGTTTGTTTATCTATTTATCTATTTATTTATTTATTTTTTGCTATAGGGTGTGTGCGCTTGCCAGAAAGACAGAGAGAGACAGAGAGACAGAAAACAAGAAATCACTCCCCAGATGGGATGGCCACGCTGCAATCCCTTCTCTTCCATTCTCCTCTCAGGATCTCGAGCAGGCATGCACAAATGCCCAGCATGAGTTTAAGCCACCGGGTCTGGGACTTGAACTGCGGTCAGCTACATGGGAGTCCAGTGACATAGCCATTACACCAACTGCTGGTTCCTTATTTATTTATTTATTTATTTATTTAAAATTTGACTAGAGAGTGATAGAGTGAAATAGAGAGAGAAAGAGAGAGGACAAGTGAGAAAGCAAGCTGTCAGGTCCAGGACTCAAACTGTGGTCGTGGGTGTCCAGTGCCCTTAACTACCATGCCACCTGCCAGCCCCCACAATTTCTTTTAATAAATCTACTGTCTATCTATCTATCTATTTATCATCTATTATCATCTGTCTGTCTACTTTATTTCTCTGAATAATCCCCATAAGAACAGATTAAAAAAAAAGTTATAGTCTAGCTAGTGGATGGTGATTTAAGCAACCCACATAGCCAACTGTGGGGCTGGGGTCCCAACTGGGTGGCTTGAAAAACATGCCAGTCGTGTTTGTGTGAATGGTCAGAATCCTGAGAAGTGTGGCCATTCACCTTGGGGAGGTGCTTTCTCACTTTCTCCATCTCTTTCTCTCTCCCCAGCAAGTGCACATGCCCTGTAACAAAATTAACAACAACAAAAATTTTGTCTTAGTAATCCATCCTGAATCTCAAGACATCTGTAGTCTAGTTCTTGCTCTCATTCATACAAGGTGGGTGACACAATACCTGTGTCTTCATGTTATATATTGAATGCTTGTATCTCCCTCAAATACATATGCTATAACCTACCCTTCAGTATGATAATATTTGGAGGCGGGGGTCTTTGGGAGGTGATTAAGCCATGAGAATGAAGCCTTCATAGTTAGTGCTATTCCAAGAAGAAGTGTAAGAGAGCTTGCATTCTCTCTTTGTTTGCCTCCACATAAGGACACAATGAAAAGACCATTTGTAAGTCAGTAAGAGAGTCTTCACCAGACACTGAATCGGCCAGTACTTTGATCTTGGACTTCCAGATTTTAGAACTTTGAGAAGTAAATTTCTGTTGTTTAAGCCACTCAGTTGATGGTATTCTGTTACAGATGCCCAAACGGACAGAGACATTTCACTTCTTAGTAAATAGAAGATTTGGAGTAGATGATCTCTAAGTTTCTCCCAGTTCTACAATCCATGATTCTAAAAACATTCTCCCTGGATCTATTACTCTTCAATATCACTCAGGCAAAGATAACCTCAGAATGAGGATCTACCATTCTGCATTTGGTGCTTATTCAAAAGGCAAGTGAAAGAGGAATTATCAAAAAAGCAAGCTGGACATTCGTGGTTCTTGAATTAGTATGTGTGACAGCTTTATGAAGGGATAACCTCAGAGAGCCCAGTTTCTCTCATTCATGCTCAGGGGATTTGTTCTTGTAAGTCCTATTAAGTAGGTAAATCCCTTGTGTACCTGAGAGAGCTCAGTCTAACAAACATCAATTTACGTGCTACGGTTTGCATGCTACATCTATGGTAGATGCTTACCTAATTCTTCTACAAAAGGTATTCACTGAAGCTCAAATTTATATGCTGTTTCTAATTTATTTGGTTTAAGTAAACTGCACACAATAGCTCCCTCAGAGGTTAGATTGTTAAGCGATGAATGCAAGCTTGAGAAATAGCTCTAACACAACCAAAAAATTATAAACTGTCACTTTTTATTCGGTGAACTGTTAGGTTTATCACATTTCTGCAAGACTTAAATGTGTGTTGAAGAGAAGACTCAGTCAGCCAATGGAATTAAGATCGTATTCCACATCTAGGGAGGAACAGCACATAGAATTTGAGCTCATGGAGACCTGGCTTTGAATCTCAGCTTTATTGGCTGCAGGACCTCAGACTTGAGACCATCTCCCTTTAAGCCTCAGTTTCCTTAGCTGTAAAAAGGAAGCGAGGAGAGTGGACAATAAGACCTACCTTATAGGTGAGAAGACATAGGAATTACTCAATAAATGATAACAAGTCATCATTTTTTTTTCATCAGAGGGTGCATGCACTCATCTAAGGGGGTGGAAAAAAAGCACCCTCCCCCACACCTCCACCCCCCTCCCCCAGGGTACATGGTCATACCTCAATACCTTTCTCTCCTCTTCTCCATCCTGTTGGGATTTTGGGCTCATGCACACGCACATGCCTGGTGGGTTTTTCAAGCTTCCAGGGTCAGGATTCAATAGCCATATGAGATCTGGTTCTTATAATCACTGAGCTACGGGCTGGCCTAACAAATCAACATCTGAAGGAGAACTAATCAGCTTCATATAGTTTGGGGAGTCAAATGAAAAATTATGTCTACTCTATAGGTTTATTTTAGTTATCACCTTTATTTCTTTTATCAATTTCAGGAAGAGTTTTCAAGGCAGAAATATCACTGCATGCTGCAAGTTTTTATTTACAATGGCCAGGGCTACACTGGTCTTTTGATTTGGGCTGGGGTGCCTGTTGAAATTGAAATGTCCACATGAAGCAGGAGAAAGTGAGGCTGCCTCCCTTCTTCTTCTCAAAGGAAGCCCAGAGATTTCCTGGAAGAGGTAATGACAGAACACGGGAAGATCTGCCCCATACAATTTCATCTATGCACCCACCCAACCTTCCAGGACCTAAATCATGGGGATGCTTTGCAATGTTGAACTATGTCATCTCTCTGCAAACCCTTGATCCAAAATCATTTGATCTAAGAACACTTATGCAGCTGAAAATGCATAAATTCAACAAAATTTTTGTTTTTATAGCTTTTAGGCATTGTAAATTTTCATTTTCTTTAAGCCCTAAACTAATTTGCTAATGTTTGTTGAAATATTATGTATGGTAGTTTATTGATACTTGGAAGAGTTAATTTCCCTGACAATTCATCTCTGCAGGCTCCATTTCACATGGGCAATGGGCAAGGGAGTAGGTTAAGATAGTGCTAGTCTAGCATATATAATGTGGACGTATGTTGAAAATAAACCCTGTTGTTTCTTGCATCAACCTGACTGTAGATGCCATATAAAACCCTGAACCATATATTTTATTCATCTTAATAAGTGCATTATAAAATGGCATTGAATTTCTTCCTCATAGAAACAAGGAATGCTCAGGGTATTAAAAACATCAAAAGTAGAAAAAGTTAAGTAGTTGCAACAGGTACAGATCTAAGGCAAAGAACTACATCTAGCCGTGGAATCTCAGATCAAATATGCCTGCTTTTTCCTTTCGCCCTTTGGGGTCGTTCTTCTGATAAATAATTCACAGACTGCAGTGCAAAGTAGTTTGCATACTGACAAGATTAAAAAGAATGCTTTGTCTGGGTTAAATTTACAATCTGAAACCTTCCTTTAAAATGTCAAGAAGGTAATTAATTTAAGAAGGTTTGCCAAGCAGAGTCTCTGACCCTGTCAGAAAAATTTCATTTCCTGAGGGTGAAGGGGATGTTGCATTTATCTTTCCCAAATGCCTGTTTTGGTTTCCATTTTAACACCATTTTCTTTCCTCCTAATATGCTTTTTATAGTCCCCTTTTTAGAGCAAAAATTAGCCTAGTATTCTTTCCTGGTGGATTTTTTTTTTTTTTTGGAAGATTATCTAACATAGTCTGCAAATTACCTCTGAATAAGGATTGGAGTCCAGGTCAGACCTTTTGACACAAACAGAAGAAGAGCATTTTCCACAGAGAGCACTCTTCCCCCGTCTGAACATTCAGACAAGCATTTTGAGTAGCAGCGGGAAATGCATAAATTCAACAGCATGAAATTTTGCTTTTGGCATAGCAAAACATCCTGTCTCACATATGCTCAGTAGTGTGCAGTCTTATGAATGAATGCTTGTGACAATCAGTGGGATTTTTACAGCAGCTCTTCAAGCCAACTTTACTGGTGTAAAATTTTGTTAGCAATTGTGTCCCCGTAGTTAATCCCTGGAGGGATCATGGAAAGGATTAAGCCATGCATTCAAAAACCTAATCCAAATCCATGTGTCATGTGTGCACACACACAGGCAGACACACAGCAGAAAAAACAACACTGTTAATTGGCCCTCTAGAAGTATATTTAGGTTTCTCTTAAAAATAGAGTTGGCCAGCAGGGATCAGCAGTTAGCGTAATGGCTTTGTCGCTAGACTCCCATGTAGTCGACTGTGGTTCAAGTTCCAGACCCGGTGGCTTAAACTCACCCTGGGTGCATGTGCGTGCATGCCCAAGATCCTGAGAGGAGAATGGAGGAGAAGGGATTGCGGCGTGGCCATCCCCTCTGGGGGGGTGATTTCTCTCTTTCTGTCTCTCTGTCTCTCTCTGTCTGTTTTGCCCTATAGCAAAAACCTCTCCAAAAAAAAAAAAATGTAGAGTTAGCCAAAGTAGTATAGTTAAGGAGCTGTCATTTTACTGCTACTAATTGGGAACAAATAATTTTAGCTCTAATTCACCTTCGGAAACACAGGCCAGCTGAAACGTGTCATAATGGTAAGTGAGAAGACAAATACCTCAAAATATATAAAATTCTACATGAGAATCTCATGATTTTAATGTTAATCTAAATCAGAAATGTGTTGAATAGTGATGCTTTTGGATGCTTAGCTGTCCTCCCTCGTTACCAACTCTTGACTGGTGAATGAAGTGTTTGCATTGGTATAATTCAGTTTCCTGAGATTATCTTTCCAAATCTTGTGTCATCTTAGAGGGGTTAGGCTATGTCAGTTTGACAGCTGTGTTCTTTGAAGCTTTAGAAACACAACCACTGGATAAATCATTTTGCAAATCTCTCATTCATCATCATACCTTGGAAAAGAGTTTCTTTTCTTTTTTTTTAAGTTTATTTTTTTCCATGAATGAGAGACAGAGAGAAAAGGAGAGATAGTACCCTCAACAAGGTCTTGATGCTGTGATCCATCCCCAGCTTAACTACCTTTGGATCATGGGCACATGCATGACCTCTGCAGTCATGAAGATTTCCAGACACAAACCAGGAACTTTTCCTCTGTGTGGGTCAGTCTGGTAGAGGGTGGTATTTTACCTCTGTGCTGCCATCTGGCCCTTGAAGACATATTATTAAGGGAACTTATTGGATTTATTTTTCATGGAATCCACATAATTAATATATTGACACTAACTTCAATCTCTAATACTTTCCCTTAGAGTGTTTAATTGTCCCTTTTTTAAAAAGCTAACATTTACTTAGCTTCAACTCTTTTGAGAAATTGTGGTAGTATAAGCTAAAAACTAGCGTGAGTTAAAATATAGATTTAGTATAAAAGCAAACATGCAGCTAAAAATGCAACTTAAGAAAACTTTATTTCCCACTACTCTAAAGGTTATTTTTGAAAGAATTTCATGTAATCTTTTAAGAGAAAATGTTAAGTTTCTTAGAAACTGATTTCAGAGGAATGTTTAATTCAGAGATGATAGTGTTTCGATGTCGAAGGAAATATGTGTCCCCGTCTCAGAGAAAGGTGTAAGTTTGGCCTGAAGAACACATTGGGAGGCTGGTTAAAATGTTTTGAATTCCAGAAACAGCAGGCTGTACTTACTGTAGTCATTAGGATCTAGAATAGCCTTAGTTGGAATCCTTGGTTTTAGCAAGATTTGCATTCCTCATATATTCATGAAACCACTAATGTGTTGGAACTATCATTTAAGAAAACAGAATAATGGTCTCACTATATATACTAGGACTTCCTCTAATCTTTCTTTTAGGACTTTTCAATCTCTATAATTTCCCTCATCATTCAGCAGTGAAAGAAAAAAATCAACATCTCACTGAAGAGCCTAATGGTTGATCCCAGACAAAATTCTGCTTTAGTATACATAACACAAACAAACAAACAAAACTAATTATCCTTGAAACTAGTCATTTTACAGGAAAGAATTGATGAGAGTCATGTGAAGCTAGCAAAAACTAGAGAGAGATTTAAATTCATGGGGACTGTTTAGGCCCTGAGAAATTTTACCAATAAGCTTCAAATTGCATACAGAATATTAGAGTGAGGAAAAAATACGCATAATAGGGGGAAAATAACCCTCATACACTATGTCTCAGATATGGTTATTTCATGGGACTTAGTGTGGATGAAGTGTGGGAACTATGAGCCAACAGTTGAGTTGAGGAAGATATGTTGATTTCTTGCATGCGGCTTTTTAGAGATTGGCTTAATTCATTAGTAATTAATGAATTGGATAGCTTGCTATGTATGAGAAGAATCTACAGGTGGCAAAACTGGTTAGAAACCATTCTGTGATGTCAACAAGAAGCCACTTAGGCTTGAGCTCATGTGGTGGTTGTGGGAATGGAGGAAAAGGACACATTTGATAGAGTTTGTCAGTTTTATGAGACAAGGCAATTGACCAGATGGAGAAAGTTAAGCAAGAGAGAAATTAAAGATTTCTAATTTCTGACTCTTCTGGATATCGAGTAATGGTAGTCAATATCCAAGAGTGATATTGAAGTGAACAGGTTCTACTCAAGAAACTAATTTATAAGTTTGCTCTATCTTAGCCTTACCTTTTCTTGACTCTTGTCTCTAAGTTGCTTAGTTTCAAAATTAGAATTCATTCTCTGGCTCAATTCTTGCTTTGCCCCTTCTTTATAAAGAATCACTTAACCCCTATTCTAGGCTTTTGATGTTTTAGTCTTCTCTTTCTATCCAACATCCTCAATTTCAGCTGGCATATTTCTTCCTGATGGGGGATTTATATTTATAGCACCAATAAAAAAAATCTATATGTGTATTCTTATGACAGTCCAGAGGTCTGTCCTCTTTCTCCAATGTACACCTTCACTAAATGTAGCCCTGATGAGGCACTGAATGTACCTAAAGTCTTTCTAAGTGGCCCTAAAACTTAAAACCTTCTAGTATAAGTGACTGGAGTGAATTTTTAATAATAAATAATGGTGCAATGACTTGATTGAAAGAAGGTCATGGGTAGATCCAAGTTTTATACAGACTGAAGCTTATAAAGTTTGGGAAACTTCTTCAAGAAGAAATACAAAACAATTAATTAAATTAGTTACGAAAGTATTAAAATAAAGAAAAAGATCACATCAAATTATAAATTTTAAAGAGCTAAAAAATACCACACAAATCAGAATTCCAGAAAAATGTCTTAATCTTTTATTAATTAATTGCCTGGTATGTACCTAAAATAGTTTTATTTTATATGTTTTTGGCCTACATAGTCCTTAATCATATCTTTATGTGACAACGATTTTGTAATGTCATTATTTAGAGAGAATAAGGTAAGTAATTTGGTCTAATCTTTAAGACATTTAGTGAAAAATATTTCTGATTAATATCTGGGATGTCTAAAGTATGAAACTTCACTTACAAATATTCTCACTATTTATGGACCAACTGAAAGTATATGACTTAAAAATACAGGAATTCTAAGACCTAGAAAAAAGTATCAAGAGATTGAGAAAAAAAAACAACAAGAAAAATGAGGATAATATATGGAGAATACTGGATATCATCAAGCACCCCAACATCTGGACAATTGGTATCCCAGAAGACAAAGAAAATAATAAGGGCATTGATAATTTATTCCATGAAATCCTGGAAGAAAACTTTCCAAACCTAGAAAGGCATTCAAATATCCAGATCCAAGAAATACATAGGACCTCGAGTAGAATCAACACAAGAAGATCCTTTCCAAGGCATGTCATAGCCAGATTGGCAAAAACAACAGACAAATACAAGATTCTAAAGGTGGCAAGAGGGAAATGTCAAGTTACTTACAAAGGTCACCCCATCAGGCTAACATTGGACATCTCAGTGGAAACAATGAGGGAAGGAAAGAATGGGGAAATATTGTCAAGGTGTTGAATGAAAAACAATTTCAACCAAGAATACTATACCTGGCAAGATTATCTTTAGTATGAAAAAAAAAAAAGATAAAAATATTCTCAGATAAACAAAATCTGAAGGAATTTACCAACTCCA
>NW_006209847.1:2980221-2980685 GCF_000334495.1 Tupaia belangeri chinensis | reverse complement strand
AAATCAAATGGGCTTGATAGATATCTATAGAACTTTCCACCCTAAGTCCACAAAATATACATTTTTCTCACCCTGGCATGGAACCTTTTCAAAGATTGACCATACGTTAGGACACACATCAAGCCGTTACAAATTCAAAGGCATAGAAATTATATTCAGAATCTTCTCTGACCTTGACAGAATTAAACTCAAGATTAATTTCGAGGAACAGCCTAAAAAATACACAAACACGTGGAAACTGAACAACCTACTTCTGAATGACTTCTTAAATACCAAATAAATTAAGTCGGAAATCAAAAAAATTATGAAAACAAATGATAATGAGGGAACCAGCAGTTAGTGTAATGGCTATGTCGCTGGACTCCCATGTAGTCCACCGCGGTTCGTGTCCCGAACCCAGTTGCTTAAAACTCATGCCGGGCACGTGTGTGTGCGTGCCCAAGATCCTGAGAGTAGAATAGAGG
>NW_006209847.1:2954726-2979473 GCF_000334495.1 Tupaia belangeri chinensis | reverse complement strand
GAAACCTTCCAAATTCACTTTATGAAGCCTCCATCATCCTCATTCCCAAAACAGATAATGACATGACAAAAAGGAAAACTACAGACCAATATCATTGATGAATATAGATGCAAAAATTCTCAAGAAGACACTCACAAATCACATCCAACATCATATAACAAAGATTATTCATTATGACCAGGTAGGCTTTACTCCAGGGATGCAAGGATGGTTCAACATTTGCAAGACCATAAATGTAATATAAAGAGAAATAAATATAAGAGAAAGAAATATAAAAACCATATGATGATTTCAATTGATGCAGGGAAACACCTGATAAAATACAAGGTTAAGAACCTCACCAGTAAGATTGGTATAGAAGGGTCATTTCTCAACACAGTAAAAGCCATCTATGAAAAACCTACAGCTAACATTATACTGAATGGGGAAAAACTGAAAACTTTTCTGCTAAAAACGGGAACTAGGCAAGGCTGCCCACTTTGCCCTTTAATATAGTACTGGAAGTCTTAGCTAATGCAATCAGAGAAGAGAACAATATAAAAGGCATTCAAATAGGCAAAGAAGAACTGAAAATATCTTTATTCACAGATGACATGATGGTATACTTAGAAGACCCAAAGGTCTCCATGAAAAAACTTAAAAGAGATGGCAAGTGACGTGCCCTATAGCGGAAAAAAAAAAACCTCTCCAAAAAAAGAAAAACAAAACAAAACAAAAAACCCCTTAAAAGTAATAAGTGAATACGGTAAAGTGACAGCATCCTAAAGTCTATAGCATTTCTATATATGAACAAGTTCAACAAAGTTGAGCTGAAGAAAGGAATCCCTTTCACCATAGCCACAAAATGTATAAGATACCTAGGCATAAACCTAACTAAGGAAGTCAAAGACCTTTATAAAGAAAACTGAAAATCTTATAAAAGAAATTCAAAGCAACATAAAAAAGTGGAAGGACATCTCATGTTCCTGGATTGAAAGAATTAACATAATCCAAATGGTAATTCTACCCAAATTAATCCACATATTTAATGCAATTCCAATAAAAATACCAGGGATATTTTTCACAGATCAAGAAAAGACAATAAAAAAAAAGAAAGAAAAGACAATCATAGAATTTGTCTGGAATCATAAAAGACCTTGTATTGCCAAAGCAATCCTGCACAAGAAGAGTGAAGTGGGAGGTTTATCACTCCCTGATCCCATGATATATTATAAAGCTGTGATCATCAAAACAGCGTGGTATTGGCACAAAAACAGACATGTAGATCAATGGATTCGAATAGAGACCCCAGAAATAACCCCAAAGCTTACAGCCAAATGATTTTTGACAAAAAATACAAGTCCATCCATTGGGAAAAGGAAAAACTCTTTAGTAAATGGTGCTGGAAAAACTGGGTATCCACCTGCAGAAAGATGAAACTGAACCTCCATCTTTCACCATTAACAAAAGTCAGCTCAACATGGATCAAAGATTTGAACCTAAGATCTCAAACAATAAAACTCCTGGTGTAAAATTCTGGGGAAACTCTGGGAGACATTGGAGTAGGCAAAGACTTCTTAGAAAAGACTCCCAAAGCACAGGCAATGATCCCTAAAATAGAAAAGTGGGTCTATATCAGACTAAGACATTTCTGCACAGCAGAGGACTCAGTAACAAGTGTGAATCAACAATCCTCAGAATTGGAGAATATTTTTGTAAGATATGCTTCAGACAAGGTTTGCCATTCTGACAGGTGGTATCTCATTATGGTTTTAATCTGCATTTCCCTTATGATGAAGGATGTGGAGCATTTCCTCATGTGCTTTTTGACTGTTCATATGTCTTCCTTAGAGAGTTGTTTATTCAGCTCATTTTCCCATCTTTTAATTGGGTGAATTATTTTTTTTCATGTAAGAAATATAAAAAGTGATAAGAGTTGGCAGGGATGTGGTGAAATGGAACTCTCCTACACTTTTGGTGGGAATATAAACTTGTTGAGCCACTGTGGAGAACAATATGGAAGTTCCTCAAAGATCTACAAATAGAACTACCATTTTATTCAGCAATCCCACTTCTGGGTATCTATCCAAATGGCAGGAAAACACTCAGTCTTGAAAAGCACTTGCACATCAATGTTTATTGCAGCTTTATTTAAGATCATTAAGACATGGAGCCAGGACCAGCAGTTAGTGTAATGACTGTGTTGCTGGACTCCCACGTAGTTGACCGTGGTTCACGTCCCGGACCTGGTGGCTTGAAACTCACGCTGGGCACGTGTGCGTGCATGCTCAAGATACTGAGAAGAGAATGGAAGAGAAAGGATTTTGGTGTGGCCATCCCCCTAGGGGGTGATTTCTCTCTTTCTGTCTCTCTGTCTCTCTCCTGGCGCGGGCCCATACCCCATAGCAAAAACCCCTAAAAAAAAAAAAAGACCTGGAACCAACCCAAATGCCCACAAACTGATGAATGGATTGAAAAAGTGTGGCACATATACTCTATGGAATATTACTCAGCCATAAAAAATAACAAGACCCTGGCATTTAATAGAAAGTGGTCGGATTTTGAGGATCTATTACTGAGTGAAGTAATCGAGGATATGAAAGAAAGATATTGTTTGTATCCACTTAATATATATCGACTATCTGCACTTTATGATAGAGATCGAAAAATTGAAGGGGATAAAACCAGTGAAAATAGTTAGCAATGATTAGACAATGTGGAACAGAGCGGGAGAAGAGAAGAGTATGGAGAAGGATAGCAAGACAACAAATAGAGAGGCATGATATTAGTGGGATTCAGATATGGTTTATTACCTATTGATGATGATGTGTATAGTATTCTCTACTGGACAGGCCTGAGAAGTATTTCATGTTGGGTAAAGTCTTTTTACAAGCAAAATGATAAATTGTGATTGAATGTTTAAAAATGTAATTGAAAATAATAATAATAATAATATGAAAACAATGAAAAGCTATTGGATGATGGTGGGGATTTTAATGTCTTTGTATTGATTGATATGAATGCTATTCCTTCTGGAAAAAGAAATGCAATACACTGTGAAGTTATATGTGATTCAATGTAATATAAACAAGATTATGATAATAATAAAAATTTTAAAAACTTTATTTTATTTTATTTTTTTCATGAGAAAGAGGGACATGTACTCTCAAAAGCATCTTACCATGCCACGATTCTCACTCCACACTACCAATCAGTCAGGCTTGCAGACACATGTGAATGCACCTGGCATGTTCAGTTTGACCTGGGAACTGAACCTGGGCCTCTCATATGGCTCCAGTTTTGTTCAGTGAGGCCCTATTGCCTGCACCACTGCACTTGGACATAGACCTTTCATTTTGATTAGGTATCATTGAAAACTAAATTCTTTGCTTATAACTTAGAGGAAAATTTCAATAGATTAGCTTATGGTTTTATGTACTTCAGCTTTGTTTCTCATTTGCTATCCACTGATGTCAGGAACAGTAAGAATCATTCCTATTGTAGCATGTATGACATTTGGTTCAGTTCCTTTGTGTCATGAGATATGAATTAGCATCTGAGCAATAGGAATATTTCTGGGTGACTAGCTATAACTTATCTGTGTACCAAAGTAACTGTAAAACACATCAATATATCCTGTTAAACAATTAAGTTAAAAACAGCTAAACCAGAACAAAACTAAGCAACAAAAAATATTCTTTCCCTTAGATTTCCAAATGCTCCAGATCATCCGAATATCACTTGACATGAAATAAAGTGTGATAGAATTGAAGTCATGTTGGGAAGAGGAAATAACCATAACAAATGTGGTTAAAAATACCTTACAGTTGTAAGTTTCACAGAAAGATAGGATTCCATGAATATATTCTTCCAGACCCTTAGAAAAAGCCTGTGAAAGTGAAAGGCTTTGAAATATAAATTTTATTAGACTTATTGTGTGTCTAATTTGGGAAAAGACAATTTTTTTTTCGAACTTGTTGACTTTTAGGTGCCAACACAATGTCCAGAGTGAAGTGTGCAGTAGGCATTTTGTAATAGGTTGAAGTTTGAGAGATCACAGTGGGATTACACCAGCAAGAATTTTTGCTTAAAGTCATTGGATAGATAAATTACTAATGGGAGAAGTGTGCATATAAGATAGATTCTGGGACACAGACACACACACACACACACACACACAAACATTTAAGGGGTAGGGAGAGAAAGAAGAGCTTCCAAAGGAAGTAAAAAAATAAGTTGAATAGGGAAAAAATTAATAAAAATAAAGCAATGTCTATATAAGTACCCGCAATTTAGTTGATTCTTGCAATAATTTTCAATTGCTGCTGTAAAAAACTACCATACATTTGGTGGCTTAAAATAACACAAGTTTATCATCTTACAGTTCTGAAGGTCAGAAATCTGAAATTTGTCTCTTTGGACTAAAATCAAGGTGTTGTCAGGGTTACATTTTCTTTCTAATGGTAGTTCTGTTTTCTCACTTTTTCCAGTTTCTAGAAGCTACTTGTTTTCCTTGCTGGGGATCTCTTTCCATATTAAAATGGCAATGGGAAGTTGAGATTTCTCACATTGCATCTCTTTTTCTTTTATTCATAAATAATGGAGATTTAATGCATTTTCACAGGCATAAGAAGTGTGTAATTCATATTGAGTGGGGGGTGTTCTATTTAAAGAACTATAGATTCTTAAATACAAAAAGCAATGTTGTAATACCATTTTTTAAAATCTTTTTTTCTTTGTTTTAATTTGACCAGAGAGGGACAGAGAGAGAGAGAGAGAGAGAGAGAGAGAGAGAGAGAGGGTAAGTAAGCAAGCTGCCAGGTCTGGGACTTGAACTACTGGCTATGTGGGAGTTCAGTGCCCTTAACTACCATGCCACCTGACAGCCCCTGTTATATTATTTTTTAAAATGTCATTTAATATTACAATTGATGATGTATCAAAAGAAAAAATATGTATTATTTACTCTGATTTTTCACTTATTGCAGTTTGAGTTATATTGTGATAATGTATTGTTCTCCCTCAACTATGCTGTGACATTTTCTCCCAATAGGTATGATATTTAAGTGTTTTCTGGCCATTTCAACAGGAAAGCATAGGCAAGAAGCTTAAATAGACAAGAGTATGTCATTCATTACATCAATTACTATTTTAAGAAGAAACACTTTCAGTCATAATATTTGCTACAAATAATATTGAATTGTTACTCTGATTTGATAATAACATACGTTCTGTCTTTCACAACTGAAAAATAGCTCTATGTAATTGTCTTTCATTTTTTAAATTTAGTTTAATTATTATTATTATTTATACATTCAATCACTGTACATCATTTAGATTTAAAGAGACTTTACCCAGCATGATATACACCTCAGTCCAGCCCACTTGAGAATACTATACATCCTCATCAACAGATAATAAGCCATATCTATGTCCCACAAATATTTTACCTATTTTTTCTCCAAATTTCCTTTCCAATTCTTTTCACCTCCCACACTCTCTTTCCACTTTGTCTCTAGTGTCCATAACAATTTTAAATACTTTTATGTCCTCCAGACTTTCAGTCTCTACCCTAAAGTACAGTCGGTTTAAGTAGAGACATACAATGTCTCTCTTTCATAGCCTGACTTGCTTCACTCAGAAACAAATCTTCCATATTTGTCCACTTTCTATCATATTCCAGGGCCTTGTTTTTTTTATTGCAGAATAGTATTCCATGGAGTATTTGTCCCACACTTTTTCAATCCATTCATCTGTTTGACATTTAGATTGGTTCCATATCTTAGCAATTGTGACTAATGCTGCAATGAATATAGTTGTGCAAGCACTTTTGGGACTGAGTGTTCCCCTGTCCTTTGGGTAGATATCCAGGAGTGGACTTCCTGGATCATATGATAGTTGTATTTGAAGGTCTTTGAGGAGCCTCCATATTGTTCTCCACAGTGACTGGACCAATTTACATTCCCACCAACAATGTAGGAGTGTTCCCCTTTCACCACATCCCCTCAGCACTTATCATTTTTTTTTTTTAAATCTTAGCCATTATGACTGGGGTTAGGTGGTACCTTATTGTGGTTTTGATCTGCATCTCTCTTATGATGAAGGATGTTGAAATTTTTTTCATATGTTTTTTGGCTGTTCATATGTCTTCCTCAGAGAGTTGTTTAATCAGTTCATTTTCCCATCATTTAATTGAGTTAATCATTTTCCTTTTGACCCTTCTGCCTCTCTCTTTCTCCTTGAAGGATGCTTATGATTGTGTTGAATTCACCTGGATTATCCAGGATACTCTCACCATCACAGACAGCTGGTAGGGAACGTTAGTTCCATCTGCCTTTTTAATCCCTCTTTATCATGTAATGTGTTTTCTTCACAGGTTTCAGAGATTAAGATTTAAATATCTTTGGAGGACCATTATTTTGCCTACTATATAACTTAACAAATATTTTTTAAGTCAATGACTGAGTGACTACCAAGAGAAGAATAAAGTTTTAGAGGAAAGAGGTGGTTAAAAGTATCACATTATCTTGAGATAAAAAAGGATGAAGACAGAAATAGACGCTTGGGCTTGATAACCGGAAAGACACTAGTAGTCTTTGAGAAAGCATTGTAGCAGCTTGTGGGCTTTGGAAATCAAATTTCAGAAGATTATTAGAGAGCTGGGCTGAGAAAAGAAATGTAGGAAGTCTAAATTGTGTTTTGAAGTAAGGAGAGCTCCAGAACAAAGACTCATAATGACAGTAAAATTCCTGGGAGTACTTTCTATTTATTAAGATAGAGGATATAATTCCACTTACAGGTTAAGGGAAAAGAGCCAATATATACAGAGAAACAAAAATACTCAAGAGAGAGATGGAATAATTGATAGATAAGTATCCTGGAAGAAGCCAGAGGAGTTAGGAGCAGTATCACAAGAGGAAAATCAAGCCTTAGGAGAAAAAAAAAAAAAAAGGCAAGATGATTTTTTCTCTGGATCAGAAAGAACAATTAGTGAAAGAACAGGGACAAAAACAAAGGAAGAAAAAGTTAAGAGGATTTAAGTAAGATGATCTTCATTTCATCAGTAAGTAATAGACATAGGTGCCTAAAGACAGTACGGAAGTTTTGAACATGGGGAGAACAGAAGAAGTTTGAAATAGATCCTAGAGGGTGGGAGGAAATGGAGACTTGGAGGTAATGCTGATGAAACCCAGGCTGGGGAAGGAAAATGAGTAAGATGTGAAGAATGACAACAGGGTCTGGAGGTGGAAAGGTCTGAGGTATGGCGAGGCTTGTGGAAAGCTACAATGTAATGGAGGTGACAGTGAAGTGAATATTAAAGGATCTAAGGAACTGTGATACAAGAATGCTAGAAAATTGTCAATGTGAACATTGAAGAAGGGTAGGATTATAAAGGAAGTATTAAAATTATGATGGAGAAGGAAAAGCCACAGAAAATGAGATAGCAGTAGATGATGGAACTTTGATAAAAGAGAGAGATTATTGAAAGATAGTCGTCAAAAAATGACCTGGACGTGATTGCAGAGGACAAGGATGATATTGACTCCTTGTTCATCGCAGAGAGTTTTAAAGAGTAACATTCATCTAATAAATGTTTAAGCAAGCAATATATAATAGACACTGGATTAAGGGGTGAACAATGGACTGACCCAATCGGCCCTTAGGCACTTTATAATCTAGTGGTAATCTATTTATAAATTAAAATTATATATAGTTATAAATCATGGTAAGATGAAAGTAAGCATAATACTCAAAACATATTTACTTGGTTACGCTTGTATTCTAATCAGGATTGCAAATTATTGACTCACAGTCTGAACAATCCTTTTAAATCATATATGAAATCATATTCTCCCTTTCTTAAAATTCTTCATCCTGTTGTACTTGGAATAAACCCCAGATTCTTTAGCAAGGTCTAAAAGAATTTCCATGATATGATTCTTTAAACTTCTCTAAACTTTTCTCTCTTCTCCCTGCTTTCTCACTCCAACCATGAGGGATTTTGTTTTCCCCCATCAAGGATTTTGTCTTGGATCTGGATACTGGTCCTCCCACCAACCTCTGCATTTACACCTCTTTCTCTCAGCCTCCTCTCTTCAGTTCTGGAGAGGCCCTTATTGATCTTCCTTTCTATGTTGTCTTTGATTCCTCTGTCCTACTGCCTAAATCTTCTCTGTCACTGAGACCTGTCACTTCAGCCTGCCAAATATATTTTCCCACATCTCCTTTACTATCTTTACTGCCATCATATATTAGTTTAGCATATCGGTTCAGCCTATCACAATTTTTCATCTGTAACAATGATTTCTAGTCTTATTATAAAAGACCAGTGGATAATCAGCAGTTTCTTTTTTAGGAAATATTTAAAACTGAGATACATAGTTTTGGATATCTTCTTAACCAATGTTACCAACTTACTTGTAGACAGATGTGGACAGATCTGCCTTAAACTCTCACCTTCCCAGCAGTAGTGGGAACGGGGGTTACAGAATGCATATGACTATGTAAATAGGGTAAATTTGCTAGGCTTTGGCATTCTGGATTTCCAGCAGAAAACTTGTTTTGGGGCTTTTGTATCAAATATTGTATGAATTCAAAATTTAGCTTTATTAAGTATGAGTTGTATGACCTTTGATGAAGTGGTTTAGATTCCTAAAGTTTGGGTGTTCTCATAAATAAAATGGGAGCAATACTTCCTTTAAAAAGCTGTTATAGGGAGAGTGCAAGTGCCAGGTGCCTTGTCCATTCTGGACAGTGAATTAATGCTCATTCCTTCTATTTTGTTTTTCTCAGATTTTGCCTAGGAGACAGAGATATATATCTCTGAAGTGATTCCAGGCATTTGAACTATGATCAACACTGGCACCAGACTGCCCCATACGTTAACTCCAAATTCAACCCACATGCCCTGTAAAACATGAAAAAACTGACTTTGGTGATTTCCAAAAACCGAAGACCATTATGCATATATGCCCTTGTTTACAGTAATACATCAGTGTTTACTTCTACATTTTAAAGGATTGTGCTGTTTCTGAGCTGGGAAAGCCCTTAGAGATGGTTTTGTGGACTAGAAGAAATAATGATGTGCCTGGGATCATGAATAAATATTCAAGTCCTGGGTTTGCAGCATGTTAGCCTGGGGCCTACCCTATCTACTTTGCTGCATTGTTAAGCCTTTGGCAGGATGAATCAAGGTTACACATGAGCATGTCTGAGGGTCAACAGATACTATGATAGTGACCAAACATCAGTTTTTGCTTTGTTTAAATGTTTTAAAATCTGACTTTTTTTCTTTTCTTTTTTTTAATAATTGGGGCAGGTTCTTAGTATAAAGAGGTGAGAAGATGTGCCTGGAGAAGTAAAGGGGCGTGAGTGAGAAGATGCCATGGAGGCTGCATGATATAAGCACCTCCCTCGATCTTTCAAGAAAAGTTCAATGAAACTAAATAACCCTGCAGTAATTTAGGAAATTGATTTGTCTGCTTTCAGATGTCATGATATATGAAGATGGCCTCGAGGACAGTTTACTGAATTCAGTGCTGTTCGCAAGAAATTCAATAACATCTGAGTAGCTCGAGTGGCAAATTAAATAATATTTATGAAAATACCTTAGAAATATGTGTGTCAATCAGCTGTGTGTTGCTTTTCTTGGCTTCAACACTTCAATTTTGCAGACAAAAAATCTGAAGCTCAGAAAATTGATGTATTTTGGACAATGCTATGTAACCTACTTCATAGAGATGTTATGAGAACTCAGTGAGTCATAAAACACTAGGTTTAGGCCCTGACACACAGGAGGCATTCAATATATATTACCAATTATTGTTATTATTTCTATTCTGATCAGAATAAGATGCTGCTGGGGGCAGTCAAAATCTGATGTGGGAGATTATTACTAACTCGCTGTCCAGTGCTCTTTCTGCTATACCTTCTCCCTTTTCCAACTGTCACATAGCCTTTATTTTCAAAATAGTTGTTGACCTTATTGTATCACAGGTCCAAAGAGATAAAGTTGGTGGACTAGATTTTGGAAACACAGGTCTAAAGCAAAATTATGCAATTTTTAAAAAGCAAAAACAAAATAGTTAACATTTTGATTTAACAGAAGTTATTATCTCAACAATAGTGAGAATGGTCAAGTAGTATTTACAAATGAGATAGTTGATTGAACATCTGTCAAACTTTATTACTCTTAATACTCAAACTATCCCATTTCAAAATTAGGCATTTAATTAGATTTGGTCAGGTAGTTTGTGCATGTTCATTTAGTCTTCATTCAGAAAATGTTTACTGATTGTCTTTTATATGGACAGGCACAGTTCTAGCTAACATTGACAGAGTACTTCTTTTGTTTAGAACTATGATGTAAGGGAACAAGAAAGGGATTCTAATGGAAGAGAGCATACATCTGAAAGACCATGCAGGGCCAAACTGTGGTGTGGTGATTAAGGCAGTTGGATCCCATGTGGCCAATAGCACAGTTTAAGTCCCAGACCCACTGGTTTAAGAAATATGCTGGGCATATGTGCATCATATGTGTCCCAAATTTCAATAGGAGGAAGAAACAGAGGAGAAAGGATTGTGTCGTGACCATTCCTCATGGGAGTTGTTGTCTCACTTTCTCTCTGTCTTTCTCTGGTGAGTACACATGCACTCTGGCAAAAATTAAACACACACTCACACACATACAGACAACAAAAAACTCAAACAGTAATAAAACATCTTATTTATTGATAAAGAAGAATGAGAACTATTAGAAAGAGGCAGAGTCAAGGAGTACTGAGACTTGTCTACAGTTAATCTCCAAAGTCTGCCTGGAGGAGGAAAAGGCCGAACAGGAGTGTCCTACAGATGCTAATGGCCTGAAAAAGAAAGTGAGACTTCCAGGACAAAGATATTATAGCCATGTCAGGCTAGCAGTTATCTACTAGTTTTGTTTCCTGCTCTGCAGGTATATTTCTTTATAAATGTGGCCTCAGAAACATGACCAGTTTTGCTTTTTTTCTCACTTTTTCCCTAATCTCCTATGTGTCTATGAAGAAACTGCTTAGGGTCTAATAAAGAGAAGGCCTGTGCCCTTTGTTTTGGTTAGTCCCAATACTCACTATTCATCAACCTCCAAACCCTTAGGTGAAAAAATTGCTTTCTAAGATAGTTCCCATAAGAACTGGACCTGGACTACTGTCTTTTCACATGCCTTATTCTGGTTCATCCAAATTGTAAATCGTGGGCTGCGTAGCTTCTGTTACTAACGTTCTCCAGAGAAACTGAACCAATAGAGTTTATGTGGAATATATGAAGAGGTTCATTATAAAGTATTGTTTCACATGATTCTGGAGGATGAGAAGTTCCACTGTCTGCTCTCTGCCAGCTGGAGTCCCAGGAGGATTGGTGGTGTAATTTGACGATCTGATAGCTAAAGAGTTGATGATGTAAATAGATTCCAATTGTCTGAAGACCTGAGAATCAGGGGCACCTGAGACGGGGGTTGGTCAATGTTCCAGCTCAAATGATCAGGCAGAGAGAGAGTAAACCCTCCCTTCCCTACCCTTTTATGTTCAAACCCTTAGCAGATTGCTTAGTGCCCATCCAGATCAGGAGGGCAATCCTCTGCTCAGTCTACTTGAGCAAATGTTAATTTCTCTCAGAAATGCCATCACAGGCATAGCCAGGAATAATGGTAGCCAGATAGCTAGGCATTCTTTAGTCCAGTAAGGCTGACATGTAAAATTAATGATCACAGCTACATAGGGTGAAAATATCCACACAAATACTTGTGCTCAAGTAGGTCATATAAAATGCTAGTAGTATGCCAGAAGATACTTGCTATCAATCTAAGGTGTTAAGGTTCACATGGAGTACTCATCTTTTTATCTTAGACGATGACATGGTGCGGAGGTACTAATTCGTATATTATTGTATGGATAGGAATTTGAAACTCAGAAAGTTAAGTGAATTACCCTGAATGACACAGATAGGAAGTGATGGATCCTGGGACTGAAACATCGTATTCAGACTCACCCTACCTGGTGGCCAAACTGGATCTTTTAAAAAATTTATTTTTATTGAAATATAAGTTACAAGAAAATTTCTAAATCTTAAGTGTACACCTTGATACATTTTTACATATGCAAACCTGTGTAGGTACCAGCTACATAAAGATTTAGATCTAGAAATTTCCCTCTCAAGCCTTTTAATCAATAACCCTCTTTAAAACTTTCTGACTCCTCCCACCATAGCTTATTTTTGCATGTCCTTAAACTTCATATTTTTAGAAACATGCTATGAAAGTGTTTTTTTGAGCTTGGCTTTCTTATTCAATAGAGTGTTTTGGGGTGATTCATCTATGTTAGTGTATATAGTAATAGTTTTTTCTTTATGTTATTGTATAGTTTTCTCTTATCTGAACATGCCACAATTTATTTATCTGTTCACTGATGGACATTTGGGTTATTTCAGGTTTGCCCTATGATGAATTGATTTGTTACACACATTTTTGTTTATGTCTTTTAGTGAATAGATACGCATTCCTCTGGACATATACCTGAGAATGGAATTGTTGGGTCATAGAGTAAGTATATTTTAACTTTTGTAGTACTTTTAAATTGTTTCTCAAGGCTGTACTAGTTAATTTATATTTCTACCAGCACTATATGGGAGTTCCACTTGAAAACTTTGTGAGCACTTGGTCTTGTTAGCATTTTTAGTTTTAGCTATCCCAGTGGGCATGTAGTGGCAAATCAGATCTTGAGACAGACGCTCAGTTTGGTTGCAAGTTATTGCCTGACACTCTTTTCTTCCTTAAGTGAGACAGTGAAAGAAGGAGAAAAAGGGAACATCCTCAACAAAACTTAGATCCATGGTCTATTGACAGCCTCAGTCCTGGATCATTGACATGTGGATGCATGCGGCATTCAGGGGGTTTTCTGGACACAAGCTTTGAACCTTCTCATGAGGGTCAGCTCACCAGAGCATCGCATTTCACCACTGTGATCCTGTCCATCCCTTGACACTGCCTTGTTATTCCCACTTGTTTTGGCCACAGGAAGGTTTCTCTCATACATAGGTTAAGGAGTGGGGGTGGTGGTGGTGGTTCCTTATCTGACTGCAACTCCTGACTCTGGCTGGATTTTAGTCTTTATTATGGAAACTTGACAATTCACTAGACCAACGTGGAGGACTGTTTTCTCGCTTATAACATGAAAAGCTTGAAACAGTCATGGTCAGTCTTTTGTAGTCCCATTGATATATGATTTCTCTCATACTCATTATGTATATAGCATTATGTATATAGTATATATACATATGTTTTTTTATTTTTTAATAGGGCATGTGTGCTTACCTGAGACAAAGAAAAAGAGAGAGAAAGAGGAAGTGAGAATTCACCCTCCTCTCAGCGGGAATGGGGTATCACAGTCTCATCTTCATTCTCCTTTTGGGATTTTTGGGTGCTCATGCACAAGGGTCTAGCATGTTTTTAAAGCCGCAGGGTCCAGGACTTGAACTGCTCAGTTGGCCAGGTGGGATCTAGCTGCCTTAACTACCATGCCACTGGCTAGCTCTCCCTATGTATTTTTAAATTCCTTTTATATTTAAAAATAAGGACCTTTTAAATTCCTTCTCAACTTTCTTATGTCATACTACTTAGTATTATTTTCAAACATACTATTGCCAAATCTTCCTTATTTTTCATCTATTTCTTTTTAGTTATGTAAGTTGATATGCCACCTAAAACTTACTTTTTTCTTCTATATTATTTTGAAGATTGCTTTTTTTTTTTCTAATGAGAGTGAGCAGCAGAGAGAGACAAAGAGAGAGATAGGGAGAGGTAAGCACCCTCAGCACCATCTCATGCCATGATCCCCCTGAGCCTTCCCAGCCAGTAGTATCGTGGTGTGCATGCCCAGCATTTACAGGTTGACCAGGGAACCAAACACATGTTCTTCCATGTGTTTGAACATTGTGTCACTGCTGTATCATGGAGCCAGTCTGTTCTTCCATGTTTTTGAACCAAGGATCCCGCCTTTTCTTGACTGTCAGGCACTTCTGCCACAAGGTTAAGAAGTTCTTTTTCTGGGAACCAGCAGTTAGCGTAATGGCTATGTCGCTGGATTCCCACGTAGTCGACCGCGGTTTGTGTCCCGGACCCGGTGGCTTAAAACTCACACCGGGCGCATGTGCGTGCGTGCCCAAGATCCCGAGAGGAGAATGGAGGAGAAGGGATTGCAGCGTGCCCATCCCCCCTGGGGGGTGATTTCTCGCTTTCTGTCTCTATGTCTCTCTCTGTCTGTCTGGTGAGGGCACGGGCCCTACAGTGAAAATCTCCCTCAAAAAAAAAAAAAAAGAAGCTCTTTTTCTTTTGCTTGCTTAGTGGCCATTTTGGAAACTCCAATGTCTCTCTCTCTTTTTTTTTTTTGGAGATGTTTTTTGCTATAGGGTGCGTGCGCTCGCCAGACAGAGAGATACAGAGAGAAAGCGAGAAATCACCCCCCAGGGAGGATGGCCATGCCGCAATCCCTTCTCCTCCATTCTCCTCTCGGGATCTTGGGCACGCACGCACACGTGCCCTGCGTGAGTTTAAGCCACCGGGTCCGGGACTCGAACTGCGGTCGACCACGTGGGAATCCAGGGACATAGCCATTACGCTAACTGCTGGTCCCTCCAATGTCTCTTTTAAGTACTGCTCTTCTCTGACATTTTTGCAACATTGGCACCTTATACCTTAAATCCTCTCTCTTAGAGTCCATAAGAGGACTACTTTTCTTCCTTTCCTTCCCTCCTCCCTCATTCTCTCTCTTCTTCCCCTTTCCTTTCTCTCCCTTCTTTTTTTTCCTTTTCATGCCAGATTGTTAACAACTCAATGTCATCCTCATCCCCTTCCAAACTCTCTTCTGCATCTCAGAGTATAAGCAGTGAAATTATCTTTTAGAATCTCTCTTTCAGCAAAGTTTTGCATTAGTAGTTCTTCAGAAGTACTGCACAGATTTGGAAGGTAGAAAAAAAAAGAAACCATTTTTCTCTGGTGGCAGCTGCAGCAGACATGTGGACTGTCAGCAGACATGAGATTTACAGCAGCTTCTAGGAGAGCAAATCACCTTCTTCAGTGCTGCAGTGAGGTGGGATTATCAGTGGGAGCCTCCTATGATTCCTATAATCCAAATTTCCTGAAGGCCAACTGTGGTTTTCCTTTCACCCTGGTACCCTGGCTGTTGAAATGGTTGTGTAAATCACTAATTATTCATATTACATTGCAAACTGAGATAAAAATTTTCTGAATTCATCAGCATAGGCTAACTCATAATAAATCTCAGTAACTTTACACAGTAAGTTCATTTCTTGATCATATTTTAGTTTAATGGAAGTAGGGATGTGTGGGAGGTGGAAGTTAAGGGACTCTGCTTCAAAGAGCTATGTGGGGACTTAAGCTTATGGAGGCTCTGCCATGTTCAGTATGACTTCAAGTAGCCTTGGGCAATGGCATCTAGCTGAGAGACAGGAATGAAAGTCAAAAGAAGTCATCATGCATGAGACCTCGACTGACACATATTTCCTTTCATATCCTACTAGCCAACCACAAGAACCAGCCTACGTGTAAAAAGGGCTCCTTGCACTTGGTTCAAGCTTTAGACGTTGCTGTTGCATGCAGTTCTGAAATCAGATCTCTTTTTTCATTCTGCCTATTCACCCTAAAGGTTTTGCCTACTCTCATTACTTCACCTCCCCTCTCTGCTTCTGGTTTCTCTTTCTTCTAGAATGTCTTTTTACCCTCTGTTCTTCTGATGAGTGTCTTTCAAGCACAAATGGCCCCTTCTTGTTGACCCTGTTCCTGTGGACCCACTGGCAACACCCCCCTCCAGTTCTTTTTTGCATGCAGCTCAAACTAACCCACTTTAGTATATACAATTATTTATTACCCATTTTCATTTGATATCAATGTAAATTCTTTGAAAGCAAAGGAAATAAGTCATGTATATTAAGTACCCTGTATCAACTTCTCAAAAATATATTGAGTTCATTTACTATTGAAATGAATTGATAGATAGCATGAACATGGATAGATTTGCATAAAAGAACAAAAATACTAGGCATTCTCTCAAATATAATACAAACCTTCTTAATATAAATTAAAAATATAGCCTCCATGTTTAAGAATATCCATGCTTAGCATTTAATACATATTTGAAGGATGAATTAATTCAAATTAATGGTTTAGATAAGGAGTTTGTGACCACATGCTGAAATATTCATTTTTTTTTCTATAACTTGCAAGGTTCTTGTATTTTTTGTGCAGTTGGCTTTCATTGCTAATGTGACAAGGCACACATTCAATGCAGATCTTCCTGGCTCATAGATTTCCTGCCATATTCATCTGCTTTCAGTTGGATTTCATCTTTTTATCATCTGTTCTCCTCTCTCCTTCTCCAGTTTCCTCCTAACCCCCTTCCCTAATCCATCATCATCTTTATTGCACTTGTAAGGTTGTGAAAGCAAGGAGAAAAAGAAACAGGGGAAATTCATGGAGGAACAAACATTGTCCCTCCATAAATTTCAGTTCTCGAGCTTGTTTCCCCACTCCAGGCTGTGATTTTTAACAGATTTTTACAAGTATTGGGTTTATTTAGGCAAGGCATCACCAAGAAATATAATAGTGACATAAACACTGTCTACAATTTGTCTAGGGGCTATTATCTCTTCTCTGAATTAGTACTAGATCAATAACCTAGTAAGTTGTCAGGGGCATTGCACTGAAGTGATGTCTTTGTAAACAAATAAACCAACATTTTATCCAGTTTCACTATGCACTCTTGGCAATGAGACAGTGGATGTGTAGAGTTGAAGAGAAGTTCTTTGGTTACAATAATTTATAAACTACATATGAATTTGAGATGTTGATAATTTATGTTAATGGAAAAATTATATAAAGCTTCCTTTACAAAATTTTAGAAGTTTGCTTAGGGTCAATTTTGTATCAAATGCTTTCTTGTTTATCTCCATTACTTCTCTAGCTTTAATTTCATCTCATTAGATGATTTTTGTTTCTTTGCTTATATTTTTACACTTATTTATTCATATTATTCATTCAGAAATATACATATCTAATACATAATGACCCTACTAGGTGTGGGTCATTTCAGTTGTAGGGAATTCAGTAGCGGACAAAGTCCCAGCCTTTAAAGAGTTTGCATTCCAGTGGGAAGAGGCAGTAGACAAGCAAACACAACATGGTCAATGAGTACTATGAAGGGAAAAAAAGCAGTTTAGAATGATAAAACATTTAGGGAGTGCTATTTTGGTGATAATGGTTAGGTAGAATTTCACAGAGGAAGTGAAATTTGCTTAGAGACAAGATTGAAGCAGGAATCTGTCATGACAAGAACCAAGAAATAGGAGGGTCTGAGGAAGGACATTTGGGGGAGGGACAGGGAGGCAAAGCATTAATGGCACAAAGAGGTGTGGTATTATCTGTTGAATATATTTTGTAGTTTTATCAACAGTACTAGGGAGAGATGTTCACCTGTTGAAATATCCATTTTGTAACACAAATACTAATGTGACTGAATGTATGGAAGAAAATGAAATGAAAAAAAAATTTAAATAAAAGGAAAAAAAAGAAAACCTATAAAAATTCACATTAAATATTGAAAGGAAAAAAAAATAGAAGAACCAAGAAATAGCATTTTAAGCAGGAAGGACAACAAATATAAAGGACCTGGGATGCAAACAAATATCATGAAACAGATGGGAAGCCTGTGTGGCTAAAACTAGGGTTAATACACACCAATTTACATGTACATTCCTTTTTCGTTCTAATCTTTTCACATCTGTTATTTTATTTACATCTCACAAGATAATAATTTTTGTTGCCACCTTACAGATGAGGAAACTGAAGCTCAAAGCTTTAGCCATTACTGCTGAAGAGATGTAGCTTGGTTTTGAATCTTAACCTTCAGGGAAAAGAGGGCAAAGAAGGATCAGTTGACCCCATTAGTCATTATACCTGAATCATACTGGGATTTGGGGGTAGCCTATAGGAGTCGCTTCTTCCTTATCCGAGTTTTCTTGGGCAGTGAGCTAATCCCTGTGACATAATCCCGTCAATGGAATAAACTGCTAAGTAAGGGACATTGCCCAATTAGAGTTAGGGAGCAGATTTACAATACTCACATTGGCACTCTGCATACTTCTGGCCTGGAATGGAACATCAACAAAAACATCTTGACTAGAATCCAGACAAATTCTGATGCAAATATGATGTTCAGAGAACTTGAAAGTATCACCATGAATTCTTTTTTTTTTTTTTTTTTGGAGAGGTTTTTGCTATAGGGCACGTGCATACGCCAGAAAGACAGAGAGAGACAGAGAGACAGAAAGTGAGAAATCACCCCCCAGAGGGGATGGCCACGCTGCAATCCCTTCTCCATTCTCCTTTCAGGATCTTGGGCATGCATGCACATGTGCCCGGCGTGAGTTTAAGCCACGGGTCTGAGACTCAAACCACAGTAGACTACATGGGAGTCCAGTGACATAGCCATTACGCTAACTGCTGGTCCCGAAAGCATCATGAATTCTTAAAAATTACTGGGAATGTAGATGATAACGCAGGCTGATAAGTGGCAGATCTGGCATATGTTTGGGTTCACTCCTTTATTAAGCATTTATAGAGCACCTACTATCAAACATTGTGATGGGTAGTGGTGATAAGCAAGGCATAATCTCTTTGTTGAGGAAGGTTAATATCTAGAGGAAAAGCAAACATATAACTACATAATTATCCCACAGAAAAACTGTCATGGAGGAGGCATCTATAGAACATCATAAAAGGAAAATAAGGAAGACAATTTGCTGTCATTGTCTCCTTCCTATTCTGTCTTGTCTTGTTGAGAAAGAGAGCTTTGCAGCCCTACTTCTGGTGAAAAAGTGCTCATTTGATAGAAATTGGTCATTCCCAGGTAACTTGCTAAGAACTGAATAATTTCTGGGAATTCTTTGGATAGCCATCTGTATATCATAAAAATAGTGTTCTATCCTTAGTGAAAGTAAATTCATGAAATAGGAACTTGCTGTGATAAAACACAGATATGAGCTAAATGGATTGTTAAAAGTTTCTACTTTGGTAAATTTTTAGGCTTAGAGTAGGCATATAGCTTGAGTAGTGGGGAAACTGAGATAATCTCAGATGATCTTGAGATGTTTATTATATATATATATATATAAAATTGTCCTGTATAGTTCTTTTATTCTCTATTTCACTTATTTCTGCTCTAATTTTATTATTTTTTTTCTTATGGCATTTGCTGTTCTTGTTTTTCTAGTTCTTTGAGATGCATTGTTAGGTTATTTGCCACCTTTCCATTTGTTTCTTATGAGCACTAATTGCTATGAGATCAATTTGAATAAAAAACTCTCCAGAATCTTTGGGATGCAGTGAAAGGAGTCATAAGAGGAAAGTTTATAGCTACATAATTTTTAAAAGTTTATTTATTTATTGAAGAGGGAAGGAGAGAGAAATTCTAGCAGTATTCTTACAATGTGATCGATCCCCAATCCCAGTCAGTCTGGGTCATCAGCACACATGCACATCTGATATTCTGAGGGAGGTCTCTAGTTATGAAACCAGGACATTTCACATAAGAGTCAGTTGCATTATTACTGTGCAACCACTTGGTTCCAAGGCATATGGTTTTATTATTGTCTATGGTAAACTAAAGATAGTGTACACTATGTATTTCATGAAGTCATGGAGTTGAGATCTACTAAACACGAACAAAACTTAATGCTTATTACATAAAAATTATCTTCATTATTACATGATTCTTTTTAAATAATGTTCCCTATTATGGGACTCACATACTGAGTACCTCAGAGGATGTAAATTCCTGCATCCTCTTACCATTTGTGTGCTAAATTAAGATACCCCTAAAGCTCCTTGAAGGCTTGTTTTTCTCCTTTTTCAAAAATTATTTATTTTATTTAATTATTACTATTTTCAGTAATAGTCATTACTGTTGGTATAGTTATCAGAGAGAGAGGAAAAGTGAGAAAGCAAGTCATCAGGTCCAGGACTTGAACTGTGGTCGGCCATGTGGGAATACAAAGCCCCAACCACCACACCACCTGCTAACCCTCCTGATTTGCACTTCTTAGCTCCTGCCTCATTTTGTCATTTTTTTACCTCGTCTTCACTCTTCTTACTTGACCCTCTCTGTGATCATCTGAGTTATTCTCTGGGCCCTCTTGGGTTCTGTGTCAGCTTCAAACCATGGGCCAAAACATCTAGCCCTGAAGCTGCTCCCACTTTAAATATAGGATAGTCCAGTCAGGATATGTACACCCCTACCATGTCAGATAGTTTCAAGTCTTGTCATAACACCAAATTCACTGTAGCCATGTATAGAACAAAGGATAATGAATTAGATAACTTATATTTATTATAGGGCCATCTGGAGACAGGAGAAACACAAGAGACAACACTGCAATAGATCTCACTATAACCGAGTGGACTTTTCACAATACATGGCTAACAACTGTCTCCAAGATCAGATGTTATAGGCAAATATGAGTACAGTCAATCTTTGTTATTTATAGAATACAAATAGAATTTGTATTGACGTATTCATTGAAGTTTATTTGTGGGGGACCAGGAGTTAGCGTAATGACTATGTCACTGGAGTCCCCTGTAGTCTCCCCTTCATAGTCCCGGACCTGGTGGCTTAAATTCATGCTGGGCACGTGTGTGTGAGTGCCCAAGATCCTGAGAGGAGAACAGAGGAGAAGGGATTGTAGTGTGGCCATCCTCCCTGGAGAGTGATTTCTCGCATTCTGTCTCTCTGTTTCTCTCTTGTCTGTCTGGCGAGCACATGCACCCTACAGCAAAAACCTTTCCAAAAAAATTAAAAGTTGATTTGTAATCCCAAATCAATATTCTCAGTGCTTTTGTGCTCATCTGAGAACGTGTGTAGAAGGGGTAAAACACTGGAGTCACCTGATGTGCATGTTCCCAGTTGAGCTTAAACAAGGTGATGCTTTGTCTACTTGTTTTAACTCTCATACTGTTCTCTAGATAAAACTGTTTTAACTTTCATAAGTGTCCTTCTCACACTGGTTAATGCACTTTTTTCATTGTTGTGCTCGTTCATTGGTGATTTCAGCTTAAAATGACCCCGACATATAGTGCTGAATTGCTGCCTACTGTTCCTAAGTGCAAGGTGGTTGTCATGTGATTTACAGAGGAAATATGTATGCTAACTAACCTCTCTTGAGTTATGCGTTATAGTGCACTCAGCTGTGGGTCCAATGTTAATGAATCGACATTACATGTTCAATAAGATGTCTTTAGGGAACCAGCAGTTAGCGTAATGGCTATGTCGCTGGACTCCCATGTAGTCGACCGCGGTTTGCGTCCCAGATCTGGTGGCTTAAAACTCACACCGGGCGCGTGTGCGTGCGTGCCCAAGATCCCAGAGGAAATAGAGGAGAAGGGATTGCGGCGTGACCATCCCCCCGGGGGGTGATTTCTCGCTTTTTGTCTCTATGTCTCTCTCTGTCTGTCTGGCGAGTGCACGCGCCCTATAGCAAAAAATCCTCTCAAACAAACAAACAAACAAACAAAAAAAGATGTCTTTAAACATACACACATGAAACAAGTTGACCAAAATATGACTGACAACTTACAGGAACCTACCCAGGTATTTCCTTTAGGAGCAATGGCTCAGCAACTGCTAAGTCACTGTGATGACTTTATAGAACAGAGCCAGTATGAAGCATGAGAATTGACTATTTCTTATTAGCACCTAACAGACCCATTTATAAATCTATTCACTATCATACTAAGCATATTCTAGAAAGAAAATTATGAAATTCATACAATCTTTTATAATAAATAAAACAACATGAATGTGATTCTTTATGAGATAAAATAATTGTAACTCATTAAAGCTTGCTTACTTTTATCAGGAATTTACTTTCTCTGTTGATAAACAGTGTTTCAAGGAAGTAAAGGAAGAACACCTGCATTTGTGGAGAAAAAGGCTATTCTACTTATTGTAGGCCTCTGAGAAACATTCATAATGCAGAGAAGGGGCCATCTGAAAGCATTTTCCAGGATTGTCACAAAATTCTGTCAGCTCCTGCAGTGATGAAAAAGTACAGTCTTGTGAATATGATTAAGGTGCACTGGAATCTGAGAAACCATCAATAGCCACTCTGCTTCTCTTCACGCTCCTGGAATGTAGTCTCTGGAAGAAAGTTGGTTCTGACAGATGATTTCATGGCATTTTACTCAGTGTGGGATGTATTTTAGAAGCAGTGTATCAAAACCTTGACCTTTACTTCGTTTTTTCCTTTATTGTTGATTTAGAAGATTAGAGACATTTCAAATTCTTTTTCTAAATGTCTTCTCGTATATGCAGTAAAGAGGATTCAGAATGGATGTGACACACATTGTAGAAGCATTAATCAGCCAAGGGGAGGATATTTGCAAATTGTTCTCCCCTTCATAATTTCATTTCATTAAGGAAGAAAGGACAGGTGGGTGTACTAGCAATTACAGATCAGGAATTGCGTTTTCTTTCTAGAGCAGTGAGGATCTTGTAGTGTGACACCCCCTTCTGAGAAATCTATGCAGGTTTTTATTATGCATAAAAATCCTCTCTGGTGGTTTTTTGCAGTTTACTGAAAATGCATAAACCAAAATTAGAAACTGCTTAGCTTTTACATTTTATTGACTTCTTAGTTTGAATGTAATAAAAAAAAACTGGAGAGATTCACAGTATAATTTGTATTTGTTTGATAGGTGAAGATGAACATATGGTAGGAAATCGGTTTATAAAACGTACTCATTTAATTACTGACATTCAGTATATTTGATAAGCCAAGGATGAAGGCATGTGGTCTAGGAGCTGCAAGGACTAGTGAGTAATATTTGTTGTCACATTTATATAACCTTATTGATAACTAAGCCCATGTTCTAAATACAAATGTGTTCTAACTTCAGAGTTTTCTGATAAGGCAGGAGGCAACTGTAATAATTTCAGAATACGCAATAATTTTAATGATGAATACTCATAGTTATTTCATATGTTGTGTTATTTTATCCTTCTATCAGTCCTGTGGAGTGATCGGTAAATTAGTACTAATTCACAAATTTGAACAATTATTTTTAAAAATGTTTCTTACTGTGGTAAAACACACATAACATAAATTTACCATCTTAACTATTTTTTTAAATTTTATTATTTTAGTTTTGTTATAAGGTGTGTGTGCGCTCACTGAAGAGAGAAAGAGGAGAGGGAAAATGAGAAATCAACATCAGGGGGATTAGCCATGCTTCAATCTAATCTCTTCCATTCTTCTCTCAGGATTTTGGGTGGGCACGCACAGTGAGCCATGTGGGATCCAGCCACCTTAGCCACAATGCCACCAGTTGGCACCATCTTAACCACTCATAAGTGTATAGTTTAGTGGCATAGTGGCATTAAGTGTACTCACAATGTTGTGCAACCATCACCGTTTCCAGAACTTTTTTATCTTCCCAAATGGAAACTCAGATCCCATTAAACAAGAACTCCTTATTCTCCTTTCCCACTATCCTACTTTCTGTCTCTATGAATTTGCTTACTCTAGGTACCTCATGTATTGGAGTCATATAAACTTTATCCTTTTATGACTAGCTATTTCACTTAGCATGATGTTTCCAAAGTTTATTCATGTTGTAGTGTGTATCCGAATTTCATTCTTTTTCTTTAAGAGAGAGATTTTTGCTATAGGGTACAAGTGTTTACTGGAGATACAGAGAGAGACAGAAAGGGAGAAATCACTCCTGGGGGATGGAGGATGACCATGCCACCATTTCTTCTCCTCTATTCTCTTCTTAGGATTTTGGGCATGCACACACACAGACCTGGCATGAGATTTAAGCAGCTGGGTCTGGGACTCAAACTGTGGTTGAATACGTGAGAGTCCAGCAACGTAACCATTACTCCATCTGCTGGTCCCAAGAATTTTATTTAATTTTTTAAAATTTTTTAATTTTTTTGGAGAGATTTTTTGCTATAGGGCACGTGCGCTCTCCAGACAGACAGAGAGAGACATAGAGACAGAAAGCGAGAAATCATCCCCCGGGGGGATGGCCACACCACAATCCCTTCTCCATTTTCCTCTCGGGATCTTGGGCATGTACGCACACATGCCCGGCGTGAGTTTTTTAAGCCACCGGGTCCGGGACGCGAACCGCGGTCGACTACGTGAGAGTCCAGCGACATAGCCATTACGCCAACTGCTGGTTCCCCAAGAATTTTTTTTTATTATCATCATAATCTTCTTTATATTACATTGGATTACATATAACTTTACATTGACTTCCATTGCTTTTTCAAAAGGGAATGCCATGCATATCAGTCAATACAGAGACATCAATCTCCCCGCTTTATCATTCAATGTCTTTTCCATGCATTTCCCAATAATTATTATTATTATTATAACTTTTTAAAACAGTCAATCACTATTTCTCATTTTGCTTGTTAAAAGACTTCACCCATCATGAAATACTTCCCAGACCAGTCCAGTTGAGAATACTATAGACGTCATCATGAACAGATAATAAACCATATCTGTTTCTCACTAACATCCTGCCTCTCTATTGTTCACTTGCTATCTTTCTCTATCCTCTTCTCTCTTTTTTTTATAGTTTATTTTTTATTATAATTTTTTTTCCCCATCACAACACACAAATGAATTTTCCATCCAAAATACACTGTGCATTGGCTCAAT
>NW_006209847.1:2945074-2954105 GCF_000334495.1 Tupaia belangeri chinensis | reverse complement strand
ATCTGCAGTGTGAGTTGTCCTTGGGTATCTGGCTTCCTTAAGAATGGCAGAGTAGTTCTTGTTTTCCCCTGAAGTAATGCAGGGCTGGTAGCTATCATCTTCTCAAGTTGCAAGTTCTTCAACCTTGTTTTCACCTCTGGGATATCCAGCACAGATCGGCATGCAGCTGCGCAGGGGGCGTGAGCCCCCGGCCCAGAATTTTATTTTTTTAAGGATTGAATAAGCAATTAATTTTTTGACACCTACTATTAGTCTAGACCTGACGTTTTTACTGGGAAATGTTTATGTTGACCTCTTCTCAATGGACTCTACCTTCAGAAAACTTGTTTATTTTACACTGACTCTAGTTTTCTAGATAGGAAAATGCCTTTTCTCTTTTCATTCTAAACTTCAAATCTGAAACTCAAATTATTATTCTTTGAGTAATCTATATATAGCTACATAGATACTTATATTGGATGAGCTGAAGTTCAGCTGATTCTGGTAAATAGTCTATTTTCAAATCTGTCCTTTTCTTATATCCCATCATTGTTACTGTGGATGGCTAACCCACTATCAGCTAATTTGAAATGTAACAGCCTTGGGGCTAGGAGGTGCTATGGTGTTGAAGGTTCTGGACTCCATCATGGCCAACCACAGTTTGTGTCCTAGAACTGTTGGCTTGCTTTCTCACATTCTTTCTCTCTCTGTTGAGTGCATGTGCCCTATAGCAAATTAAAAAAATATACTGTTACATAAATAATTCTTAAAAAAAGAGATATATAACAGCCTCTAAATTGGTCTCCAATTTTCTATTATACTTCCCTCTAACTTCACAGATTAGCCTGGGCTATATTTTTTTAAAGCCTAAATCAGATTATCCTATTGTTTTGCTTAAAGCTCTTTTCATAGCACATACTCCATACCACCTAATCTTTGTGCCATGACTAGTCAGGGCTCACATGATTTGACCCTTGCCTGTCTTTCTATCCTTATCCCATCTCCTGCTTTCATCCCTTTGATTCACTAAGCTTCAGGCATGCTGACAAACTTCTAGCTCCTTCGAACATGCAGACATTTTCTCCCTTGGTACTTTTGACCTTCTTCCCTGCCATGCCCTTTGTTTCCATAACTTCCTACTTACTGTCTTTCTGGAAAATTCTTTTTCCTCAGATGTCAACTTAAACATCATCTCAGAGACTTCTTTTTTGACCATTCTTATTTAACATAGGTTCCTCCTTATATCTTGTTTCTTGTTATATTTTATTATTCTCTTTAAAAGCCTTCATTCCAGCTGTAATTACATACTTATTCATTTGGTGCTTGTTTACCATCATTAGAATATAACTTGCTTGAGAATGGGTCTACGAGAGATAGCAGGGATTCGGTTTGTGAACTCACTGGAGGTGCAGAAACAGGCAAACTGTTTTGAGCCTGGTGTTTATTCTCTGGGTTCAGTTAGAGTAGGCAATTTTTCACTGAGGCCTTTGCTCGTAGTCCTGCATATTCCTTCTTTGGTGGCTGAAATTTTGGTGACTTGCTTCAGCGTCGTTAACGACTAAAGCACAAGGGTTGGTGTCATTGCTCCTCTTCTCTGTGCTATTACCAAGAGCTGCCCAAGAGGGCTGCCCAAGTTGCAAAAGAAATATAGAGATGTTTTGATTAAGTAATTAGAGTATGCCTAAAACAAGGGAAGTCTACACTACATCAAAGACCACATTAGGAAAGTTTACTTAGTTTGGTATAAGTGGAAGTAGGAGCCTATTCAGTTAAGGGTGGCCAGTATAGTACAGAATTTTGGAAAGTCTTTCATAGGAAGAAAAGGGAATGAACTGGGGAGAAACCTATGAAAGAAGAAGCTGTCATCTTGGAATGAAGCTTGCTCTAACTTGTCTCAGAAGAGTGACAAGCTTTGGACAGAAGTTACAGGGAAGTGGGGTTTGTGTCAGCATAAGGAAGAATTTTCAAACAAATGGAGATTTTGAAAAGTAGAATGAACTTACCTTGTAAGGAATTGAACCTCTTATCACTGTAGGTGTTCAAATAGAAACGCTGAAGAGGCTGGAAAGAAAGAGGAAGTTCACATTTTCACTTTTTAATACTAATTTAATAACATTGTTTATTAGCGAAGTAGTCATTTTACCTATATAATTATATGGAAGAAATAATATTTTATTGGCAGCACACTTCTTTAAACCTTTACCTCTTCTGAGGGAGGGACTATTTTGAGAAGTCTCCTGGGTCGAGGGTGATGTTGAAACACTCACAGAAGTGTTGGAAGACCAGTGGATGTTCATGGCTGAGGTGACTCAGAAGCTTTTCTTTCAATGAATGCTATTAGCAAACCAAGGAGAAAAAGCTCAAGGTTTTAAGATAATAGACAAGAAGAGGAAGCTGCTTTATGTTTGCTTGTTTTCAGCTTTGTTGTAAGGCATATGTGCTTGCTGGAGAGAGATGGAGAGAGAGAGAGAGAGAGAGAGAGAGAGAAAGAGAGCAAGAAATAAGAAAGAAAGCGAGAGATCACTTCCTATGGGGGATGGTACCCCATAATCTCTTATCCTTTACCATCCTCTTTGGACTTGGGGCACATATGCACAAATGCCCAGTATGTTTCTAGCTGTTGGATCCGGGACTTGAGCTGTGTAGTAGGTCATGTGGGATACAGATGCTTTAACCACCATACCACCAGCTGATCCTGAGTAAGATTTTTAGGGAGATTGATTTAGGAAAGAAAACCATGTGAAATGAAGTAGCAGCCAGGAGAGAGCAATTCTAAGGGAAGAACAGAGATGCAGAGTTTAATGATGTTTCTGCAGTGGGGTCTGCAGTATGAAGCCTTTTTTTTTTTCCTCTCATCTTCCCACATAATTTCTGCAAAATATACATGTCTTTATTAATAAACTGTGTCTTTTGCTGTATTTTTGGAAACTGGTAAGTGCTGTATGTGGCTCTAAAATTGCTTCAGAACAATCATGGGGGGCCATGGGAAAAAGACAGCACCTCTGTGTTACACTTATCAGTTAGTTCTCATAGCAACATGATGCTCTGGGTAGCCCTCTCACCGATGAGGAGAATGACTTAGGGAGAAATTTGAGGTATTTTTTTCTACATCAGTAGATGATTCATCTGATTTCTACTATACCAGAGGCAACTTGAAAGAAATTTCTTCTTTGGATGTAAAATAAGGCAGATTACCTCTGATCACTTCTATTTCTTTAAATTCATTGATCAGGAAAGAACATTCCAAGACTCCCTTCTCTTACAATATAAGAATAAAGAGTTGTAGTTGTCACACAAATAGCAATGTTAAGGTAGTTTTGTCCTAGGACTAAGCTCTTGTAGATATGACTGGCTTCATAGGTATATGATCAGTGAAGTCCTACAAGGTCCTATGCTTATAGAGACCCTACTCTTTTTTTAAAAGAAGTTTTAGCCTTAGGGTGCATATGCTTGCCAAAGAGAAAGAGACAGAAAGACAGAGACAGTGAGAATGAAAGTGAGACGTCATCCCCCAGGGAATATGGCCATGCTGCAAAAGCTTCTCCTCCAATCTCCTCCTGGAATCTTGGGCACACATGTACATGTGCCTGGCATGAGTTTCAAACCTCCAGGTCCAAGATTGAACCACGGTCAGCCATGTGGGAGTCCAGCAACTTAACTACTATACCATCTGCTGGCTCCAAGAAACTTATTCTTAATTTAATGCTCTGCTGTTGTCATCTTGAAATTCTTAATAATTTTTATTATTTAAAAAAGTTTCTTGCATTTTTAATTTATATTGAGCCTTGAAAATGATGTAACTGATCCTGGCCATCTAACTCAATTCTAATTCCAGAGAGGAGAGCAAGGGATCTTGTCCCTTAACTGAGAGCCAAGAGTAGATTTACAAGGTGGTGCTTCTTGCTGAAGTGAGCATTACATTCTGTTACAGACAACAAATAAAGACTATTCTTCCTCTTAACTCTGATTTTACCACTTCTTAGTTATAAATCTTAGTATTATCCTGTTCCTTATTGGTCTGACTTAGACTACAGGAGCTTGTATTAGTTTAAACTACCCTGAAGATAGGGAAGCATGAACTCTCTGCTCCAAATTTACCTTCTAAAAGAAGAATGCTTCAATTTGCCTGCTATGCCCTGACTAAGAGAACTTGCATATGGTAAGAAGAGTGGCCATGTTTACAGACATCCTCTGCATGACCCGCATGCCTAATACACATGTCGATAACAGGTACCAGCAACATATACCATCGATGTGCTCTGAAATGACTTCCAGGATGTGAGAATGGACAGACATCGCTAAGTATTAAATGCAGAGGAAATTTGTCCTAGTCACGTTGAACTGATATGCTTCAAAATATTTAAAACTAACTGTTGTTGACTCATGGTAAAACCTAGAACTGGTCATCTTCAAGTAGGGCCAGAGCAGAGCATCCAGGATTGGTTCTAGCCCAACTTCTCCGGAGCATGAGTAATGGTGAAAAAGGCCATTATGTCAACAAGAACAGCAAATGGAGAGAATAATCTCCTAGTTCACTCTCTCAGTAAAGGTTCTGTTTTGAATCTGCTGGAGTCTAATAGTTACTTGGTATTGCTCTGAATTTTACCTGACATGTCTTCTCATGTTTGTCTTGCTGCATTTTTATGCTTTCAACTGCCACAAGCTTCTCTGGGTTATTGGACGGAAGCAGAAAAGAATAAGAGAATACTACCCTCAGTGTCCAGAAACAAAAGGAAAAGAGGGAAGAGGTGGAGGCAGATGTAATTCCAAGAAGGTCCCACAGCATTTAGACTTCATAAGCTTCAGATCCCAAAGGAGCCTCTAGCAAACATCTGGTAACTTGTCCTCTCCATGCCACACACCTACCCCACCCATTCTTCCATTTCAAGTGTCAAAAGTAATTAGTGGAGCTTCTCATCTTCTCTAGAGAAGTATCTTGCTTTATGATCAGGACAACATCTTGATAATGTTGGAAAAACCTGGAAACTTGAAAAACATGCTGGAGATATATTTGTGCATGTGCAAAATCCCAACAGGATGGAGAAATGGAGGAGAAAGGATTGCAGCATGACCACGACCCACTGAGGAGAGCTATTCTCTTGTCTACCTTTGTCTTTCTGTCCTTCTGTCTCTCTCTGGTAAGCATGTGTGTCCTCTGATGATAAAAAGAAGCAGAGCAAGAGAGACCTGTGATTTATCACAATAACTTATTAAAGTAAGTATGATTATATTGCTCACTAAGATAGTTATTATTATTTGAATGGTGTTCTCCCAAAATTCATGTCTACCTGGTTCCTCAGAATCCAACCTTATTTGGAAATAGAGTCTTTACAGATGTAATTAAGTTGAAATGAGATCACAATGGATTAGGTGGATTATAATCCAACGACTGGTATTCTAAGAACAGGGAAACTTGGACATAGACACAGAAAGGAGACTGTCCTTTGAAGACAGACATAGGGGAGAAGACCATATAAAAATGGAGGCAGAGATTTAAGTGATGCATCTTCAAGCCAAGGAATGGCAAGGATCACTGACAATACTAGAAGCTAGAAGTTTTAAGCTTGTGGCTTCCAGAACTGAGGGAGAATATGTTTCTGTTGTTACAAGTCACCTAGACTGTGGTCACAGGTTATAGTAGCCTCAGAAAAGTAATACACAGATGAAGAAAGATGGTTCTAAAAGTCTTGCTAATGCTCCTGATGCAAGGGCCATGGTGAACTGGCTACACATACGATCTTTCACCTGGGGTAGGAAAGTTACTTGTTCAAACAGACAAGACCAATCATGGGAAACGGCTGGACTTCTAAATGATGGGATTGATTTGTCCATCTGAAAAGATCCATAAATTCCAGCGGGAGATTAAAATAAAAAGTGCAAAAATGATCATAAGCTATAGGAGCAAAATGTATGTACATATTTATTTTTATTCTCACTTCATCCTAATAAGGATTTAAAGTTCTTTTCACAGATGCAAGGAATAGAGAAAGATAAAATAAATTTAAAAATAAGTAAGATGAAACAAAAGGGAGAAAAATAATGATTGGAAGCTGCAGCAACAACCTACAACACTGTACCCTTCCTCCACATCCCCATTTCCAGCTGAGATACGAAACCTCCTGGTATGAGCAAGAAATTTTAGGGAGAAACCATGCCAGGTCTGATTTTTTTTTCTCTAATTTGTGTAAATTTGATGAAAATTTCAGGCTGTTGCTTTGAGTAGAAATGAGCTCTAATTATCCTTCTGATTTTCATATCATTTTCAATAAGTCAGCATTGCTACTGCAGTTGATCAACTGGAAAGCAGGAAAAGAAATCTCCCATTTTCTGTGCCTTCTGCATCATTTTAAACATGCTTTTGAAATGTTTTAAAATCACTGTCTTTGGAGCATTTGTTTCTGGGAGAAAAAAAAGAAGAGGATCTGGAATGATTTAACATATTGTCTGTGATTTATCAGACCACACATGCAGACTGATTATCAGAGCAGGGACAATGCTGTCTCAACTAACATGGGAGTTATTGTTTGATTTGATACTGAGCATTTCTGTGTTTATTGGTCATCTCTGGCCTCATGAAAAATTTATCCTGCTATGTGGAAGGAAGCAACAATATGAATAAGCACTGAAAATACACTCGTAGGAGGCCATTTTCTAGAATAATTCAGTACTGCTCTCTGCATGGGGCATTCCCTGCTGAATAGATCCAAAACTATCATTTGGGGCTCACTCTATGTAAATCAACTTGTGTTACGCTGTGCCATAGAGATAGAACCTCTAATCATAATTCAAATTCTAAACATACACATGTGTGTTTTTTTAAGGGAACTCTTTATTTAGCTTTGTATTTTCTTGGAAGAAAATGAACTCTATTTGGAGGCTATTTTAGAAGCTAGTATCAAGGACAATATTCTGTTGCTAGATGAACGCTTTTGTTTGTCTAATTTAGTGTTGACAACAAACAATATTGTAGATGAACTGCTGATTATTTAAAAAGGAATCTTTTTGAGTCTAAAAACAGGTTTCCTACAAGGAAATATACCCTTTAAGGTTATATAGTCCATTTTTCTCTGATGTTAATTGAACAATGACCTAGGCTTTTCACAGTGATTATTCTTAACGAAAAATTCACGATGGTATTCTAGTGAAGACAACACACAAAACAAGAAGCTCAGGCCTGCGACCTGAGCCAGGATGTCGTGTGTGTGTGTGTGTGTGTGTGTGTGTGTGTGAGAGAGAGAGAGAGAGAGAGAGAGAAAGAGAGAGAGAGAGAGAAAGAGAGAGAGCTCCTGTAGATTGTATTCTAGTGAAGACAACACACAAAACAAGAAGCTCAGGCCTGCGACCTGAGCCAGGATGTCGTGTGTGTGTGTGTGTGTGTGTGTGTGTGAGAGAGAGAGAGAGAGAGAGAGAGAGAGAGAAAGAGAGAGAGACAGCTCCTGTAGATGGCAGTGGAGCACTTCCACAAATGATCTGGCAGGGTGTTCTGGGCTGTGGATGAGGGATGCAGAGGATAAGAGCTGCAGCGAGAGCAGGGTTGCCCTCCAGCCAGCAATTTAACTAAGTTGCTGGTTTCGCTACTCGATTTCATAGTTGCCCTCTAAATGAATCTTTTCTGAACTCAGCAAAAGTACAAACTGTTCCTTCAAACACCCCAAATTGTCCTTTTGGTGAAGTGGGTTTTATTTTGTATGCTTTCTATTTTTTGAATTTTAGAGTTATTTTGAGTGAGAGATTTGACTTAAACATCTCTGTTCTGGAATTGCAAAAGAAATTACTTTATCTGCGTAGCACACTTTAGGAGAGAATGAAAATCTAAATTGAGATGATTGTAAACTAAATTTATCATGCAAGTCAACAAAGCACAATCCAAAATAAAGATCTGTCTGCCCTATAACTAGATTTGCACAATTCTTACATTTTTCTTTTGTTATGATTGTTTTCCTTCTTTCTTTTTTTCTTATGCCTTTTATTAAAAATTATTTTCTTAGGGGACCAGCAGTTGGCATAATGGCTATGTTGCTGGACTCCCATGTAGTTGACCACAGTTCAAGTCCCAGCCCCGGTGGCTTAAACTCATGCCGGGTGTGCATATATGCATGACCAGGATCCCGAGAGGATAATGGAGAAGAAGGGATTGTGGTGTGGCCATCCTCCCTAGGGGGTGATTTCTCACTTTCTGTCTCTCTGTCTCTCTCTGTCTTTCTGGTGAGCACACATACCCTATAGCAAAAACCTCTCCAAAATAATATATATATATTCCTGGGCCAGATGGTAGTGCAGTGATAACAAAACACTCTACAAGGCTGACCCATGTGGGGATATTCTGGGTTTGTTTCAAGAAACCTCCCTGAACTTCCCTGCACATGCTGAGAAAATAGGTGCCTACAATCTGGGGCTAGCTGAAGCTGGGGGTAGATCACACATCCTGTTGGGGTGCCTGTCTCCCTCTCTCTCTCTGTCTTCCTCAGGGAAGAGAGAAATAATTAAACTTAAAATTGTTTTTTTGTTTGTTTGTTTGTTATGTTTAGAGGACCTGGATGACTGGAATTTGAAAAGCAATCTAACAATGACAGTTTTAGTAATTTATAATGAAATGAAAATATATATGATCAATTATTTTTCTAATTATGTTGACCTTTGAAGCTAGATAAATTATATTCTGCTATAGTGTAACAATGGTTCTGAAAAAATTTGTGAGGTTGTCCCAGTCATTTCACATTGAATTTTCTTTGTCCACTTCCCCACAAATCACCATGCCTTGAGCAAAGAGAAAAGATACTACATATAATGTAAATGCTACATACATTTATGACATAATTGCCACATTACACTGCATTCCCTACAATAGCTATATGTTATAACTGTAAGAAAGGCTTCTCTCCTATAACTTTTACCATCAGCCCCCAAATGGATGTATATCAAGAAATGGTGAGTTTAAATATAAATAATGCATGGGAATTGATGTGGAAGTTTTATAGGCAGGATCCTACTGTATACAATAGGTAATCAAAAAATTTTATTGAGGGACCAGCAGTTAGCGTAATGGCTATGT
>NW_006209847.1:2890957-2940475 GCF_000334495.1 Tupaia belangeri chinensis | reverse complement strand
GTGTGTGTGTGTGTGTGTGTGTGTGTGTGTGTGTGAGAGAGAGAGAGAGAGAGAGAGAGAGAGAGAAAGAGAGAGAGACAGCTCCTGTAGATGGCAGTGGAGCACTTCCACAAATGATCTGGCAGGGTGTTCTGGGCTGTGGATGAGGGATGCAGAGGATAAGAGCTGCAGCGAGAGCAGGGTTGCCCTCCAGCCAGCAATTTAACTAAGTTGCTGGTTTCGCTACTCGATTTCATAGTTGCCCTCTAAATGAATCTTTTCTGAACTCAGCAAAAGTACAAACTGTTCCTTCAAACACCCCAAATTGTCCTTTTGGTGAAGTGGGTTTTATTTTGTATGCTTTCTATTTTTTGAATTTTAGAGTTATTTTGAGTGAGAGATTTGACTTAAACATCCCTGTTCTGGAATTGCAAAAGAAATTACTTTATCTGCATAGCACACTTTAGGAGAGAATGAAAATCTAAATTGAAATGATTGTAAACTAAATTTATCATGCAAGTCAACACAGCACAATCCAAAATAAAGATCTGTCTGCATAAGCCCTATAACTAGATTTGCACAATTCTTACATTTTTCTTTTGTCATGATTGTTTTCCTTCTTTCTTTTTTTCTTATGCCTTTTATTAAAAATTATTTTCTTAGGGGACCAGCAGTTGGCATAATGGCTATGTTGCTGGACTCCCATGTAGTTGACCACAGTTCAAGTCCCAGCCCCGGTGGCTTAAACTCATGCCGGGTGTGCATATATGCATGACCAGGATCCCGAGAGGATAATGGAGAAGAAGGGATTGTGGTGTGGCCATCCTCCCTAGGGGGTGATTTCTCACTTTCTGTCTCTCTGTCTCTCTCTGTCTTTCTGGTGAGCACACATACCCTATAGCAAAAACCTCTCCAAAATAATATATATATATTCCTGGGCCAGATGGTAGTGCAATGATAACAAAACACTCTACAAGGCTGACCCATGTGGGAATATTCTGGGTTTGCTTCAAGAAACCTCCCTGAACTTCCCTGCACATGCTGAGAAAATAGGTGCCTACGATCTGGGGCTAGCTGAAGCTGGGGGTAGATCACACATCCTGTTGGGGTGCCTGTCTCCCTCTCTCTCTCTGTTTTCCTCAGGGAAGAGAGAAATAATTAAACTTAAAATTGTTTTTTTGTTGTTGTTGTTATGTTTAGAGGACCTGGATGACTGGAATTTGAAAAGCAATCTAACAATGACAGTTTTAGTAATTTATAATGAAATGAAAATATATATGATCAATTATTTTTCTAATTATGTTGACCTTTGAAGCTAGATAAATTATATTCTGCTATAGTGTAACAATGGTTCTGAAAAAATTTGTGAGGTTGTCCCAGTCATTTCACATTGAATTTTCTTTGTCCACTTCCCCACAAATCACCATGCCTTGAGCAAAGAGAAAAGATACTACATATAATGTAAATGCTACATACATTTATGACATAATTGCCACATTACACTGCATTCCCTACAATAGCTATATGTTATAACTGTAAGAAAGGCTTCTCTCCTATAACTTTTACCATCAGCCCCCAAATGGATGTATATCAAGAAATGGTGAGTTTAGATATAAATAATGCATGGGAATTGATGTGTAAGTTTGATAGGCAGGATCCTACTGTATACAATAGGTAATCAAAAAATTTTATTGAGGGACCAGCAGTTAGCGTAATGGCTATGTTGCTGGACTCCCATGTAGTCGACTGAGGTTCGAGTCCTGGACCTGGTGGCTTAAACTCACACCGGGTGTGTGTGCAAGCATGCCCAAGATCCCGAGAGGAGAATGGAGGAGAAGGGATTGTGGCGTGGCCATCCCCCCTGGGGGGTGATTTCTCGCTTTCTGTCTCTCTATCTAGCAAGCGCACACACCCTATAGCAAAAACCTCTCCAAAAAAAGAAAAAAACCCCAAAAATTTATTGAATAAAATGAAAGCTATTCATTTTTTAGTTTTCCTGGAATAAGACTTTCTTCGGAGTTTCTTGAAGAGCTGTTGACAATGATCTTTGGGACACTGCAAAAGCAGTCATAACAGGGAAGATCATAGCAATTAGTGTACATAAGAAGAAGATAGAAAGAAGGCAAATGGACCACCTAACATCATGCCTCAAAGAATTGGGAAAGTAACAGCAAAAAAATCCAAAAAACTCCAGGAGAAAAGAAATAATAAGGATCCAAGCAGAATTAAATGAAATAGAAAATAAACAAACTATATAGAAAATAAATGAAAGTAAAAGCTGGTTCTTTGAAAAGATAAACTAAATTGATAAACCACTAGCTAGACTAATTAAGAAGAAAGAAAGGAACCAGGTAAGTCAAATTTGCAATGAAGCATGCAATAATACAATAGACATAACAGAAATACAAAACATAATTAGAGGATACTATGAACAGCTATATGCTAACAAACAAGAAAATCTGGATAAGATGGAAAAATTCCTGGATGCATATAATCTACTGAGATTGAGTCAGGAGGATGTAGAAAGTCTGAATAGGCCCATAATAATCTAGGAGATTGAATCAGTAATAAATACCTTCCAACAAAGAAAAACCCTGGTCCTGATGGCTTCATCTCTGAATTCTACAAAACTTTTAAAGAAGAGTTAACCCTCATTCTGCTCAAATTATTTCTAAAGATCTAAAAGGGAGGAACTCTCCCATATTCATTCTATGAAGCCTTCATCACCCTTTTCTTTAAAACAGACAAGGACAGGACAAGGAAGAAAAACTATAGACCAATAGCTCTGATGAATATAGATAGAAAAATTCTCACAAGATACTTGCAAATTGTATCCAACAAAATATAAAAAAGATTATACATCACGACCAGGTAGGCTTTATTCCAAAGATATGAGGTTGATTGAACATATGTAAAATGATAAATGTAATACACTATATTAACAAAAAGAAATATAAAAACCATATGATCATATCAATTGATAAAAACCATATGGTCATATCAATTGTGCAGAAAAAGCATCTGACAAGATCCAACATCCATTCATGACCAAGGCTCTCAGCAAAATTGGCATAGAAGGGTCATTTCTCTACACAATAAAAGCTATCTCTCTATGAAAAACCCATAGTTAACATCTGAGTGGAGAAAAACTGAAAGCCTTTCCACTAAAAACTGGTACAAGACAAGGATGTACACTTTTTCCATTCCTTTTCAATATAGTACTGGAAGTCCTTTCCAACATAATCAGAGAAGGGAATGAAATAAAAGGCATTCAAATAGGAAAAGAAGAGGTGAAACTATATTTGCATATGACATGATTGTATACACAGAAGACCCAATAGTATCCATGAAAAAAAATCCTGGAAGTAATAAATGAAAACAGTAAAGTTGAGGATACAAAATAAACATACAGAAATCTATAGCATTTCTATAGTATTTCTATATGTGAATAACAGGCAGACTGAGATAGAACTGAAAAAAGTTATTTCATTTACCATAGCCACAAAAACTATAAGATACCTAGGAATAAATCTAACCAAAAAAGCCAAAGATCTCCACAATGATAACTATGAAAAGCTAAAAAAGGAATTTAAAATGACACAAAAAAGTGGAAGGACAACCCATGTTCCTGGATTAGAAGAATTAATATAATCAAAATGGCAATTCTACCCAGATTAATCTATGTATTTAATGCAATCCCAGTCAAAATGCCAGAGACATTCTTCACAGATCTAGAAAAGGCAATCATACAAATTGTCTGGAATCATACATAACCTTGTATTGCCAAAGCAATACTGTACAAGAAGAGTGGAGTGAGTGGCATCTCACTCCCTAACCCCAAAATATACTACAAAGCTGTGGTAATCAAAACAGCATGAGATTGGCACAGAAACAGACAGGTGGACCAATGGAACAGAATAGAGACCCCGGAAATAAACTCCCAAACATACAGCCAACTGATTTTTGACAAAGGGTACCAGTCAGTCCAGTGGGAAAAGGAAAACCTCTTTAGCAAATGGTGCTGGAAAAACTGGATATCCACCTGCAATAAGATGAATCTGAACCCCTACCTCTCACCATTCACAAAAATCAACTCCAAGTGGATCAAAGATCTAAACCTAAGACCTCAAACTATAAAATGACCACTGGAAAACACTGGGGAAACGCTGAGAGACACTGGGGTAGGCAAAGACTTCTTAAATAAGACCCCCAAAGCACAGTCAATAATCCTCAAAATGTTTATTTTTAGTGGGATTACATCAGATTAAGAAGTTTCTGTACTGCCAAGGACACAATAATTGGTGTGAATTGACAGGCCTCAAAATGGGAAAATATTTTTGTAAATTGTGTCAGATAAGGGACTGATAACAAGAATACACAGGGAACTCAAGCAGCTGTCCTGAAAAAAAGATGATCTACCCTATTAAAATGAGTTGAAAAAAAAAAACAATCTCTAAGGAAGACATATGAATAGCCAAAAGGCACTCATGAAAAAATGCTCAGCATCCCTCATTGTAAGGGAGATGCAGATCAAAACCACACCCTAACCCCAGTCAGAATGGTGTAGATTAAAAAAGCAAAAAATGATAATTGCTGGTGGGGGGTATGGTGAAAGGGGAACTCTCCACTGCTGGTGGAAATGTAAGTTGGTCCAGCCACTACAAGGAACAATATGGAGATTCCTCAAAAATCTACAAATAGAACTACCACATGATCCAGCAATCCCACTCCTTGGTATCTACCCAAAGGACAGAAGAATCCTTAGTTGGAAAAGTGCTTGCACTTCGATGTTTATTGTGGCATTATTCATGATTGCTATGACATGGAACCAACCCAAATGCCCACGAACAGGTGAATGGATTGAAAAAGTGTGGCAAATACTCTATGGAATACTACTCAATCATAAAAACAACAAGACCTTGGCTTTTGACAAAAAGTGAATGAATATGAAAGATTTACTGCTAATTGAAGTAAGCCAGGTTATGAAGGAGAGACATTGTATGTCTCCACTTAATATATATCGACTTTCTACACTCTATAGCCGAAACCAAATGACTAGATGATATAAAAACATAGGAAATTGTTATAAGTACCAGATACAGTGTGGGAAGAGGGTGGGTGAAGGAGGAGAGTCTGAGAAAGGCCATTTAGGATAAAAATAGAGAGGCAAGACATTTATGGGACAAAGAAATGGGTTATTATCTATTGGAAGATAATGTGTATTGTATTCTCAACTGGACTGTTAAGAAACATATTCATATTAGAATATTCACTTTGCAATCTAAGTGACGTAGGTAATTGAATATATAAAAAATTGAAATAAAAATATAAAATGATAAAAAAATGAAAGCTAAAATCGAAGTGAACATTATGTGTGGAGGGCATTGCATATGGAAGCCATCTTGAGAGCTGTATGCCATCTTAGAAACCATTAGGTTTCACTTGCTCATTGAGCAAACCGTTTCTCAGAAATCATGTGGCCAACCATTCTCCCTGGGGCGGTTGTGTTTCTAGGCAATGGGAGAGATCCACCCACATCAATGATTGACTCATACTGTTCTATCTCATTTGCATTTTGGGCAACCAATTGGTGCTTACCAGCCTGTATATAAGCTCACAATTCTTCCTTAATAAATGAGACTTGGTCAGCACCTTGTTTTGTCTCCACTGTGTGTGTTTGTCCCTTCTCTCACTCCCACGCCCAGGAAATTGTTCGACTGTCCTGCGGGTTGGGACAATTATGAGTAAGCCAGGAGAAGAAATAATGACTAATTATCTAAAAGCTCAGGAACTTAGTAGGAAAATTTAAGAGAAATGGGAATCCATAGATTTAAGACCAAAAAAGTAGGCAGGTAAAGAGAGAAGTACTGGTGCTGGGCTTATGCTTTTAAGTATAGGAGCAGGATTAAAGACGTAATCAAAGAACCTAGAATGACAGAGGGAATGGCATGTCAATGAGTATCAGAGGAGATTAACAAAGAGCTGATGGCTGATGCCACATTGAGTGGTAAAAGAAAAGTTAGGGAATCTAGAAATTATGAGAGACAGGATGCAATTACAGAGCTGACAGATGCTGCTCAGAGAAGAGAAGGGTTGAGAGATGTAAGGGTGGGGCACAGTATGCAACTCATCAGTAAGAATTTTAGCAGAACTTCTATGGCAAAGCCAATGTTTTCTTTTAAAAACTTTAGATGAAAGTGCATTCATGGGGAATAAGAGCTCACAAAAGAGAATAGTGCATTTTTTATTCCATGTTAAAGAATAAAAGAAAAGCTAAATCTAAAACTAAACCATCCTGAATTGCTTTGTTCTAATAAAAGGTACCTTCTGTGAGCCAAAGACTGATTAAATTGGCATCAGTCTAGAATCCCTGATCTAGAAGAAGCTAATAAAAAATTGTTAGAACATTCCCCAAACCATGGAACAAGATTGAATGAGTTGTCTTTCTTTGTTGGACATTGATGGTGTAAACATGACCACAGTGGAAAGAAAGAACACCTCTAAAATAGGTGAATGGTAAGTGGTTGTAGCCAAGTTAATGCTGCTATTTTGAAGGGAGAGCATTCTGATGCTAAGATAGTTTGATAAAGGTTTGTTTATTTACATTTTATTTTTTAGAGACACTCTTAAACTTCAAAATTTTTAAGCTATTAGGCATTGGCATTAGTTGGTATTCTAACCCATAGTGACCACCTCATTTAATAGTTACCTGAGACTCAGAGACCAAGTGAGGATTCAGAATGGAATAAGGCTATGGAATTGGGTGGGACCCAGTATGGGGTGAGAGGAGGGGCAAGGAGGGTGTAAGGACTGAAGTGGGTGAAAGAAATTGACTGAGGCTCAGGGAAGGATAAGTGTAAGAACTGTTCATTGCATTAAAGAATGGAGGTATGTCAAACAGTTGACTCAAAAAGACTGAGTCCAAATACACTGTTTTCGGTTCTAGAAGACAGATTGACCTCAGTGAGAAAAGTCACACTGTCATTTTATACTTGAATTCAAATTATATTTTCCTAGTAATAACTGAGGGTTGCACTTCTTTAGCATCTATGTGAAGAGAGTTTTCCCCTTCTGTCTTGCTCTTTTTCCTTTCTTCTTTCTTCCGTTATCCTTCCTTCTCCCTCTTCTCTCCCTTCTTCTTTTGCTCCCTCTTTGTGTACTTCCTTTTATTCTTTTCTCCTTTCTATCATCATTACTTCTCTTGCCTTTCTTCTTCCTTTTTCGTCCTCTTTCCTTTTCTCTTTCTTTTCTTCCTTATATTCTTCCTTTCTCCCCTTCTCTTTTTATTTCTTTCCTTCCTTCTTTTCCAACCTTATTTTCTTTCTTTTCTCTTTTATTTTCTCATTCCTTTTCCTACTTCCTTTTAATCTTCCATTTGAAATTTATTAATCACACACTATGTGCTAGGCACTTTGCTAAGGGCCTCCCCAAATTTTACACTTTTCAAGAAACAGCAAAAGGTAGAGAATTAGATGAATTAGAATGCTTACATTAGTAAAACTAATTCTTTTTCAATTCTCAATGTCCTATTTATTTCACACTTTTAAAAAAGTCATTTAAAAGGTAATCGTTATTTAGTATCTCCACAAAAGTTTTTTCACTTACAGTAATAGAACTATTTATATTTAGAGTTATAATTACACATGGGGATTAACTTTATTGTCTTGTCATCTCTCATCTGTGTGTTCCCAAGGTTTTAGCGGAGATGAGAAAGAGAATCACAAGGTGAAAAATCATCTGAGAGGAGCCTTTGTATTTAACATGGTGACTTAATGGAGGTTTCAGGTGTACAGATTTGCTCAAAAGTTTTATCTTAAAAATAAAAACAGTAAACTCACTGTAGTTCTGGAAGCAGATCCATTATGTGACCTGAAAACCATATCACTTAAAGTTAATCCTCAGACATTTCATGATTATGGCATTATATATAGAGAAATATCTGAATAGCTATATATATATATATATATATATATATATATATATTTAAATTGGTAGTACAATATATTTACCAGAATTGTGATTGTCTGGCTTTTATTCCACTGGAAGACTTAGAGTGGGGTACAACATTACTATTCTGTCATTCTCTCAATCCAATCACATTACCTTTATACCATGTCTACACAGCAATGACGGTAACCAGCCTTCATATCATGCTATGTGTGGCCCTTTTACAAATATTAATTCACTTGATACCTAGAGCAGCTCTGTGATGTGGGTATTATTATAGATCATTTTAAAGGTTATATAGCTAACCTATGCTCTTGTAGGTACATAGAGGTGCTGGATCTTGACCACAGATATTTTCTAGCTCACTGGTATTTTCAAATGGGATTCCTACTCCTATTCAGTTTGATTGTTGCCAACTTCAGGATGAATGATACTGTAGTGTGTCATTCCAGTCCATTAAACCCGTTAGAAACATGCCCATGGACTCATGTGGGTATCTTCTTTGCTCCTGTCTTATTTTTGGCTCTACTGTAGGGGGGCTGTAATTTATTAGGAGTCATAGACTCTCTGCCTATTGTCTGGGCCAGGACCCTGATAATCATTCTCAGTTTCTGCCTCGGTTTCAGCATTGCTTTACTAGTTGCCTAGTAAAACTAGATTATTTAAAACTTGCCTTGCCATTGTTTTGCTGTTTTATGTATATGAACATCATCATCCATATCTTAAGATGATTCACAAGAAGGGAAACTACCAGAGAAACACTGTACTAGAGGCCAGGGTCAGCATTTCAGACTAGATGTTGAAATACTAGGATTTCTTTTCCTAGTGACCAATTTAGTATTTCTTAGTAATTACTTCTGTTGGTTACACAAAATCATGGAAGACTTAATCAATTTCACTACCTGCTATTAAGAGAATTCCATAAACACTGAGATGAGACCTAGGCCAAGGAACTATTTCAACCACTTTCATGGCATACTAATTGGCCATTTTGCCTGGCTAAAGCTCCCTATTTTAAGACATAACCATAAAGTAGCTTTTAAGGAAAATTTAATGAAAACATTTGTCAAGAAACTTTGGTACCCGTGGGTACCTGTACTATTAAGGATCAGTTTACTCCGGAATATATTAATGAATACATTTTAAGACTGATTTGTCCTAGGCCAGCATTTGGTGTGGTGGTTAAGACACTAGACTCTCACATGACTGACCACGGTTCAAGTCCTGATCCTGGCTGCTTGAAAATCACACCAGGTGTATGCACATGCATACCCAAAATTCTGAGGAGAATGGAAGAGAAGGGATTGTAGCAGGGCCATCCTTCCAGGGGTTGATTTATCTCTTGCTTCTCTCTGTCTCTGTCTTTCTAGCAAGTATATGCACCCTATGGCAAAGCATCTTAAAAACAATAGGAACAACAAACTGATTTGTCCTTAATGTTGCATATTTAACACCTGTCATAAAGACAGATCATAAAATAAGTTTTGCTATACAGCTCCAATCATTTGTTTATTTGTAGGTATCTGTCATGCACTTACTTGGTGCAGGGTTCTAGGCTGTGTTCTGGAGAAACAAAGATGAACCAAACCATCTTTTCTTTGTAGGGGTTCATAGTCTAATTGGAAAAAGATGAACTACATGTTAGGAAATAAATATGTATTCTCACTCACTAGTATGTGAACTAAAACAGACTTTGATGGGGTGCTTCATTATAACCTTCATGTTGGGGGACAATTCTCCATGGATCTGTTTGTATGTCTTATTAACAAAGGCACTAGCTGCTTTTTGCACTGAATTATCTTTTCAAGGATTTTAAAAATAGAGAATGGCCTTGGAGGGACCAGTAGATGGCATAATGGCTATGTCACTGGACTCCCATGTAGTCGACCATGGTTCGGGTCCTGGACCCGGTGGCTTAAATTCACGCCAGGCATATGTGCATGCATGCTCAAGATCCCGAGAGGAGAATGGAGGAGAAGCGATTGCGACGTGGCCATACCCCCTGGGGAGTAGTTTCTTGCTTACTGTCTCTCTCTGTCTTTCTGGTGAGCACACACACCCTATAGCAAAGACCTCTCCAAAAAAAAAAAAAAAAAGAGAGAGGAGAGAGAGAGAGAGAGAGAGAGAGAGAGAGAGAGAGAGAGAATGGTGGTGGAAGGTAGGGCCAGTAGTTTTCTATGGAGTCGAAAGCAGATTTGTTTACTTTCCATTACAATGGTGATGTGTTTTTCCTGTGCAATTGGTGGGATATGTTTGCTGACAGTATGTTATATAGAAAGGAATTCCTGAGCTGTGTGATTCAAACTCATTATGTACTCAATATCCATCTTGACAGTTCCACATCACCTCCATGTGAGGGGGAGGGAGAGGGGAGGCATGGACATGAACTTTAAGCTCACACTGCTAGCTATGCATGTTACAAAATCCTTTGCCTCTGATTCAGGAGTCTCATGCCTTTGACTAGAGTATGAAACTGTGAATAGCTTACTTGTTAATTTACATGTAGGGGAATTTTCAGACCTCTCACAGTCCTTGACACTTCAATTCCTGAATTTAGGATACACTTTTAATAACTTTTTAACAGGGAACCTACTGGAGAACTGTATTTTCTAACCTCTCATTTATCCCTCATTTTTGGTCTTGAGTGATTGTACCTCCATTTCAGCCCATATGCAATTAAAGTCTGGGCTGCTTAACATATCAAAATGGCCTCTGTGCTCTTTTCCGAAGCACTGGGCTGTAAAACAAACATTTGGAGAGAAAAATTGAACTACATTATAGTAGAATAACTGCAATGTTCTCATTTGTTAATGTTCCCATTCATTTGTAATTTGGTCTACAGTATCTTGAGAAATATCAGACTTTATTCTGTTACAGAGGTGGATGATTACAAATTAAACACATAAAATGTGATTTTGTTAAAATGGAGAAGCAAATAAAATAACATTGCTTTCATCCTGTTAGTAAGATAATTAAAAAAATGTAAAATAGATTTTTTTTATAAAAAGAGTAATAATATAGTACCAGATTCTAGAAATCAGAGATTCTCTCTCAGTTTTTGCTATTCATTTGCAACCTACCAAAAATATTGATCTTTTTTCTTTCTCTCTCTTTTTTCTTTTCCTGTTTTATTCACCATCACCAGAGTATGTTCAGAATTTCAGATATCCTCATATAGAACATAGGGGAGTATATGAAGAATCTTACATTTTAATAAAAATTACAGTCCCCTTAGGAATTTTAACTAAAAAAATGAGGCTCAAACTAGGGCTTGGAGAAAGTAGGCTGACCAGGACAGGCAGATAAGACCAGTCATGACATTAATTTGGTTGAGATCAGAGCAATATAATGCATGAGACTCAGTAATCTAAGTGACTCCAGATGAGCAAGGACTAGAGATAAGGGGGTGATGGTGAGCATAAGGCATCGACACTGATTGCTAATTGTTGCACATCTGATGGGAAGAAGTCGAGATGGCCAAAATTCCAATCTCTGTATTTTCAATCAGCATTGCTGATATTGTGGTTTTCTAAAGAAGCACTACAATCAGTTTAATGGGAACTTGACCTACCATTTCTCTAGTTTCTGATGATGGGGATCTTGTTTTCAAACACAGTGAACTGGAACAGATGAAATGGAAGCCTCAGTAACTCCTTTTGTGCATCTAGCCCAATACCCTTGACCAAGAGCAGGCCAAAGACTCTTGGGCCTCCTTTTCCCAAGGTGGAAACTTCATCTTGACTGGAGTTTGATTGTCTTTTGGGTGGCCCAAAAGATGAATCTAAGGAAAGGTAAATTCTCATTGCGGTCTAAAGCAAAGTAGCCATAAATTCCCTGTTTTAAATTCCTTGCCTCTGTTCTCCTTTGAACTCAAGGGATTTGGAGAATTGAAAGAGAGGATAATTTTCTGTCTGGAGACTGTACAGTTGGTTCTTATCCCACCAGCTCTAATGGAAGAAGTAAAACAGAGAAAAACAACAAAAAGTAAACCAAAGGGAAGGAGCAAGAACCCAAGATAGAGAAAGATGATGCCAAAGAGAGAAGGAAAGAATATGCTCATTTCACTGAAAACTCCATTCTCTAATTTCATGACCTGATTGGATGTCCTTCATTTCTACTAGATAACTTGCTTTTTTTGTGTACCATGTCTGAATCTTGAGCTCTTCCTACAGTAATCTACTTACTCAAATGATTTACCTCTTAAAGGACAAGGTAATTACAGTCTGAGATGTCTTGCATTCACTTTTTTGGGGGGGAGAGGTTTTCACTATAGGGTGCATGTGCTTGCCAGAAAGACAGAGAGAGATAGAGAGACAGAAAGCGAGAAATCACCCCCCAAGGGGGATAGCCATGCCGCAGTCCTCTCTCCTTCATTCTCTTCTTGGGATCTTGGGCACACACTCACACAAACCCAGCGTGAGTTTAAGCCACTGGGTCCGAGACTCGAACCGCAGTTGACCACATGGGAGCCCAGCGACATAGCCATTAAGCTAACTGCTGGTCCCTTGCATTCACTTTTGAAAAACTACTGTTCCAATCTTCATTGTTGTTTCTATACATCCATTTAGGCCAAGGAAGTAAGCAATTCGTATCTTTTGCTTAATGCTGAACAGTATCAATATTATTTTAATTAAATTAACACAAGAGCAAAATGCCAATGTTATTCTACCTGGGCAAACTCCCTAGGTTTTCGGGCTCCATTATGAAATCAATACTTTGGTCTCATAGAAAAATCACCCTCCAACACACACACACACACACACACACACACACACACACATCAAATGAATCTTTTCTTGTTTCTCTAAGGAAATTTGTGACTCAGCATAGATTCAAAATAGCATGTCCTTCCATTCTTGTTTTCTTAATCTTCACAATATAATCAAAGGGACTTCTCTCATCAACTTAGATAAGGTTGGAATATAATTCTCATCTTTGGCAACTTCTGTCTAGGATAGTCAAGGGAGCAATTTTAGTCCCTTCAGAATTTCCAGAACTCCACCTTTCATATGCTCCACTTTTCTAAACCTCTATAGGAGTAACACAATACATAGGAAAGTATCCATATTCAAGGTCTATATCTGCAACAATTGAGAAACTAGAGGACATTTTCTAAAACTTTGTTATTACCCAATGATGTACATTATAAGCATTAATTCCCATAAACTGTAGCATTACCTAAGCAAAGTTAATTTTTTCAGGATCCATACTATGTTACATTTTTTAGACTGTTGTTCTCAGCCTTGTCCACATGTTAAAAATTACCTTATTACCTGGGAAAGTTTTGAAAAGTGTTACCTCCTGGTCCTCACTCCAAACTATTGAAAAAACTGGGGGAAAGACCAAGGTATTAATAATTCATTTAAGGTATAAAAAAATCATTGATGGAAGCAGAATTTAAGTATGTTTCCAGCTACTATTTATAACAAGGATTAAATTACCAAGGGAAAAGAGACTAGAAATGGAATTAGAGAAGTAAATGGATGAAGAACTCAAGATTTCTGCTCTTCTAGGGTCTCATAAATCCATGCCAGCCTTCAGAATCTATGACCTGCTAATCTAGAAACTAGAATTTATTTGGGATAAATTTCCTAAGAAGAAGTTCATTATGCCTTAACCTTTTTGTATTCCATAACGTAAAGCAAACTTTGAAGAGTCCAATATTGCTAGGTACACTGAAAGCCAGATCTGTCTGAGCAGTTAGTGTCCCATGTTTCTTTCCTTACCATATTCTCTTTCAGAGAAGGAGAAAAAAAAATTAAAACCAAATAGGATGAGATTCCATAACAAATGAAATATGTTGTATCTGTTGAGGAAACAAAATATTAAAATCCTTCTTTCCTTAAAAGTTTTCACTTCAAATGGTTTTTATGCTTGATGAAAACTGTCTTACCCTATAGATTGAAACAAATATATACAAACATACCAAGATGCTCACCTTGGAACCTCATGCCTTCCCCAAGAGAAAGGACAATATTGCTAATTCTTTTATGTTGCTTTAGAAACAAGACTTTGAGCTCTTTGTTACTAGCAGAGGAACATGCAGTATGGTTCATTTCCTTGATCTGCTGGGAGAAGAAAAGCTTAGGAAGTCTCAGGTCACTTGTGTTAGGGCCAAGCTCATCACAAAGTTTATGCATGGATTTTAGGTATCTTACTGTGCCTCTGTCAACACCATGCTTGTATGAATTGGAAACTTCCTATGATTGCAGAAGAGATGAGGTAAAAACCAATAATTTCTCACCCTTTTTCTTTCAAGAGAAATGGCCTGGAAGCTACAAAATTTATTCCTGCACAACTGTAAGCTCCGTAACACTCTTTGATTGGTTTGGTAGATTTAATCCCCCAACAGGCCATAACTGAGGAAAATATTGATATCATTGATCTGTGACTGGCTTGTAAGGAACTATATGGCAATGAAGAAGATGCGGTATGTAGATTGGCTTTTAATTATTTTTATTTAGGTCCTATCAGAAGAAATAAGGGATGAGGCAGTATTATTATTGATCTGTGGCATGGAAAGAAATGATTCCTAGTGCGTGGTGAAGATTTAGAATTATTTTAAAATGTTTATCTTAGAAGTTTATCATGGATCTTTGCCCCATAGGCTTTGACCTACAAATATAATGCAAATTATACTAACAAGTTGAATTTGTGCAAAGTTTTGCAGTTCACAGATCACTTTCTCATGTATTATCACATTCGACTCTTGTAACAAATCTGAGACGTAGGCTGGGCAGGTGTTACTATTAAAGCTAAGAGATTCTGCCTTCTTCCCCACAAGTAATATGCCCTATTTGGGTATGCATAGTATGGTCACCAAATAAAAAATTATTCAGTAAATGCTGACTAGAAAACATATTTAAGGCATTAAGCACCATCTCAAACAACATTACACTTATCAACACTGTTTCTTAGTATTAAGTGTGAAGAAACAGAACCTATTATTATAATATAGAGTATTATTACAAGGATTTGAATGTGCTAAAAGGCCTTATCTCTTCCAAATTGATTACTGTGTACAGGAAGGGCTCAAGATAATAACCCATTAACCAGACTTATTAAAGGTTTTCCCAGCATATTTACAAAACCCATGGAAAAAAATTGCTATCAACACAGAACCAGCGCAAAATCAGTGTGTGAATCTTTGACACTCAGGGAAGCAGAGTGTTAATATTGAACAATATGTGTGCCATTCAGTCAGTCAAGAATTACTGAGTATTTCCAAGGGCCCAGAAATACGCTGAGTTTAAAACAAGTTCCTTACCTACAGAGTTTCCAATCTAGTTAGGTATTTACTATCGGATAATCTATGCAGATCCCACTTCTTAATGAGAAGTAAAAAGCTGGAAGCATATGGAAGAAAAACCGCTTTAGTAATATTAAAGATGATAATAAGGAGAAACAAAGACAGTTCTCTCCTGCCCCATTTTCCTAGGCTAATTTGTTGGAGCATCACAGCTTGAACAAAAGCTGTATCAATAGAATCTGCACTAAGAAAGCAATATTTTCATCCTTTTTAATGTCAGTCTGAAAGCCAAAGTGACAACTGATATCTTTCAATGAAAGGTCAGGGGAAAAAAGCATGCAGCTGGATTTGTTTAGGGCTTACCTTATCTTTCTTTGATAAAAGAAACAATTGACCTAAGTCGCATAACCTGAGGCTCTTCACGTCTTACTGAACGGCAGTCATAGAGTTGAAGATGATTATAATGATTTTTTCCTTCATGCCCTTCCCACTGAAGTGGATACAAAGTTTTCAAAGACAAGCACAATTTCCAAAAGAAGATCAGCTTCTTTTTTTATTAGAAAATGTGTAGTTTTGCTTTTTTGCAGAAATCGAAAAAATATTAGTAACAGTGATGGTTCAGAAATAAGAATTACTGCATTAGAACAGAAAAAAAAAGACAAAAGAAGATACGGTAGAGGAGATTTGACATAACTGTTATGTCCAGGCTGCCCAGAGAGTCAAGGGTATCTAGAGGGTATTTACAATTTTGGTACCCTTGGGAATAATTAAGGGATTAGTGGTTTCAGGAAGGACAAAGAGACAGTGCCAATAGAGTAATGAAACTCTTTCTTCAATACCAACAGATGTTGACAAATAGCTCTGGTCTAAAAGGCAAAATTTTGTTCTTAGCATCTTAACATCCTGGCCCCAGTAGCTCTACTCTACTCACCTATCTAACTCTGGGTATCTCTAAGGTCCCTGCTCTCCTTTCCTCAGGGTGTTTACAGATGCTTCTTTATTTTTGTCTTGATTGAAGATTGAGGACAATACAGACAGGAACTAATAGATGGCTAGCTAAGAGCATGACAGCATCAGGGTGTGGCTGGGTGCATTAGGGCGATTGCTGAGGTGTTCCTGCCTTGTTAAGCGGCAGGAAGAAAATGAAAAGCTACAGGGACCGAGGGGCTGGTGTCTAGTTCAGCCACCTGATAGCAATCACCAAAGTGATGAGAGCTATCAAATCCAGTTGAAATTCAGTATTGAAAACCAACAGACAGGTTAAGGCTCCCAGTAAAGGGTTACAGACAATGGAGAAGAACCGAAAGGTAGTAGGAACTGTAGGGGATTCAACCTTGGAAGAAAGCAAGCTACACTGGTTGAAATCACCTGCGTTAAGCTCTTTCCAGAAGGTACTTCCTCTTGTCCTCATGTGGCTTATGGGAAAATCGCCTTACTGATCTGAGGAATTACTGAGAATATACTTCCAAAGACAACTCCATGGCTTCCAGATTAGGAACTGCATGTCCAGAATTGGTCTTTCATTTCACAGCTAATAACAGGTTCCTAGGTTCTCATACTACAGTCTCCAAACGTGGCACGCCAAGTAAAATTAGAAAAAAATTGAAACTCACTTCTCTTTCAGATTTATGTCGAATAGTTTTCCTTCATTTTTCTTTTTTTCATGGTGTTAGGAACTCTTTCTTGTCATCCATAAAGCTATAGGTCACAGACACCTCAAAGTCTTTTATAGGCTTGAAGTTGGAACTGGAAGACTCAGGCTTGAAGATGAACTAGAACTGGAGAGGGAAGCAGTAATATAGAAGGCCCTCACAAAGCACTAGTTTTAGGAGGCACTAAAGGGTAACCTTTATGGGCTCTAGTGATGTCATTAATGACATGCAAATCAAGAATTAACTTGTGATAATGCCATGTAAGAATAAATACCTACTGAACATTATGTGAGCTAGGCCTTATACTGAATGCTTTCCATGTAGTTTTCATTTAACCTTCATAGCAACTTTGTAGTTATTGCTATATGAGTTTTATAATGCATAGGCCAAAGTTCATGAGATTATCTTAGATTGAGCTCTTCTGGGAATGACTGTGATTATGTGTCGATTTACTGAGTGGTGCTGAACGTCACCTGAGAAGGAAGATAGCATGGCTGGGCAGAGGAAAAACTTACAAACTTGACCACTGCAAACCCTACAACTGCTCTTTTGCCTAGGATCCCATGGCAACCAGAAGTGTACATCAAACATACCAATCTGCTCTATTGTAGTTCTTTCTTCTTTCAGAGAACCCCATAGAGCTCTGGTGCTGGGGTGGTCTTTCAGAGTTGTGCTATATCATGCAAGTGAGTTGACCCTTTGAAATCTTCTAGTGACCAGCTGACCCCAAAGAGAGGCAGTTCCACTTGTCTGAAGGCAATTCCTAGGTCTGTCATCTGTACAGATTCTCAGAGGTAGGAGACTGAATGCTTCAATCTTATGTTTTTGTTTTTTTTTTTTAAAGAGAAACTTTTGCTATAGGGTGCATGCATTCACCAGAGAGACAGAAAGCAAGAAATCAACCCCCCTCCCTCCCAGGGGGAATGGCCATGCCACAGTTCATTCTCCTCCATTCTCCTCTTGGCATCTTGGGCATGCATGCAATAGCACCCAGCATGAGTTTTAAGTTGCTGGGTTCTGGACCAGAACTGCAGTCGACTACGAGTGAGTCCAGTGATGTAATCATCACACCATCTTCTGGTCCTCAAGTGCCTCAATCTCGATGGAGCAATATCTTGGCAGTCCATTCCCCCCTGACAATTTGGGAACAGTTGCTTATCCAAATTCTGATTAGTCTATTTTCTTTAGAAACTTAAAGGAGGAGTGTTGGTGGGACCAACTCAGCCTTTTGCCATTGTAACTGGAAGTTACTTGGATGTGCATCTTTTCTTTTCTCTGCTACCCATTTTAGATTCCTCTTATCCTTAGTAAGTAACTCTGCTGCTTTAAGTGGCTCACCTGGCAGATAACCCCAATCTACCTCTCTAAAAGTTCTGAGCCTCTGGTCACCATACCTTTCTCAGGGCAAGGCTACTGTTCATCTCCATTTTCTATCAAAATTGTATAGAGGGGTATCAAGAAATGCCCAATGGGTTATCTAGGTGCCAATCATATTCTTCCCTGCCTTCACTGCATCAAAGCAGTACTGTCTTCTCCTTATAATTCGGGATAATTACTCTTGGCAATTTAATGACCTCTTTTCTTCTCTACTAGTCCCTTAGCACAAAAGACTCAAAGAAACTGTGTGGTAGCTAGAGCTTAAAGTTAAATAGAACTCTAACCACGTCTCCTGGTAGAAGCATTCTCACCTGGGAACCAGAACTTCAAGATGCACAAAACTTAAAAAGCAGAGTTAGGGAGAACACGCCCCCCCTCCCCCCCCAGGGAAAGGTCACTGAGCATGTGATAAGAGAGGCTTCTATTACCTCCACTCTTCGCTTCCCTTTTATCTACTAAAATGCACTGCCATGTAACAGCTGTTATTTTAGGGTGTATACTGCATCCTGGAGAATGCTCACATTCTCACAGAGTATCATGTCTAAGGTGGTGCCTTAGCAATATCTTCAAAAGGCCGTTCCATTGCTCTCTTTGGCCTTTGGCTGCTATAAAGTCTAAAATGATGTTAAAAAGTATCCTATGTCAGCAGAAGAAACATATAAGCCCCCATATTGTGGTGCTTAGTAAAGTCTTGTGATCAGAGAAGGCAAATTCATGATTTGAAATAGAGCACTTTGGGAGCAAAAAAAGGAATCTTATCTACTTAGTGCGGGGATTGCAAGCTGTGAGCATAGGGATGAAGATGAAATGGCAAGCTATCTCCCAGCAGCAGCAATAATTGGTCTTAAGGAGAAATCTGGGGTAGAGATAGCACACGCAGGAGTAATCTCAGAGACGGCATTGCTTAGGCCATTCAATGGTAGACAGTGAGAACACTGCAGCAGGTGAAAATCAAGGGCATCTAAAGGGCATAGGGTTGGAGTAGAAATTGACATTTCTCAGCCTTCAAAAGAGAAGAGACCCAGTCATTCCCTTCCAGTCAGGGACAAGGCCTATTTTTGTTAGCATTGTTATCAATATTCATCACATCTCTTGATTGTTGGCCTCTGTATTCTCATGGCTTCAGAAACATGGGTTACACAAAATTATTACTGAAGTACAGTCTCGATGGTGTTTTTGCTGGTGGGGATGAGTGGGATCTTTGATATGGCTTTGGATCTTGGGTGTGGATTCAGTAAAGCATTGCCCATTTTACTTGTATTTTGGTTTCCAGAGTTTGAAAAAATCACAGGGAAATCAATAAGATGCTGTTTGGTATGTGGAAAGGTCTGATTCTAACACAAATATTTTCAGAAGGAATGAGAAATGTCAAAAATTGTCAGCTCAGTGAATATCTTTAGGTGATAATACTTTCCAGCAGTAAATTTCCACCCGTTCTCTCCTTATTGTCAGTTGGACAAAACACTTGCATGCTTTACTGATTTCTAACTAATGAGTTGGCTTTGCTCTTTTAAAACAGTAATATATAATGGAGAGTATCTATTGAGTCAATAAGCCTTTAATCAGAAGTGTCTTAATGACAAACAGCACAACAGTACCTGAAATAAGGTTAAAAGTTCTTAAATTGAATCATATTTCTGGTCTTGAATTTTTCCACAGGCATACAATAATAATAAAAAGGATCATGTCATATTTGTTGTGCCCGAGGAAGTACAAAGATATTTGTTTCAGGCTTTCTTCTCTTTGAAATTTTAAAATAAAATGACCTGAAAATCCATTTATTTATTTATTTGGAGAGGTTTTTGCTATAGGGTACATGCACTCACCAGAAAGACAGAGAGTCAGAGAGGCAGAAAGTGAGAAATCACTCCCCCATGGGGGATGGCCATGCCGCAATCCCTTCTCCTCCATTCTTCTCTTGGAATCTTTGGCATGCACGCACACGCACCTGGAGTGAGTTTAAGCCACCGGGTCCGGGACTCGAACCGCGGTCGACGACATGGGAGTCTAGCGACATAGCCATTATGCTAACTGCTGGTCCCAAAATCCTTTTTAGTTTTTAAAAATACTAATTTAATTGTGCATTTTTTAATAGTGCAAATGGTGAGGTCAAAGTGCAACTTCTTTTTTAAACTCTAATCATTAAACTAATTCTTGACTATGTGTATAGTTTCTTTGATGATTATTTTAATATTTTTATAATAAGATATTGGTATCTTGTTTAAGATAGAGTTTTATTTGGAACATGAATAGTTTTCTATTCTCTCAAATATTTTATTTTTGTTAATTATTCTACCTTCTCCAGTCTGTCTTTATTTCCAGTAGATATGGGAATATGTAGAATTATTTTTTCCAAAGGGCACATCTGCTCACTAGTGAGAGAGAGAGAAAGCACACACTAATGGAGTATGGTTGTGCTATAATCCTTTCTCTTCTTTTTCACCATCCATTTCTTCCAAATCTCCATTGAAATATTGGGCAGTCACACACTCACATGCTTGGCATGTTTTTAAGCTGTTAGGGCCTAGGATTTGAACCAGCAGTCATGTGGGATCTGGCTCCCTTAATCACAGGCCATGGGGCTGGCCCAGTAAGTGGGATTTTTTTTTCCAGGTAATTTTCACATTTTACATAAAGTCCCCAACATGATGTATACAATGTATTTTTAAATAGGAACTTTGTCTGTTAATGTTTCCTCCTTTTCCCTGCACATCTACCTTCTGTCACCCACTCTCTATCATCCACTCCTGTCCCTTACAGTCTCTGGTATCTACACTTATCCTATCCACTATTATATTTTCAGATCTTTCCATTTTTGCTATAGATTGTAGATATTCAGCACATGTTGAGTGGAATATACAGTGTGTATCTTTCAAAACCTGGCTCAATTTGCTTAACATGAAGTCTCCTATTTTCAACCACTTTGAATCAAATGATAGGACCTCATTGTTTCTTATAGTTGAGTGATATTCCCATAGTATAATATGGCCACACTTTTTCAATCCAGTCGTCAACTGGGACATTAAAGCTAGTTCTATGTCTTAGCAACTGTAAATAATGCTGCAATAAACATGAATGTGTAGCTGTCTTTCTAACTGAGTGTTTTCCTATTCTTTGGATAAATAGTAAAGAGTAGGATTACTGGGTCATATGGTAGTTCTATTTATAGATTTTTAAATATGTTTGAGTTCTATTTATAGGTCTTTATATTGTTTTCCACAGAGGTTGAACTAATTTCTATTTCCACCAACAGTGTAAGAGGCTTCTCTTTTCACTGTTGTCTTGCCAGCACTTGTTTATTTTTACAGTTTTGTTCCTAGCCATTCTAACTTGGGTCAAATGGTATCTCATTGCAGTTTTAATTTGCATTTACCTATAGCAAAAAGACTTTGAACACTTTTTTTTTTCATGTATTTTGTCCATTTGTAAGTCTTCTTTGGAGAGTTGTCTGTTCAACTAAGTTGCCTATTTTTTTTTTTTTTTGGAGAGGTTTTTGCTATAGGGTGCGTGCGCTTGCCAGACAGACAGAGAGAGACATAGAGACAGAAAGCAAGAAATCACTCCCCAGGGGAGATGGCCACGCTGCAATCCCTTCTCCTCCATTCTCCTCTCGGGATCTTGGGCACTCACGCACACGCACCTGGCATGAGTTTTAAGCCACTGGGTCTGGGACGCGAACCGTGGTTGACTACGTGGGAGTCCAGCGACATAGCCATTATGCTAACTGCTGGTCCCAAGTTGCCTATTTTTAATTGGATTATTTATTATTTTTAAATGGGTGAGCTGCTTGCGTTTTCTATATATTCTGGTTATCAATCCCTTGACTGAGAAATAATTTGCAATTTGAGAGGTTTTCGCTATAGGGCGTGTGCGCTCACCAGACAGACAGAGAGAGACAGAGAGACAGAAAGCAAGAAATTACCCCCCAGGGGGGATGGTCATGCCTCAATTCCTTCTCCTCCATTCTCCTTTTGGGATCTTGGGCACGCACGCAGAAGCGCCTGGCGTGAGTTTTAAGCCACCGGGTCCGGGACGCGAACCGTGGTCAACTACGTGGGAGTCCAGCGACATAGCCATTACGCTAACTGCTGGTTCCCAAAATAATACTAGTAGTTTTATAGTTTGAGATTTTACATTTAAATCTGTGAACCATTTTGAGTTGATTCTTGCTAATAGTGAGAGATAGGGTCCAGTTTCATTTTTCTGCAGGTGGATATCCAGTTCTTCTAGCACAATTTGCTGAAAAGACTTTTTTTTCCACTGCATCATCTTGTACTCTTTTCCAAAGGTCAATTAGCTTTATTATTTGTGGTTTATTTCTGGATTTTCTATTCCATTCTATTGATCTACATGTCCATTTTGTGCCAGTACCATGCTGTTTTGATTACTACTGCTTCGTAATATATTTTTAAGTTGGGTAGTCAGATGCCTTCTATTTTATTCTTTTTGCACAGTACTGCCTTGGAGATATGGTGTTTTTTTATCTTTTTTTTTCTCCTATTACTGTGAAGAATGTCCCCAGCAATTGGATTGGAATTACACCAAATATGAAAAATTACTTTAGGTAGACTGACATTTTGATTATATTTATTCTTCCAATCCAAGAACACAGGATGTCTTTCTTTTTTTTCCTTTTTCTTTGTATAATATTCAATATCTTTTTTCAGGTTTTTCATAGTTTTTCTTTTTTTTTTTGAGAGGTTTTTTTTTTTTTTTTTTCACTATAGGGCGCGTGCGCTCGCCAGACAGACAGAGAGAGACATAGAGACAGAAAGTGAGAAATCACCCCCAGGGGGGATGGTCACACCGCAATCCCTTCTCCTCCATTCTCTTCCCGGGATCTTGGGCACACACGCACACGCGCCTGGCGTGAGTTTTAAGCCACCGGGTCCGGGACGCGAACCGCGGTCGACTACGTGGGAGTCCAGCGACATAGCCATTACGCTAACTGCTGGTTCCCCATAGTTTTTCTTGTGAAGATCTTTCACCTCTTCGGTTAGGTTTTATTCCAATGTATCTTATTTGTTTCATGGTGATTGTAAATGAGATTGCTTTCTTCAATTCCATCTCAATTTTTTCATTGTTAATGTATAAAAATATTATAAAATTTTGTAAATTCATTTTGAATCCTCCTACTTTACTGAATCCAATACATAGGATTTCAAATGCTTGTTGGAGCTCTGGTATTCTACTGTCACAGGTCACCTAGAGAGTTCTTATTTTGCATGGCTCTAGGATCAACATTAAAGCTCTGTGTTGTTATTTTGATGCTATTGGCATTGTACTCAATCTTCAGGCAGATGCTCTTGTAATACATGTCTAAACCAGCTCAGTGTCATATTTTCTTAAAATGTAGTATAGAATATTTAGAATAGTTGACAAGTCATAGTAGCATATTAATTAACTGAAAGAATAGAGGTTTCATGACTGCTTTCTCCTTTTTAATCTTCCCTTTGTTCATAAGATTTTTTTCTAATCTTGAAATGGCCAACTGGCCAGTCTCTTCTTCAGTCTCTTTCCCATTCTTTATTTCTTGTACTTGCTATCTTTTTTGAAAAAGAATTATTTATTTAATTTTATTTATGATCAACATTATTTAGTTTGACCAGAGACAGAGGAGAGAGAGAGAGAGAGAGAGAGAGAGAGAGAGAAAGTGAGGGAAAGCAAGCTACCAGGCTCAGGACTTGGACCCTGGAAGGCATGTGGAAATTCAGTGGCTTAACCACCATGACTGCTATTGGCCCAACTTGCTAGCTTCCTAAAGCACAATTTTAATTAAGAGTCTTTAATCTGAAAACAAATTTTAGTATTTACATATTTTCAAACATATTTTGATATTGTTTGCATGATACTTTCTTGGGAGAAGGCTAATTAGAACTCCAGAAAGGACCAGAGGGTGTTGCCTAAGCATTTGTTAGCTCAGCATATTCTAGTTCTTTCTGTTCTTCTAATGAGGTAGAATCCATAAATTCACAAGTGTGCTTAGTACTTAAGAAGCTTTAAAAAGAGGAGTTATATCAATCTTTGATAAGGTAGAACCACAATGCAAGTTTCCATAAGTAACTGTGTCTAAGGTGCTGTGCAGGCTGAACCTCTCTGAGGTCACTTTTAGATTCTTTGTGGTGAATATACTTCAAACAAAACTAATAAAAAGCAATGGTGTAAAGGCCAGAGATCAACTTCCTTGGGTCAGAAAAATCTCTAGTAGTGATGAAGAAGAAACTTAACAGTAGTGCAGGACACTGATGGCAAAGAACTTGCCTGTTTTTGGAGACAGAACAGAAGGACCTTCCTTAGAGGGTCAGGGGCAGAAGATCTTAGTGGACCAGACTCTCCCTCACCCCATGTGCCAAGTCTCTGGCAACCGCCATTCTACCACTCAAACTTGTATGAGTCTCATTGTTTCTTGAGTACTTTAGACACTTCATATAAGCAGATTATTCAGTATGTGTCTTTCTGTGACTGGCTTATTTCACTTGGTCTAAAGTCCTCCAGGTTCACCCATGCTGTAGCATATGGCAGGATTTCCTTTTTTCTTTTTCCATTCATCTGTCAATGGACAGTTAGGTTTTCTACCCCCTTGGTTTTTGTGAATAATGCTACAATAAACATGAGAGTGTAAATATCTCTTTGGTAGCCTAATTTCAATTATTTTGAATAAATAGCCAGAAGTGGGATTGCTGGGTCTTATAGTAGTTTTATCCTTAATTTTAAAAAAGCTCTATTTATTTACTTACTTCTTCCAAGAGACAGAGAGAGAGAGAGTGCGAGAGAGAGAGAGAGATCTTCAACAAGGTGCTTTCTCTATGATTCATCCCCAGACTCAGCCAGCCTGGATCATGGGCACATGCATGAATGCTCAGCATGTGCAGGAAGACCTTGGAATGAGAACCTGGGACCTTCCCATGTGTATTAAGCATTGCAGAGCACTGTGTTACCACTGTACCACCATGGCTGACCCCTCCTTTTTATTTTTTTGTGGGATCTCTATCTCATTTTCTATAGCAGTTGTATCACTTTACATTCCCAGGGGAATTACCTTTCTTGAGGGCTCTGGAACTGATGGAGACAGGTTAATGCACACTGAATTCATTTATCATTTCTAGGTATCCATCTTGCTTCTGTTCCATGAGCTCTGTTGGTCACGAAACTATTGCTTCCTTTTTGATGTGATAACAGGTCAGTGACTGACCACTCGTCCATGGCTAGTGTTCCATACTGATGGGCTGGTGAGGTGCCATTTATTTGCAGGACTCAATTATAGACAGCTGGGTAGGAAAGACCATTTACTTTTTTTTTAAGGAGATTTTTATCTTTTTCCTTAGGGCTCGTATGCTTGCAGGAGAGAGAATCACAGAGACAGTGAAAGGAAAAGTGAAAACTCACCCTCCAGGGGCATGGCCACGTTGCAATCCCTTCTCCTCCATTCTCCTCCCAGGATCTTGGGCATGCATGCATACGTGCTCTGCACGAGTTTCAAGTCACTGAGTCTGAACTCAAACCACAGTTGGTCACGTGGGAGTCCACTGACATAACCACCACACCATCTGCTGACCCACCATTTACTCCTGAGAGAAATGCTTAGAGGCAATTGGTGAGAGAGTAAAAAGAACAAGTTGGAAGCCATAGGTTTTTTTTTTTTTTTTTTCCTGTTTACTCTGTTACCAAATTAACTGGGTGGGTGAGTAGTTAATGTCCTCACATCACATACGTAATTTATACTATCTGCTTTTTATCTTCAGACCAGTTTTATAATCTTAATAAAATTTTAATTAAAAATAAATGAACTGAATACTTCAACAGAACTTTTAAAATGCAGACTATTAGGCTGGAAGCCCAAGCTCAACTAGAGATACAAAAAAAGAAAACCTCAAAAATATTGTAAAAATACTTAGCTGATCTTTCTTCTTCTTGGAGAATGTAGCATTTCAGTCGCCAAAATTTCTTTAAAATGCTGCAGAGAAGTCCTGACTCACAGACTGTGATGCAGACTTTCCTTTATAAGCTAGTTGGGAGAAATGTTCCTTGAAAACAGAGACTGGGATTCTGTTGGGACATTTTCCCAGGATGCACTGGCTAACTGCACTTTCTCCCTGTTGTAAGCATTCCTGTGAGCAGCTAATTCAAATGTGTACTTTCTCCTGCTAGATACTAAGTGCCAAAATCACATGTGCCTTTGATCAAATTTGTAATAATATATAGATGAGTAATGCCCCATAGTTTCTAGAGGAGTTTACATTTAAAAATAATATCTCTTTTTAAAAAAATAATTAATTTATTTAAAGTTGACCAGAGAAGGGAAGAGAGAGAGAGAGAGAGAAAGCAAGCTTCCAGGTCTGGGACTTGAACCGCAGTCAGCCCTGTGGGACTCTAGCACCCTTAACCACCACACCACCTGCTCAGCCCTTAAAAATAGTATTTCTAATGAAATTATATTTAAATAACATATCTAATAGCATTTCAAATAGCATTAGGAGGCAAAGTACACTGGTCAGCCCTGGTCCTGGTGGTAAAGGGAATGGGCTCCTATATGGCTGATTGTATTTCAAATCATAGCTTAAGTGCCTTGAAAAACACACCAGGTACATGCATGAGCATGCCCTAAATCCCAACAGGATGGAGAAATGGAGGAGAAGGGACTGTGGCATGGTTTTACCCTATTGAGAAGTACTGTCTTTTCCTAATTTCCTGTCTCTCTCTGGTAAGCACACATGCCCTCTGGCAGTTAAAAAAAGATGAAGAGGAGGAGGGAGAAGAGGAAAAGAAGGATAAGAAAAGAAGGAAAAATAGTGTAAAGATTCTTCTGGACTTATGACCAAATGTCCTAGATTTTCTTGGGGGAAAGTTCTGGTTTTAAATAGATCATGTCATTGTCCACTGAATGTTTTAATATTTATTTGAAGTACATAACCATTGAGTCACAATCTACATGTTATTGTCTTTACTTATATTTTTAAATTACGCTATAATAACTTTTGATTTTACATCGTTTGTGTCTATAATTATGGAGGAAACAATACTTGCCATTTTGGAATCTCATTGACAATGGGGTTCGAGTTTATTCATAATCTACATTTCCATTATTTATCTGAATTCTGATTCTACTAAAGTGGTTAAACACTAAGTATCAAAAAACCATCAAATCATATGTAAAACAAATCTAAAGTTTTTGCTTGCCTAGAAATTTAAAGCCATCAGTCCATTAAGTTCAGTGGGTCTCCTCAAGCAGAAATTAAGAGGTTACAAAAGGAAGAATCACATCACTATATTAGACAAGACTCTGAGAGTTCTGCTTATCTTCCATGGCAGAGACAATATTTTGTATTTATTTATTTTATTTTATTTTTATTTTTATTGCCAGGGGTATGTGCACTTTCTAGAGAGAGAAAGCACATCTTACTGTGACATTGTCAGGCCACATTCCTTTCTCCCTTTCTTCATCTTGTCAGGATTTGGGGCACAGATGCACACAGTCCTCCATTTTTTTAGAGGTTTTTGCCTTAGGGCTCACCAGGGAGAGAGAGAGATAGAGACAGAGAAAGTGAGAAATCACCCCTAAGGGGGATGTCCACACCACAATCCCTTCTCCTTTCTTCTGAGATCTTGGGCTTGCATGCACACATGCTTGGTGTGATTTTCAAGCCACTGGGTCTGGGATTCAAACTACAGTCAGTCATATAGGAGTCTAATGATGAAACTACTACACCATCTGCTGACCCCTACCTGCATGTTTTTTCAAGCTGCCATAGCTGGGATTTGAACCACAGTCTGCCTCATGGGATCTAGCTCCCTATGTACAGGGCTTAACTACTGCACTAAGGAACTGGCCTGAGCTACCAGTTGCTTATGCTTTATGATTGGTCACTTTCAGGTTTCATGTGGCTTTTTCTGGGAGACTTTATTTCAAATAATTCAGGATTTGTTATGCAAGATTCTAGTGGGTCTATAGTCATCAGACATGCTCATATGCTCATGTCTGAAGTTTAACTGGGTTGCTGTTTCTTTTTCTCAATGACATAGCTTTTGCTGACACAAGGAGTCATTATGATAGTGGATATTAAAACACTTGAGCTTTTAGACTTTGAATTAGACAATATTAGGTGGCATTCTCGTTTGCACATTCATTTATTTATTCATTCCTTTTACATAAGTACTTTCTGAGTTCCTACTATGTGTCTGACACTACTGTATGCCAGAGATAACAAGTACAACTTACATTACATGTGATCAGATTTTCTATTTTACCTCTGAGAAATCTGATGTCTTTTATATGAGTTGGATCTGCTGGTAACTCAAAACTGGAACTTGCAGCTTACTGCCTACTTTAGCATTAATTTACTATCTAACACACTGCATTAAACCATATTTTTTTTCTGGGTAATTCTTGCCCAGGAGGATGTTTGTCTCATAAACTTTCTGAAATCTACTTGTTTTAACAATAGACTAGCTAAATATCCTACATCAGGGTAAACAGCTTCCTACTCATACAATGGATTATTCAGTTGGGCTTATCAAAGCATTGTTTACTCTTTTTTTTTTTTAAGTTTGTTTATTTCTTTGAGAGAGAGAAACAAGTCCTCTAAACAGATCTTGTGCTGAGATTCTTCCCCAGCCTTCCCAGTCAGCCAGGATTATGGTCATGTGCAAGAATACCCACCATGCATGAATCTGGTCTTTCACATGGCTCCAGCATCGCAGAGCACTGCATTGCCACCATGTCACTGCAGCTGGGCCGAAGGATGTTTACTCCTCAAAACTCCCTTCAAAACCCTTTCCTCACTCTGTCTACCAATTCAAAACCTTTCTCTTTTATTGTCAGAGGGCATATGTGCTCTGGATAGAGAGAAAACACCCCCACCCCTTCATGGAATGCGATCACATCACAATCATTTTTCCTCCACTACTCTACCCCATGGGGAAGTAGGACATGCATGCACATGGGCTCAGTGTGTCTTTCATGCCACTAGAGCCAGGACTCAAATCATGCTTAGCTATGTGGCATCTGGTTCCTTATGCATAGCACTTAACTGCTATGCTATGGGGCCAACTGTAAGCTGTAAACTTATCACAAACTATGCCCAGTTTTGACCAGGTTCCCACATTGAAAGACCCACCTTAAACCAGACCCTGGGACAACCCTATGGCCTTCTGATTAAGGGAGTACGATACCACACAGATACTACATAACTGACCATGGTTTGAATCCCAGCCCAAAATACCCTGGGCATGTGTACATAAATGCCTCATATCCTAACAGGATGGAGAAATGGAGGAGAAGAGATTGAAGTGTGACCATGCCCCATTGGGGAGTACTTTTACTCTCTCTCTCTGTCTCTTATTTCTCTCTGGTGAGTACAAGCGTCCTCTGGAAATTAAAAAGAAATACACCATTCCTCTGTTCTCGCTCTTTCAAGATACCACTAAGACTCTGTCCAGGTGGTAACCTCCCTTACTGCAATAAGCATTAAACATAGCTTTCATTTTTCTATGTTTTTGGTGGTCTTTTTGAGGAGTTATCTACTGACAGAGATCGAATCCTAAAGGTCACTCTTGCTTCAGTCTCTTGGTCTTGCTGAACTTTTACATGTTACCATGCATATGCTCTTTTCTCTTGTTTCTGTTCTATGCCGACCAAGACAGAACCATATCCCACTCTTTTTTTTTTAAGTTCAATTTCCAACTCTCAGCAACAACCAGAATAAAATCTGTTCTCACAAAGCACTTGTGCGTCAATCACCATTTAAGTTTGATGACACAAAAGTTTATACAGATCAGCAATAACAACTTTAAGTTAAATATTCTTCAAATTAAATATTAGACAAGTCTTGCTTTTGAGAGTCCTTTAATGTCCCCACTTCCTACATCAATATTACTCAGAGAATGTTCTATTATCAGTCCACCATGAGGTCAGTACAAAAATTTAGCGTCAGCATTTACGAACAATTGGTCAGTGATTATTGGGAGTTAAACACCTGCCCCCAAAACAAACGCTTTGAGTGTCATTCTCCAGATCTCAGGATTTTAGTTTAGGAGGAACGACACCCTTCAGTAACCCGAGAAACTTGATCTTCCTCACTGGATTGTGCAGAGCAACTTCTCTTCTTTTCTCTGAGTATGCCTTTAAATATGTGGAGATAGACTCTTAAGGCTTTCTGCTAAACTCGACCTGTACTCTAGCCCACTGTGTGCAGCAGCACAAAATACATAATAGGAAAGGTTTTACCATTTCAGTCTTTCTTTTCTCTCCCCTATAAAAGTTTCTGAGAAGACAGTACATCAAAAATCCTTTTACGCCTAATAGAACGATAACATTTTTGTTAAAAGGTAGAAGATGGCATAGCGAGCTTTGTCATTCTTTTTTTTTTTTCTTTGTCTCATTACTTCATAATGAATTAGATATTGCCCTTCACCTTAACGAACTTACCATTTGTGAAGTCACCATGCAAATATACCATGGTGACACTGTAAAGTAAGTGCAGAGAGAGCTCCTGGGAATCAGAGAGATGTTGATGGTGGAAGGTAAAATTTGTCCGGGGGTCTGCGGATCCATTCATTGTTTAATACCACTGAGTCAATGCTGACTCAACAAAATGTGGAGGACAAAATTTGGACTGTAGTTATGTCATGGCTTCTATAATCCCTTCTATTCCTTTCTTTTGATAATTGGATTTACCCATTAGTGGTATCAAAACACATTGGAGAGAATACCGGGGATGGCGTGATGGCAGGAGGTTTGTAGTTATAGAAACTGAGCTGCATTTAATTGAATCTCTAACAGATAGGGACTAATTAAATCAGTTATTATCTTTTCACAATGAGTTAGCTCATTGGTAAACCTCAAATGATCGAATAGCTTTATTCAGTCTGCTGCGAGAGATTTAATATTTTCATCTGTATCAACTCCGTTATTTCTTGGCTCAATTTAATGATTAACATGGCATAAAAGTAACAATTTCTTGATTATTAAAATCATATTTGCTTCAGATTATAAATGGAATCTATTTTAAAGTCATTACTAAGTAAATAAACTATAATAATAAACTAACATTGAACAACCATCTTATAAAACCTTAATGATAGGTTTATTAGAGAATTTTAACTCAAAACATTATCACAAAAATAAACAAACACAGCTACCGATTTTTTCTCATTAAGATAACACTTCCATGTTGAATAATACATCAGATAACTCACTTTGCCAATAACGGTCTGTGGCATTTCCTCCTAAATTCTGGAAGCGAAGCAGAGCAGTTGTGAAAAGAACAATCAGGACCCAGCCATGGTGGTCCTAATGACTTAGCCAGGGGTTGAGTTAAAACTATCAACCTCTTCCCAATGTCCAACTGCAGGGCTGACCCTTATCTTGTGTTTTTGACTAGTAGCATTCATTTATAATGGTAAGTTTGAAAGAGTTGATGGTGAATCAATATCTTCAAACTATTCCAGGGAAACCAGCCCTTGGAAGAAACGTAAAAGGTGATATCCAATGTCACCAATATTCACAATCACACATTATTTATTTTCCGAAATTATTAATGTCATTATAGAAAGAGTAAGAACCCAGGAAATACTTCCTAAGAAAAGTCTATAATATCACCATTCAGACCTATTGGTCATGGTCAATAGGTCAATTTTTTAGTATATAAGAGTACTTTAAAAAGATCATGGAAAAGTGATATTATACTATGTCTATTTTGGTGCAATATTTGTTGAAATCTATAAATCATTTTTTCCATGAACTTTTTGACAACCCCCTTGAATATCCTTTTTGACCTTTCTATAACTCTGTTTTTATCACACATTGTACATGTAAATGTCAAGGAAAGAATGCAATTATTTATATATATTGTTCTGTAATAGATTTCCTTACCATTTGGAAAAATATCAAATTATTTTGGGAAGGCTAAAAATACTGAATTATTATTGGGGGGTTTAGATCGGAAAACACAGCTTGATCTTATAGTCAAAGAGTATTTGTACTAATTTTCTTCTCCAAGATTAAATTGTCACAAGGATGCAGATCATATCTCACATAAAAGAGAAAACAAAAACATATCATGAGCTTGTCATTTAATTAACATACTTTAGCATCACAATTTCACATTCTTACACGTTGCTTCCCTTTGAAGTTGGTTTAATGAGAACCTTTTTGATTTCAAGAAACAGACTCTTCTGAGATTCATCAGTGAAAGGTGTTTTACTGAACTGAACCTACAAAGCCGTTGATATTTAAGGCAGTGCTAGGAGAGCTTCTCTTTGCTGCACATCTAGTTCATTTTCTTCTTTCTACTGTCTTCTGCTTTTCAGAGTTCCTGATAATTTTGCATGCTATGTAAAGACCTTGTCCTTTTTAATGCATCATGGCAATTTTCAATATAACTTTTTGGTTCCTGTCTTTGTTACCAACAACTCTAGTCTGTTGGTTTCCCAATTTACCATTCTCAAGAGAGTTATTTTGTTGTACCTGCTAAATACTTTATATCCTGTCACCTAGACATCTATCTAGAGTCCATAGATTACTCTCTTTGGGATGGCTCAGTTTTTGGTCCATTAAGCTCTGACAGAAAGGAATCAGAATTATCTGGTATAAAAATTGCCAGACACAGATATGTATATATCAGCTGAACTTGCTATTGAAAGTATTTAATTAAGATTTTTCGGGGGTACATTAATAAAATGTGAAAATAAGAGGCATGGAAAACAACTGAAGATACCAGAGACAGTGTGGGAGTGGGGTGGGAAATGGTAGAGGGTGAGAAGTAGGGAATCAAAGGGGAAAAATACAAAATATATAAGAAACAAGAAAGGAAAAATTATTTGTTGATGATAACAAAAAATAATATTGATTAAGCAATACGGTATATTCTGGATGGGAAATGTCATTTTGTATGCTGTGATGATGTACAGTGAATGAATGTCAAATTAAAAAAAAAAATTGTCCCAGATGCTCAGGAAAGATTGTAGGTGAGACAGATCCTTCAACTGGGGATATGGTCAAGGCATGCAGTGACCAACCCTGCAGCACAAATATCCTTGCAGTTGTCTAAGTTCCTAGAAATGAAATCTCTGTATACATAGTTTTAAAACTTTTGGTATATTTTGCCAAATTAATCTCTAGAAACATGTTATTAATTTACATTCTTGGGCCCTTACAATGGCACAGTGGTAAAACATGATGCTCTGTGAGGCAATCCACATCAGAAAGTTTCCAGTTCAAGTTCAGAGACTTGAGTAACATTTATATTTTTTAATTCTTTTAAATTATTAACAGGGTTTCCTATCTATTCTTTCTTTCTTTTCTCCTTCTTCTTCTTCTTTCTTCTTCTTCATTTGTGTGGCAAATGCACACACACACACACACACACACACACACACACACACACACACTGAGGCAAAGTGAGAAAGTACTCCTATGGAGTTCATGCCACAATCCCTTCTCCACTATTTATTTTTCCTTTTGGGACTTTGGTACACGGTAACATGCACCCAGTGTGCTTCTCAAGCTGTAGGGTCTCAAATGCAAATCACCCACTATGCCATATGGAATGCAGCTGCCTTAATCACCTCACCACCACTTGGTCCCATGTCTCTTATTTTTTTTTTTTATCTTTGTAACAGTCCTGGGAAGAGAAAATATTATATAGATGAGAAATATGTTCATGATTTTTTTACCCTGGCATATCATTATTCAGAGATCAGAACTCAGGCCTCTTGAAAATGAGTATCTCTGGCCCTTGGTCAATATTCAATAATTAAATGAATGAATGGTGTCTAGAAAACATTTTTTTCAAAACCTTAAATTTATTTTGTTAAATAAATTTAACTTAATAACATTAAGACCTGCAGAATACTATGGATTTAAATATTCTTCAATACAGACTTAAAGCTGGCCTCTCACATGTAAGGGAACTAGAAAGACATCCTTTTTGAGTAAAAGAGAAATGAATTTGTTTTAAACAAATGTGCAAAGCTTAGATTAAAAATATTCAAAGATAGTTTCCTTTGATATTTATTACTGAAATTTATTTTATTAATGTCATTCCCTCAAGTATTTCAGAAATGATTCTTAGAATACAGAATGGAAATGAAGATTGTTGATTACGTGGCTTAGTTGATGGGAATTCTGTGCTAAATGGCAAAGATCTTCAATGTATTACCTTGTAGTATTATCTCTACTAATATAACTATCATTTATTGTGCAAACCACTCAGCACACATTGTTTAATAGTCATGCTAATTTCACAAAATGACTGCTGTCATTCTCTTTTGACAGATAAGAAAATTTATCATAATTACAAAAACAACTCCTACCTTGACCAAGTGATCCCAGCATGACAAGACAAAGGAAACTGTGTGAAAACTCACCCTAGATCCTGTGAAGTAGTTCTCAGCTCATAGCCTGCCTGCTCTGTTGAAGACTACTCAGTTGCACCTTGGTGCAGAAAAGATAAAGCCTTGGTATCTGCTGGAGAAAGTATTGATCACAGAACAAATCATGTGCAAACTTAGTCCATACACTCATGCAGTAAGCAGACATTTTAACAATTTTAACCACAGGACATGTGGTGCAGGTCTTTCAGGCAAAATTTATTTTCCAGTTACTCAAAACGGTCAGTTCTCTCTGACTTTGCCATTAATGTTGACCTCATCTTCAATGGTAGAGAAGTAGAAAATAAAACAATGACTTAAAAAAAATCTAACTAATAAATCATGCCAGGCAGTATAAGTCTTTATTCCAGTTTTTCCTTAGTATCAATAACCACACGCTACAAATAGGGTTTTTAAACCAGGCCTTGTAGTATGAGAAAAAGTATTACTGAAATGTGCAGAATAGAGATCTAGGTTCAAAATATAGTTATTCTTTGATTAGCTGAGTTATTTCAAGTGAATCAATTAAGTTCCAGATTTCATTATCTATACAGTAATACTAATAAATGTAATGAAATGCTTTATTCAGCTGTTACATTCAGATGTCACATGAGCAAACTCTTTGTAAGTATGAAATTAGCAAATCATTTATGTGCGTTATTTTATAGTCCTAATAGCAACTCTTCAAGTTGGCTAGGCTGGAAATACCACACAAATCTAGCAGCACCCAGCCATATGACAAACCCGTTCACATACCCGAAGAAATAAAGACATTTAGAGTGTCACAGATAATCACATGACGTAGAAACCCTCAGTCATGGTAACACAGACTAATGTGATCACAGTGCCAAGATGTGGCCAGTTGGACGCAGTGACCTGAGCCAATGTTTCTCAGTATTCATGTAGCACTCCATTCACAATATCATTACTGAACCTAAAGAGTTTGCCTGCCTGTATGCATCCTATTCCAAAATCAGGCATGCTGGGCATTTTGAAAAGAGGGAGGTTTATTGGTGAGCAACCAGACAAGGAGATAGGAGATTGGCTCAAATATGTCTCCTGGGTGTAAAGAAGAGGGATCTTTTATAGAGCAATGAGCAGGGAGGGGTTGGGTTATGAGGTGATGCTGTTTGTCAGTCCAGGATTTGTTGGTGCTTGGGGCTCTCCAGAGTTGCAGGCATTCTAGTCCTGACTATCACAATTTAGAGCACCTGCTGCTTTTTATCTCATTCTCTAGAAACAGATAATATTCTTTTTATTCAGTTGCTATGGACATTTTTGCCTCCTACCTCCAACCCCTGCAGAGAGGGTTGATTTTAGGTCACTCAGCATTCTTGAGCAAATGCATCCTGCAAGTAAGTTCACATGGTAACAATGCTGGGTTTTCCCACTTAAACCAATTCTAGCCAGTTATTATCCACAGAAAAGATATCTGTCTTGCAAGTGAGGGAATTGAGAGACAGATTCTTTATTTTATTTTATTTTTAGAGATTTTTGCTATAGGGCATGTGCACTTGTTAGAGAGACAGAAAGAGACAGAGAGATAGAAAGTGAGAAATCAATGCTCCCCCCACTTCCCACTGCCCCAAGGGAGATGGCCATGCAGCAATCCCCTCTCCTTCATTCTCCTCTTGGGATTTTGGGCATGCACATTCACATGCCCATTGTGAGTTTCAAGTTACCAGGTCCAGGATTCAAAACACAGTTGACCTCATGGGAACCTTAACCACCTGCTGGCCACAAAGAGAGGCAGATAAAATTTAAATGACTACCTAAGGCCATGATTTATGAGAGATCCAGAAGATGAGATAAGAGCTTCTACTCCCCCAACTTGAGCACTGGTTGCACCACCAGTTCAATTTCAAAAAGGGGGACAATATATTCCAGCAGCAATCACTATTCTCATGCATTCTGTACATCATTTATGCTCTTTGATAACCATCATTTACAAACATATGCTTTTGCCATAACTATTCTTCTCTCTTTCTGGAATACTTTGAACAGTGAAGAGTCTGATGATGACACAATTTCGAGCTTAGAGATGGTCTTTGTAACTCCTTCATGTTAGAGGAGAACTCTGAAGGGCCAAGTGACCTTCCCCAGATGGCACAGCTGGTCTGTGACAGAGCTAGACTAGATCTAGGTTTTGGATACATCATCTGAACTTCTCTCACTTCCTCTCCTCAGCTGTGGACCAGCCTTAGACTCTCCACTGATGTGCACAGTGAGCTGGGCTGTATCTTTGATGGGCATGACTGGGGAGGAGTGAGCTAATGCCTTTGCAGCAAAGTATACACGCTGAGTGACAGGTGGAAACAAAGGAGCATTATTTTGACCCTGGGGACATGACATAAGTATCCATTGTGAAATATTGGTTTGGTTTATTTGTAATAATAAGAGAAAGAATAAAAGAGCCAAGAGGAAAAGCCATTTTGCTGCCAAGCTAATAACTCACATTGTCCGACTTATAAACGATTAATGCAATATTTAAAAGAGAAGTTGTAGCCTTACATGAGGTGATCTATTGGCTAAGTAGATTCTGTGACATTTTGAAAAAGCAAAAAGTAGTTAACTGTCAGACAAAAGGTTTTTAATGGGAGCCCAGAAGGCAGTAGCCAAACCCCAACAGGAAAGCAACGTTAGCAAGCTCAACACTTGTTACCCAGCAAGATAGTCCAGGACTTTACATTTTCTTCTGCTGTGTCCTAATATCCAAACTCATTTCCCTGAACTCACTTGATGTTTTAGAGGTTGCCATGAGTCTAAAATAGCTGTTTCTTCAGAACATCACTTTCCTTGGAAGAGCCTGTATTTCAGGTTGATCTCTTTGACTAAGAGTTGCATACATTGTGCTACTTATCTGGATGAAATTTAACTGACTACTTCCCCTTTCTTGTGTGGCTAGGAAAACAAAAAGGTCAAAAGGAGAAAGCACTATTCATTCTTAGGCTACAGGATGAGAGCTGGAAGAAGATGATCACCCTTAGGTATGATGCCTTATAGTGAAAGCATGGTAGAAGGAAAGGGAGCTGAGTTCCTGCCACAAGGATGACCATGAGTAAAAGGCAGAGAGGAAAAGTAAATGTGTGCTTTTGTGGGTAAAGTGTTATTTATTATATTCTAGAAATTTCAACTGAAATGGAATACAAATCCTGTATTTCAGGAGTGAGAAAATTATGACCCAGGGAAAAGCAGTACTTTCCACAGACTCTAGGTGCATGAGGCAGCTGAGAGTATAGGAACCCAGGTGTCTTGCCTCCTAGCCCAGGGCTCCTCTACAACTTCAAAGATTTTTAGGTTTTAAAACTTTGTTCTGCATTCCTTTCTCTCCCTTTCCTCTTTTCCTCTTTTTCTTCTTCTTCTTCTTTCCCCCTCTCTTGTCCCTTGGTATTTATTGAAAATCTACTGTGTCCAGGTACTCTTCTAAATCCCAGAGATACTGGTCTCAATGTAAGCCTTCTTTTACTTTCCCATCTTTATATCCTTAGTGACCAGTATGCAATAACTATCTTTTGAGCAAAAAAACACAAGGTTTATAATGCCAAAAAAACCGTAGTAGTCATTTATTTAAAATTAACCAGTGACATTTTGGCCATGTCAGGCAAAGTTATGCTGGCCTTTGAGGTGTATTAAATTAAATTACTATAGCTAATCTGCAATTAGAATAATACAGAGAGAAACATTGAATTTATTGCTCAAAGGTATTTTTATTGTTTACATTTAGAGGAAATTATTCACTTTTCAACATTTTTAAAGATATACTATCGCATCTTAGAAAGTGTCTTTGTTCTCATACAATTGAAAGGAAACATGAACTTGGACATATTTGGACTCCATGAGTGTCTCAATAAGAAGGCAGCCATTTCATAATTCAGAAAGCATTTCAATCCATAGTAACACGTGATGCATGCTACATTTGTTTTGTAACTCCACAGAGCAGAACATTTAGTGAGGAAAGGAACAGTGTCTGCTTAGATTTCAGGACAAATGACTCACGGAGATCAATTCATAATTTGGACGAGGGCAACACTTACTGACAGCATTCACAGCCAAGGTGGGTGACTTTGGCTTGGAAAGGTCTCACTTGAATATTTGATGTAAACCAAAGGTATGGCTGCAAACACTGTTTTCATATTTCAGATTAATATGATCTTGGCATGCATGCTCTGGGTAATAAATGTATCTGAATCATTTGTATTCTCTTTGCTGTCCCCCCCAATGTCATAATACTCAACTCTTATTTTTTCTCTTAAGTTAGCTGAATATTTTTTCCTTCTCATCAGAGGCACATTCCCCAGTACTAATTTTAATTTTGATGAAAGACCATGTGACAGAACTGAACCAGGCTCAGTTTAAATGATTTTTTTTTGGGGGGGGGAGAGGTTTTTGCTATAGGGCACATATGCTTGCCAGAAAGACAGAGAGAGACAGAGAGACAGAAAGTGAGAAATCACCTCCCGGGAAGGATGGTCATGCCACAACCCCTTCTCCTCCACTCACCTCTCAAGATTTTGGGTGCACACTCCCACACACCCACTGTGAGTTTAAGCCACCGGGTCTGGACTCAAACTGCAGTCGATTGCATGAAGTCCAGCGACATAGCCATTATGCCAACTGCTGGGCCCTTAAATGATTTTATCAAAGCAATTTAATTGAGAAAAAATAATCCAGATAATACTGGAAAAAGAAATAGGTAAAGAGAGCCAATCAGTGGCATAGTGGTTACAATGCTGGACTTCCACATGGCTAACCACAGTTCAAATCCTAGACTTGGTTTGAAAATCATGCCAGATGCGAGTGCGTGTGGGCCCAAAATTCCGGGAGAAGGAATTGTGTTGTGGTTATACTCTCCAGGGGATGATTTTTCACTTTTCTTTTCATTGTTTCCCTTTGTTTCTCTCTGGCAAATGCACATACTCTATGGCAAAAACCTTTTTTTTTTTTAAATAAAAAAACCCCAATAGGTTAAAAAATGCTCAAAATTATTTTGTACATTTTTAGATTTAATTTTTTTAATGTTGTGATATTTTGCTCCTAATGCATTTTTTTTTGGCAATTTTGTTGATTCTGCAGCATTTTCCATATAGTAGAAACAACCTAAATGCACAATAATAGGAAACTGACTAAGAAAAATAATGACTTGTATAGATAATGGAATACTATGTGGCAATTGAAAGCTATGTGTTAGAAATCTGTGTCTTGACATAATATATTCATAATATAGTATCAGACTTAAAAAGCAGTTTTTGAAGTATTTTTGCAGTGTGCTTTCATTGAGAATAGCGTATAGTATGAGTATTACATATACAACACACAGCGTACAGCTTAGAAAAGGACCTTTAAGAGATTTACTAAAGAGTTAATAAAGTAATTTCCAGAATTATAAATATATGTTCTTCCACTTGTCTGTATTTCTGATTTTTCCATAATGAGAAATAATGCTTTTTGAATAATAAGGAAAGTATTTTTAAAGATCGAAATTAAAATGTAGATTTTTGAGTTAGACTTTTTTCTTCTTTAAAAAATTTTTAAAAAGTTTCACCGCTTTCACTTAATTATCAGTGTTCTCAAAATTTTAAATGTGGGGAACCAGCAGTTAGCATAATGGCTATGTCGCTGGACTGCCATGTAGTCGACCGCGGTTCACGTCCCGGACCCGGTGGCTTAATCTCACGCTGGGCGCGTGTCATGCGTGCCCAAGATCCCGAGAGGAGAATGGAGGAGAAGGGATTGTGGCGTGACCATCCCCCCTGGGGGGTGATTTCTCGCTTTCTGTCTCTCTGTCTCTCTCTGGCTGTCTGGTGAGCGCACGCGCCCTATAGCAAAAACCTCTCCAAAAAAAAAAAAATTAAATGTGATTGGAAATGTTTTCCATTATCAGTTTATATGTTATAATTTCTCTGTGTGAATAGTATTAACTAGGACATGGTGATTTTCCTAATGATGGGCATTTAGTTTGCTTCTAACATTTATTTTATTATAAACTGTTCAGAAGGAACACAAAATAAGTGAGACCAAGTTTTAAAGCAAAAAAATATAGGAGATATTTTTTAAAACCAGGAAATTTTAAAACTAGAACATGGAAGTTTGCCAGAACTGCCCAAGAGTATACCAGAAGTACAGGAAGCACAGTGATTCAGATTTGCTCTCAACCAAGTGGTTGCATGAGTCAGTTTATTTTTGACCAGTCTGTTTTTATCTGCTGCCATCTGAGCATTCAAGAGGTCTATTCATTTCATATCTACTTAGGATAGAATCCTCCTGAGACAGGAGTTAGACCCCACTTACAGGTGCATAGGGTAAGGGAGTTACTGTTTTCCTTTTAATGAAGTCTCTGTTTTTCTTCTGATTAATTTATAATACCAGGAAGCCAGCCCATGGCTTGGACTACTAGATAAACCCCCCTCCCCTCCAGCTACTCTTCAGCAACCCATTCAGGCCTCCTTCCACTGCACTGGAAGCTTTTTCTCCTTTGCTGATAAAATTTGCTTACTATTCATGCATTTCTAATTCTTCAAGAGCGTCAGACAAGAATCAGCATGTGTGTTGAGTCTGATAACCCAGCACTCATGTGTTGCTCCCATACCTGAGGGTATCTCATGAACTCACTGAATTGCTTGAGAAAGTGTTGTTGAAGTCTCTCTTCACACTGCTGTAATGTCTAAGTTAGAATCTCCTGAAGAGCCTGAATAGCTTCGGAAGCTCTCCATCAAAGGGTTGAGCTTTGCAAAAACCGATGAGAATGAGGAGCCATTTTGAGCAATGGGAATGCTCATGTGCAGTAATGTGAGATCCAAACACTAAATGCTCCAGGGGCTTTAGGTGTGTCACATGTCCTGCTGTGGAAGAGGTGGATGCAGCCATGAATGGAAGGCTACACAAGGTGGATGGAAGAGTTGTCTCAAGAGAAGACAAAGAGGATCATCTCAAAAGAGAAGATTCTCAAAGACCAGGTGTCCACTTAACTGTGAAAAAGATCTTTATTGGTGGCATTAAAGAAGACACTGAAGAGCATCACCTAAGAAATAACTTTGAACAGTATGATAAAATTGAAGTGACTGAAATCATGATTGACCAAGGCAGTGGCAAGAAAAAGGGCTTTGCTTTTGATGATCATGACTCTCTGGATAAGACCGTCATTCAGAAATACCATACCGTGAATGGCCACAACTGTGACATAAGGAAAGACCTGTCCAGCAAGAGTTGGTTAGTGCTTCCTCCAGCCCAAGAGGTCAAAGTGGTTTTAAAAATTTTGGTGGTGGTCATGGAGGTGGTTTAGGTGGTAACGACAACTTTTGTTGTGGAGGAAACTTCAGTGGTTATGGTGTCTTTGGTGGTAGCCACAGTGGTGGTGGATAGGGTAAAAGGAGGTGGCTATAGTGGATTTGGTAATGATGGAAGCAATTTTGGAGGTGGTGAAAGCTACAATGATTTTGGTGGTTCTAACAATCAGTCTTCAAATTTTGGATCCATGATGGGCGGAAACGTTAGAGGCAGAAGCTCTGGCCCTATGCAGATGGAGGCCAGTAGTTTGCCAAACCACACAATCAAGGTGGCTATGGCAGTTCCAGCAGCAACAGTAGCTATGGCAGTGGCAGGAGGGTTTAATTAACTACCAAGAAACAAAGCTTAGCAAAAGAGGAGAACCAGGCAAGTGACAGGGAAGCTACAGGTTACAACACATTTGTGAACTCAGCCAAGCACAGTGGTGACAGGGCCTAGCTGCTGCAAAGAAGACATGCTTTAGACAATACTCATGTGTATGGGCAAAAAGTATGAGGACTGTATTTGTGACTAATTGTATAACAGGTTATTTTAGTTTCTGTTCTGTGGAAAGTGTAAAGCATTCCAACAAAGGGTTTTAATGTAGTTTTTTTTTCACTTATACTGTTGATCACCAAATATAATAGTTTGATTATGATTCAGAATAAATGTACCTTTTTAAAACAATAAAAAGTAAAAGATAAAGATAAGGTGGGAATGTCTGAAACATGGTGCTTGAAATGAGTCTTGATTTTAACTTAGAGACATATTTATATATACATCAGCTATAAAACTAGATTGACTCGCCATGAACTGGCTTTGAGCTAGAGTTTGAGATTATAACTCAATCTCTCTGAGTCTATTTTTTTTTTTACTAGCAGTATGAAGGTAGTAGTAATACATACCTCACAGAATTGTGAGGATTAAACAATGTAGTGTAAGTGTGGTAGTAATGGCCCCCAAAGATGCCCATATCTTAGTTCCTGGAACCTGTGAATGCATTATTTGATATGATAAGAAGGATTAATGTTGCACATAGAATTAAAGTCTGTAATCAGCTTGAGATAAGGAGATTATCCAGTTGGTCCAATGTAATGAGAGTAAATAGGAAAGAAAAAGCAGAAGAGTCAGTGTTACATGTGAGAAAGATCTGACTGGCCATTTCTGACTTTGAAGAAGTAAGGGATACCATCAATCAAGAAATGCTAACAGTCTAAAACAGCCAGATCAGGCAGGGAAATGGATTTACCCCTAGAACCACCAGAAAGGAACACAGACCTTTCAACACCTAGATTTTAGTTTAGTGAGACTTGTTTCAGACTCAAGATCTCTAAAATGATAACGTAACACATTTGTGTTCTTTCAAATCACTAAAGTTCTTCTAATGTGTAGGAGCATCAGTGAGAAACACATACAGGTTTTGGGTGCCTGAAAGTATGATGCTGTATAACAAATGTCTAAACGTGTGAATGTGTGGCTTTGGAATTGGGCAGTGAAGAAAGGCTGGGAAAATCTGAGGATCATGACAGAAAAAGTCTAGAATGTCTTCAATGTAATGTTAGTAGAAATCTGGATATGAATGACTCAGCTAGAAAAGACTGAGAAGGTTGGAAGGAGCACAGAAAAAAAGAAATGAAATAAACTTAGAGAATATCTAAACTACTTTAGAGAATATCTAAACTATCAGAACAGAAGGTTGATAGAAATCAGGATGCTAAATGCAAGCCAGTGAGGGAGCAGATAGAAATAACCAACATGCTATTGGAAACCTGAGGAAGAGACATCCTTGTTTCATGGTGCAGAAAACTTGCCTGAATTATGTCCTGAAGTTATGTGGAAAGCAAAACCTTTAAAAGATAAATTTGGATATTTCGCTGAGAAGATTTCTCAGCAAAGTGCTGGAGACACAGCCTGTTGCACTAAAAGTGTGAGAGAAACATTTCCTAAGTGTTGCCTATAGAAAAATATGAATGGGAAGGGGGAAATTGTAAGGAAAGCTATTAAGCACAAAGAAATCAGGACTTGAAGACTTGAGAAATTTGCAGTCTATCCATATTGCAAATGATGCCATAATGAAAAATTCACTGTTAAGAAAGTGTATTCTTGAGAGAAAACCGAGGGTGTATCTGTATAGACTTTTGCTAGTGCCTCCAAAGGATCAAAAGTTCAGAGTATTCAGTCAGACAGAAAGCTCTTTGTTGTGATTAGATTCCCCTTAGCCACTCAGCAGAAGCCAGATGGGATAACACAGGAAATCCAGGTGGAGGAGTCTCTTCTCTATGAAGTGGATCCTCAATGACATACATGTGTCACCCTGAAAAGGAAGGCTGACACTGTAAGTGAAGCCAAAGTTGTCTTTCTGAACCAAGGACTGAGTACAACACCCAGCCAACACAGATTTCAGTTGTGTAGAATGTACACACCAAGATGTTTGTTGAAGGACTAGTTATTGTAACAAAGAGAGAGCTAAGGGGCAAGGTTACAAGAATTTACTTTGGTTGGTTTAAAGTAGCATAGGCAAGTGATTGGCCACAAGTTGTTCTTCATATCTGAGAACATGACAATAAAGAAAGGGTGAGGAGCACGTTGTAACTATTTGCAGTATGGATTATTTTCTATATCTGAAAACATGCCTTTTGGGCAACAACCCCAATAAACATAGGATATAACCAAGGCCTCATTACTTATGCTTCTCTTGGACCAAACAAATTTCAAAAGACCTCACATTTCATAAACAGATCTTAACTGCTTTTATTTCATACAGAAGACCCACATGGGTGTCTTCATGGGCTTGAATGAAAGGGACAGAAGGAATAAAATGAAAGAAGGTTGTTAGACATTCAGAGTTCTTCAAGGAAGAAAAAGGCTGATAAAACTACCTAGCTGCAAACATATACTGCTGAAGACAAAGGAAGAATGATCAAGATGGAGCTCTGTGTTTCCAGAAGATGGAGTCTTGAACCACAGATTATTCTGAGGTATTGAGCCAAATGGATTTTTTTTTTTTTGAGAGGTTTTTGCTATAGGGCGCGTGTGCTCGCCAGACAGACAGAGAGCGATATAGAGACAGAGGTGTCTTCATGGGCTTGAATGAAAGGGACAGAAGGAATAAAATGAAAGAAGGTTGTTAGACATTCAGAGTTCTTCAAGGAAGAAAAAGGCTGATAAAACTACCTAGCTGCAAACATATACTGCTGAAGACAAAGGAAGAATGATCAAGATGGAGCTCTGTGTTTCCAGAAGATGGAGTCTTGAACCACTGATTATTCTGAGGTATTGAGCCAAATGGATTTTTTTTTTTTGAGAGGTTTTTGCTATAGGGCGCGTGTGCTCGCCAGACAGACAGAGAGCGATATAGAGACAGAAAGCGAGAAATCACCCCCCAGGGGGGATGGTCACACCGCAATCCCTTTTCCTCCATTCTCTTCTCGGGATCTTGGGCACACACGCACATGCGCCTGGCGTGAGTTTTAAGCCACTGGGTCCGGGACGTGAACCGTGGTCGACTATGTGGGAGTGCAGCGACAGCCAAATGGATTTTGTTTGAATTTTAAAATTGCTTGGGACTTGTGACTCTCTTTTTCCTTCCATTTTCTCTCCTTTTGGACCAGAATGCTTATAGTTGGCATCCTATATCTTTCTAACCTATTTTTTTTGGAGCAGATAACTTGTTTCTCTAGTTTTATAGGCTCAAAGATGGAGAGGACTTGTGTGCCTAGATAGATCATACCCATGGTTCTGTCCATCCAGATCTATGTAAACTACTTAGTTTCTGGCTCATAGCAAGTGTTCAATACTCAGACCAGATATTAACATTGGTCCTGTTGTAAAATTGCTTTTGACTATGCAAGGTTTTGATTTAGACCCTTGAACCAGGATGGGGTCATGGAGCAAGCTGCCTTCTGTCCTGGCATATCTATTAGTATATGAAATGTAAATGTTACTTTGGAGGAATTGGACAGTCTTTGGTCCTTATACCTATTTTACTCATGAATTTATAGAATAGCAGAGGAAAGATTATAGAATGATATATATTCTAATCTCTTATCTTTGAAGCCTACAGTTACTAAAATCTACCTAAGGATCCAGGGTGGTACTGAAATGAGGGTGGCAGAACGACATAATGGAGGGCCCCAGATAATAATTTGCTTCCAGGGTAAAAGAAGCTTGAGCAGCTGGATCAGCCTCTGCACTCTGCAAGATGCTGTTGGGTGTTGGGTGAGAAGATTCCTTGTCCCATCCTGATGAAACAGGAGCAAATGACTTGGTCCCAGAACTCCTTTTTGGACAGAAAAAAATCAGTAGGTAGAAAACCAAACTTCTGATTCTGTTCGTAGCAGAAGTAGCAGCAGCAGTGGCAAGTCGTTTTGGAGCACACATTTGGATGAATAGTTGTGGAATCCTCTGTTCTCAAGTGGGTGCATCTGACTCAGGCGTTATTAGTAATGTGAAAATCACAAAAAATAACTCTTTGCACATGAGTAAGTACTTCCTGGTGTTGGATATTGAGGTGATTAAGAAGCCTAAGGGAGACTTGGACTTCCCTGTCGCATTGGATAGAAAGTACTCCAGAGTTATCACTGTGGAGCGATATTGTTTATTCCCCAAATTATTGTGGTTGGATATTACATGTTCTAATATCATCATTACTAGTTCTTAACTGTTATCATCACCAATAACTATCCTGATTATTACTCTGTGGAAAGAGCAGATTTTGCATTATTTTACTGAGGCATTATTGAGTATTGACATTTTAAAGATTTTAAACAATGAATGCAACAACAATAATGTAATATCTTATTTCAATAAATTGGCCTTTTATTTATATTCATTAGGTCTTCATGTAATGTTTCATACTCATTTTTAAAGCTACTTCTCCATGTGTTTCCAAATGCCTGAGGACTCTGCTGTCATAATTCTTTTCATTCCCTTTGGAATTGTAGCTTTAGGTCATAGCTACTTTCTCCCACACTGTGTTCCTGGGAGATTATTTTTTGTGTTACATCGAATGACAGAAAGTAACACCTACACACACAGTCCATAGCACTAGGGGCTACGTAACTTCTTTGTATTGAAATTGTGTTCCTCTCCCATCATATCAGCAAGCACTGATACTCTTCACTGACATTTTTTTCTGGCTGTAATCCAAATTTATCTAATGATGAAATAATGGGCTTTTTTTTTGTCTATGCTAAATTTTCCAATATTTTATGCCTATTTCTTTTGTTGAAGTATGATGCTGGGTTGGAATTAAGTTCCCAAACTAATTTCTCAGGGTTCTATGGCATTTGTTAGAGACTATTTACACAAATGCCACAGCAGGAGGCCTTTTTCAGATATTTTGTGAATTTACTGTCATTTTCTCTACATTTGAGCTAACACCTCCTGTTCCTTCCTGTGTACTGAAATAGAGTGATGATACATTGTAGACAACTGAATATGGTGCCTTGAAGGAGTAGGAAATTAACCCAAGGCACCAGAAAGAGAGTGGAGATATGCCTTGCTTCAGCCAAGAGCAACGGTGTTGAGCTGAGAAATAATAACAACAGACCTCTGCCTGTGCTGAGCCTCTGGGTTCAGCTTTACAGCTGTGAAGCCCCACCTCCTAGCCAGGGCCCCTGCTTCCAGACCCCAGAGCTAGTCACTAGTCAGTACAGTAAGCATCCAGGACCTCCACCTCTTTCTGTGTTGGGCCTCTGGGTTTAACTTCAAGGCTGTGAAGCCCAACCCCCACCCCCGAGCCAGGGATCCCCCCTTTTCAGACCCCAGTGCTTGTCGGGTAGGCAAGTTTCTCTCTCCCACTTGTTCTTCAGACCCCAGTGCTTGTCGGATAGGCAAGTTTCTCTCTCCCACTTGTTTTTCCCTGTCCCTTCTTTTTTTCCCTTTAAAACAACAACAACAACAACAAAAACAGCTTTCTGCCCTGTGTTTGTTCCTTTCTCTTGTTAATTTGTCTCTTCTTCCCTCACCTAGGAGAGAGAGTGTCCAGGCACCTCCACCTCTGCCTGTGTTGGACTTTCACATGGTGTGTGCTGCATAGTTTTCCATTTTTAACCCAATTTCATTGTCTGCAACATGATTTCTGTTTTTTTTTTTTAATCCTATCCAAATTAATCTACATATTTAATGCAATTCCTATGAAATTACAAGAGACATTCTTCACAGATCTAGAAAAGAAAATCACAGAATTTGTCTCTAATCATGAAAAAACCAGCATTGCTAAAGCTATACTGTGCAAGAAGAGTAGAGTGAGTGTCATCTCACTTCCTGACCCCAAAACATATTACAAAGCTGTGTTAAGCAAAACAGCATGGTATCAGCACAAAAGCAGGCATGAGGACCAATGGAACAGAGTAGAGACCCCAGATATAAAACCCCAAACTTACAGCTAACTAATCTTTTACAAAGGGTACAAGTCAATCCAGTGGGAAAAGGAAAACCTCTTTAGCAAATGGTGCTGGAAAGACTAGGTATTCACCTGCAGATAGATGAATCTGAACCCTTATCTGTCACCACAACTCAAAGTGGATCAAAGATCTAAACCTAAGACCACAAACTATTCTACTACTCTTGGAAAACACTTGGGAAACTCTGGGAGACATTGGGATAAGCAAGGACTTCTTACGCAAGACCCCCAAACCACAGGCACTAATCCCTAAAACACACAGATGGGATTGTAATAGATTAAGAAATTTCTGTACAGCAAAGGACACCATAATTAGTGTGAATTGACAGCCTTCCGAATGGGATAGAATTTTTGTTAACTGTGCCTCAGATAAGGGACTGATAACCAGAATACACAGGGAACTCAAGGAGCTTACCGGAAGAAAATGATTAACCTAATTAAATGACGGGAAAATGAACTGAATAAACAACTCTCTAAGGAAGACACAAACAACCATAAAGCATATGAAAAAATGCTCAACACCCCTCATTGTAAGAGAAATCCAGATCAAAAACACAATGAGATACCACTTAACCCGAGTCATAATGGTGAATATTAAAAAAAAAAAAAGACAAAATATAATAAGTGCTGGAGGGGATGTGGTGTAAGGGAAACATTCCTACATTGTTGGTGGAAATGTGAATTGGTACAGTCACTGTGGAGAACAATATGGAGGTTCCTCAAAGACCTTCAAATAGAACTGCTATATGATTCAGCAATTCCACTCCTGGATATCTACCCAAAGGACAGGAGAACACTCAGTCTGAAAAGTGCTTGCACAACTGTATTTATTGAAGCAATATTCACAATTGCTAAGATATGGAAGCAACCCAAATGTCCACAAACAGATGAATGGACTGAAAAAGTGTGGCACATATACTCCATGGGATATTGTTCAGCCATAAAAAACAAGACTCTGGAATTTGATAGTTAGAAAGTGGATGGATATGGAAGATTTGTAGCTGAGTGAAGGAAGTCAGGCTATGAAAAAGAGACATTGTATGTATCCACTTAACATATATCGACTGTCTGCACTTTAGGGTAGAGACTGAAAGGCTGGAGGACATAAAAGCATTAAAAATTATTATGGAGACTAGAGACAAAGTGGAATGAGAGTGCAGGAGGGGAAGAGTGTAGAAATGGAAATTTTGGGGAAAAATTATCTGTGTGGGACATAGATATGGTTTATTATCTGTTGATGAGGATGTGTATAGTATTCTCAACTGGGCTAGACTGAG
>NW_006209847.1:2886252-2890904 GCF_000334495.1 Tupaia belangeri chinensis | reverse complement strand
TTTTTGAGAGGTTTTCGCTATAGGGCGCGTGCACTCGCCAGACAGACAGAGAGAGACATAGAGACAGAAAGTGAGAAATCACCCCCCAGGGGGGATGGTCACGCCGCAATCCCTTCTCCTCCATTCTCCTCTCGGGATCTTGGGCACGCACGCACACGCGCCCGGCGTGAGATTTAAGCCACCGGGTCCGAGACGCGAACCGCGGTCGACTACGTGGGAGTCCAGCGACATAGCCATTACGCTAACTGCTGGTTCCCGGTAAAGTCTCTTTACAATCTAAATGATGTATAGCTGTTGAATGTGTAAATAATAATAATTTTAAAAATAAATAAATAAAGGTGCATATTAGAAAACAAAAGAGAAATAATAACAATAATAGCAATGATAAAGCAACTACTCTAATGTTTACTAAATGACTTCTAAGTACTTTACACGTATTGTCCCCTTTTACCCCTTTCATTAACCTTATAAATAGGTATTAGTATGAGTCCACTTTATTTTATTCTAGAGAGAGGTTTTTTGCCACAACGTTCATGTGCTGGCCAGAGAGACAGAGACAGAAAGTGAGAAATCATCCCCTAGGGGGTTGGCCACAGTGCAGTCCCTTCTCCTTTATTCTCCTCTTGAGATCTTGGGCACACATGCACATGTATCTGGCTTGTCTTAAATCGCCAAGTCCGGGTCTTGAACCATGGCTGATATGTGGGAATCCAATGACATAACCATTACACCTTCTGCTGGTCCCTGAATCCCATTTTAATCATGAGAACATTAAAACCCAGAGAAGTTGTAGAATTTACTCCAGTTCACTCATTTGATGTGAGAGGCAGAATTCAAATCTAGCCAGACTGACTTTGCAGCTTGCTCTTTCAGCCGTTACTTACATAGTTTCCTCTTACTTGATCAGACTATGTCACACCTTCTAATGATATTTTATTCTCCTCATGAGGCAGCTGCAAAAGTGAAATTCTTTAAAGTTACAAAAAGATCAGCTGCTCTGACTGCAAATAGCAGATTCCAGCCTTGTAATTTCCAAGGAGTCTGCGGGTGCAAGATCTACAGGAGCACAAGGGAATGGCCACACTGGGGCCAAGCAGTAGGGTTTCCACGGCAGGCAACCCGAGCCTGACCTAATCAGGTCCTACGAGGTACTAAGTGAACTATTTCTAATGCTTAGGGAGAAAGGAGAAACTTTGGAGTTTTCTACTAATTGCTCCTGTTCCAGGGGAAAGTGGTAAACGACTTCAATAGGACTAAAACAGTGAATACTTATGTTCTGGTGGGAGTAAGAGGGTCATGATTGGGTGGAGAGTCCAAAATCCTCTAAAAATCTGATGAAATTGATATACCTCTCCCCAGAAATATACATTACTGGCAATATTAATTTCATATGGCCCAGACAATAAAAAATAAAAAAATGAAAATCTGAATTAGGAGTTGGGTTCATACTAAATGAAAATAATCTGCCTGGGTCTCTGAAATGTCACTGTTGGACAGCAGCATATCTTGAATAAGATAGGAGGCATCATTCTTGATTGGACAGGTACCACTACACCATCTGTGGTAGGAAGAATTCTGATGATCTATCAAGGTTCTTGACCTCTGGTTTACACATACTTTCTCCCAGTTATTCAGTCAAACACTAATCTAAGGACTACTGTGAAGGGATTTTGCAGATGTAATGAAGGTCTTAAAACAACTGATCCTAAAATAGGGCCAGCTTCTGTGTGGGCTTGACTTAACCACTTGAGCACTTTGAAAGTTCCCTCTAATTGATTAGAGAAGAGGAAGGTCGACTGGAAGCATGAGAAAGATTTGAGTCATCATTGTGGCTTTGGTGATGGGGGAGGATATTGGAAAGGAATGTGGTTATCCTCTAAGGAGTTGACAGTAGTTTCTAGCTGACAGCCGGCAAGGGAATGGAGACCTCAGACCTAAAGATGCAAGAAACTGAATTCTGCCAACAAGAATGAGCCTAGACACAGATATTTCTTCAGAGTCTTCAGATGAGAACTCAGCCCAGGCATCATCCTAATTTTAGCCTTGTGATACCCTACCAAGCTGAACGAGCATTCTGATTTACAGAATTATAAACTAATAAATGGGTGTTGTTTTAAGCTGCTGAATCTGTGGTAGTTTGTCATGAAGTAATAGAAAAACCAAGATGTTTACAAGATCTGCAGGGGGGACAAAATTCCTCCACTGCAATAATTATCTGAACAAGGAAAGCGAATTCTGTCCCTGCTTTGTATACATAGATGCTAGTGACAAACTAAGTGGTAATCTGAATCAAAATACATAAAGCAGGACCAGCAGATGGCATAATGATTAAGGTGCTGGACTCTCACATGGCCTACTGTGGTTCTTTTCTCAGCTTGAAAAATTAGGTTTAAACTGGCTAGCTTGAACCTACCAACTATACTGGAAGAATCGTGTTCTGAGGACCCTTGGAATTTAAAATGCAATGTATGAGCATTGATTTTATTCATTCTCCTTTCTGTATCGGATTTAGGAAAGTTAAATTTTCTTTCTAAACATGTACTTTAGCTTTCTTCTTTTACTAAAATTCCCAAGATGTGCATTATGATATTCACAGCATAATCTTTAGCATTATTGACAAGGTACCAAAGATTTGATAGCCAGACCCCAAATTCTAGAAGTGAATCAGTTTACTTTCTGTGTCTAGTTACCATGGCTAAGTCATTTAACACTCTCAACTTCATATACGCAAATGTCAAGTGAAGAGTTTGGCTTAATTATTTGATCCCTGGTATTGCACTGATACAGTTTAAATGTATGTGTCCCTCTAAAATTCATGCTGAAACCTAATCACCAAGGTGATGGTATCAGAAGGTTGTCCTCTGGGAGGTAATTAGGTCATGAGGTCTTCACCCTCATGTGAGGGATTAATGTCTTATACAAGAAGCTTCAGAGAACATCTATCCCCTTTCAGTCTTCCACTTTCCCCCATATGAAGACCCAGCAACAAGTCATTATCTTTGAAATAGAGAGTGAACCTCGTCAGACACTGCACATGCTTGTTCTTGGACTTCCTAGCCTCTGGCTGTGGGAAATAAGTTTCTGCCGTCTATAAATTACCTGGTCTAACATATTTTGATATAGCAGCAGGAACAGACTAAGACATCCATCTAGAGCTGACATACTGAGATTATAGACTTTCAGACAGGCAATAACCTGGCTTCCTAAAAGCTGGAGATCTTCCAAGAGTATTTGACTTTTGAGTTTTAAGGAGTTAATGCCCATCCTGAAGTGTTTCACATTTTTTAACTTGTCAGGAGCTTTTATTTGTACTGGCATTCAGGATGCATCTTTTCTTCTTTTCCCCTAGGCCCTCTAGTTAAAGAAGTAAATTTTCTTTCCCCCATAGTCACATTTCAAAGACTGTTGTAGAAACCAACAGTTGCCATGACCACAGCCCACAACTCCATTCAGAGAGTATGTGTGGTATACTTTTTAAGTAGTATACAGAAAAACTGGGCTTTCATGGTAGTGAAATTTCATGGGAGATCCTACCTTCTATCTGATAGTTTTCCATATGAAATTTTTAAAAAAGTAGAATCAATATACAGCTTAATTAAAACAGTAAATCTATCAGTTATCTTGAGATTGTGACACCTTTATTTCTGCATGATGTCTGAAATGCAAGCAGGTATGTTGCACAGAAATGCTAAGTCTTTAATCAATACAAAAAATATTTCCCAAATCCCCAGCATGATAAAAATCTAGTAATCAATTACTCTGCCATAATATAGGTCTGGTACAGTGGGATTAAAAATATTGAAAAAAGTTCTAGCCTTTGATTACTATTGCTGGAAGTTCTCAGAATTAAAGTGATGCCCCTTACTTTACTCTTTCTTAAAGTTGGAAACCAAATATACCAAACTGTTGAACTCTACTAATCATATTCCACAAGGGTATGAAAGCTTTGAAGCATAAGAAGGAAAATTATCTCCCACCAGAGACAAATAAATAAATAAATAAAGCTACTGCTCTTATTCTATTCCCAAGAGTCCCAAGCTGCTGCTCACATAGAAAATTATGTTGCTCTAAAAATAATAATGAATGTGATAACATCTTACGCTACAGAAATCTACCTCCAGGACTATTATGGAATTCTGCATTCTACAAATATAGCCCTATTAATCCCCCTACTGACTGGTTTCTTATGGTACTTCTCTGGAGCTGTTTTAAGTACAAAAAGAAGCATTTAAATATTTTATAGAAATAAATAAAAGAGGACTGGGTACTGAATAGCCTCAAAGAGCTTTACTATTTGGCAGTGCTAAATGTCTGTGACAGCTTGGTTAGCCACTGAAAAATCACCCTAATGATATATTCACTAGAAATGTCACTAGTTGCCTTAGAAAAATAAAGATCCAGCTAGAAAAAGATTCAATGTCCAGCTCCATTGTGAAAACAAAATCTGCAGTTGAAATATCCGTGTAAGATTATGTGAGAAAGTCTACAGAAAACTGCTCAGAGTTGAGAAAGACGTCCTGAGCTGTGAAGAAGACAGAGATAGAGAAACCTAAACACAGTGCTTCAGGAAGGAAACAGACATGAGTCCTGATGTTCTTTCACTCCCCAAACATGACAAGTACTGCTATTTACCAGGCACTGCACTAGGGAAA
>NW_006209847.1:2876267-2886221 GCF_000334495.1 Tupaia belangeri chinensis | reverse complement strand
GGGAAAGAGCTACAAAGTGACTAAGACATCCTTGGAATTTTTGCCCTGGAATATTCAGACAAAGCTCGTGGTTGGGAAAGAGAAAAAAAATGGCAGTGAACCTAAACCAGAATGTGGGTCCTTCTTCGGGAATACTAGAAGGGCATAATTTTTGCATAGGTCTCACTGTAGGACAAAGTTGTAAAGTTGTATAGTATTTAGTAAAATAAAACAACGCAAAATAGCAGGTCTGGTGCCATTTCTTTGGGACCTACTTGGTTCAAGACAATGTATCGGAAGATGGTGTATGAAGCTCAGGGGTGAGAAGAGATAATGCTGGACTGGCCGAGTGGTGCAGCGGGCATTGCTTTCCTACGTCGTCTGGATTTCCACATGGAGAAGTGTTGTTAAGCACTCTATGGCAGACACTGAAAGACTGGACCGTATAAGGGCATAGAGAGCCACTGCTGATACAAGCGACAGTGTGGGAGGAGGGTGGGAAAATGAGGGAAGAGGAAAGGGAGGGAATCAAGGGGGAAAAGAAGCAAAATATATAAGGGACACAAAAATGGAAAATTATCTGTTGATGATAACATGTATGATAATATCTTTCATTAAACCAATGTATAGTGTTTCAGGATGGGAGAAGGCATTTGGTATGCTGTAATGATACACAGTGACTGAATGTAAAATAATAATAATAAACAAGTAATTTGAAAAATCTGATTCTGGGCCAACAGGTGGCGTGGTGGTTAAAGGTGCTGGATTCCCACATGGCCTACCCACATTCCGAGTCTTGAACCTGGTGGCTTGCTTTCTTCCTTTCCCTTTCTCTCTCTCTCTGTTTCTCTCTGGTCAAATTAAAAGATAATATCAACAAATTAAATTGAATAAATCAATAATTCTTAAAAAAAATCTGATTCCTTGTCCTCATATTCCAGACTCTGAAAATTCAGATGTGAATGACAATTATTTAAACTAAGTCACTCTGAGCAGCCATTAAAAATACTTATGCAATCAGGATGAATCTGTATTTGATGAAGAGACAAAGCCTGTTGCACTAATAGCTCTTGAACCTTGATAACACAGAGATCCCCTGAAGCTGGATGTGAGCCACTCTTCACATTTTGCCATTTGATTAATTAGAGCCAAGTGGCAGAAACTTCCCCTTCACTGGTGATTTAAGCTACTGGCTGATTTTTAGTTGGATCCTTAGTAGCAGAGGGAAAAGAAAAGAAAAGGGGCTGAAAGAAAGAGGAAGAGAAAAGGAAATGTAAGACTGGAATGAAGGAGAGACATTTAGTAGCCAATTTATTTCTTGTTGATTTTAATACCTGCTTACTAGACCTTCAAGCTTGAGATTACTTTGATTTGTTTTATATCTTTCTTAACCTTTTCCCACCCTACTACAAAAAAAAAAATTCCACAATTAATCCAATTTCGTTTTGTTTTGTTTTCTTAAAATCTGGTTTCGCTGATAAACTCAGAACATTTCAATAGGTTACCACATATATACAATATTAGATGTCTTTGATTTAGTGGTGTGACTAAAAGGGGTCAGGAAACTGTCCTCTAGCTTTGGCCCTAATAAAATATCATCACATCTTGTTTGGACAAGCTCCTTTACCTGTCTGAGTCGGGTTTCCTAGCAGGCCTGGTTCTGATGATCACTCACACTTCTAGAGTTGTATATTTTTTACATTTTGGGGCAACTGAACATCATTGATATCCTTTGTCTTTTATATCAGTTATGAACCTTCGTTCAGTCATTTCTCGCAGGTCCTAACAACCTAGCTTGTTGCCACAATATGATACTGAAATATACATAATCCATGGAAGATTTAGAGCACTTATTTATCACGATGCTAACTTTGAGCTATCTGGTTAAGGCTTGCAAGTTTTACTTGGTCAAAATGAGTTTAGAAGGTTGTGGGAAAATATTTTTCCTACCGTTTGCCCAGGTATGCTTTGATAGAACCCATCAATCTCCCTTGAACTGAGGCTTGCTTTGTTCAAAATGTGCACCACGTGTAGTTTAATATACTAAGCCCCCAAACAAAAGCAGAACGGGAAACATGCACAGGCAATGGACTTGAGGCTGTTTTTTTTAGAGAAACAGCATGCCAAGGACAAATTCAAATATAAGCATTTAGGGGATTAGCATCCCAGGGAAAAGCCTTTTCATACTCTCCATTTTTGATGAATCAAAAATAAATATAAGTACATCGTGGCTGGGAATTCATTTTTTCTTAAGAGAAAAAAAACATAAAGAAAAATCAAAAGTACCAAGAGATAAGTCTATGAGTACAGTGACTGTTATGAATAGGTAGTATCCAGGATCCTTCAGGGTGGATTCCAGGAACTTTGCACAGTTTGGGAAGATCCTGAGTTTGCAATTTATTATGTAGAAAATGCTCTCCTTGCTGCAAAGTAAGCACATAATGCTTCCTGGCTCAGGAATTAACTTGAATACTCAGCCCTGAAGCTAAACTGTCAGGCAGGGCAGCTGCAAGTATTTCTGACTATAAAATGAAGAGGTTCCCCAGAGAGGTGCTCTTGGCTTTGCAGCATGACCCCTCTCTAAGAATCTTAGCCTGAAGAAAAGGGAGATGGTTAGGTCTTTGGGGTTGATGAGAAAAGTGGTAATTAAGAAGAATTGATTACCAAGCTTAAGTGAAAGCAAAATGGACAATGTAAACATAACACGTTAACTAAAATGTCTTGCTTTTCCCAAGTGATAGTCATTGTTAAAATGAGTAGCACTGAGCATTTGGGGATGCTTTTCTTGAGAGGGCACAGCTTTACAAAAGGGATTCAGACTGTCAGGAGGTCATGATGGAGGCTAGAGGAGCCTGGTGGCCATCTGAGAAGAGGAGGAGAGCAGAGGATAAAAGGCTTGAGGATAAGGAGTTCTACTTCGGATGTGCTGTGCGTGTGAGAACAAAAAAATGTGCTCATGAAATGCTTACATAAATGCAGGCCTAGAATCCATCTCAGAGGTCTCACCTGGAGACACAATTAAAGGCATCCACCACAGAGGAATTGAAATCATAATTAGCAAGTAAACCAAGGGAGAAGGAAAGAGAAATGATTACACTCTGGGGGATCATAGCAGGTAGGGAGCAGAGACAGGAAGGCATACACCAGGAAGTCATACACCAGCAAGGCAGGGAAAAGCATTAGGAAAGGGTATTGAACAAAAGGTCCAACCTTCTGAAAGCCAAGGAAGGAGACAGTTTCAAAGAGAATTGATTATTTTCAGTAGGTCTCAGGCTGCAAGGAAACCAAGGAGGATAAGACAGACTTGAGGTCCTAAAGTGGCGTTGGTGAGTCAAAAGAGTGATGTGTATTAAGGAGGAAAAAGTTGAAGAGTGAGTAGGGAGTCTAAAAGTGGAAACAAAAGTGTTATAACTAAAATATGAATCTACCTTCTTTATATCACTGAGAAAACAGGCTTGGAATTTAAGTTTATTAGGCATCGAAATGTCCTAGTGATAGACATGGTAGTAGACAAGATTTTGAAAAGGTAAACGTTTATTCATAATGGAACACTTTGCATTCTTATAATAAACCTTGAAATCCACCTGCTGTCATATATTCTAAGGCAAATGGAACCAATAAATAAAACATTAATTTAATTAAGCATGCATTAGTGTTTCACTCAGCACCTAGTGTAAAACCAAAGATATCTACTACAGACGCACAGCATTTCCATGGCTAATATTTATTGAATGTTATGGGTTACCTTTGGAAATCAGAATAGGAAGTGGAGTTAATATGCTACAAATATTACTTGAGTACTCCTATACTCCTGGAGTATAATGGGGACCAGTCATCTCTTCTTCTCCCATGACGTAATATGATCGCCATAACTGAACACTCGGAACTAGTCTTTAGACACAGTACATCCTGCAGAGCTAAGAATGTGAAGGAGCAATCATGCATCTTGAAATCTGAAGCTCTGTGTTCAGATTCTATCTTTAATTATTGGTCTGACACAGAGCACTGTTGACTCTAGGTTAGTTGCCCAGAATCAACTGTTTTTCTTTCTCTACAGAGACTTTAATGCTCCAACTTTAATGATGTCTTTGATACAGAATTTTACTTATCATTCCCAATAAATCTAGAAAAAAAAGAAAAAAAGAAAATCATGGTTATCAGGTGAAAAACTAAATTAATAGGATTTAGATTCAAATAACACATGGGATTATTTGTCTTTGGCTATCTATAATACATCTCTTTCCCAACACTTCTTACACTTTTTCCTGTAGTACTTTTCTACCTAGCGTTTATCAACCTATACTTTTCTTGTCTTGTTTATATTCTGTCTTCCCCATTAGAATATAAATCTCCCCTAGTAAGTAGGTTTTTCTCCTTAGTATAGGCTGTAACCTCAATATATAGAACATCTACTAGCTACTCAATAAATATTTGTTTAAGGAAATGCTGTGTTGAACATATAAATACATACATATTTAAGTGTAAGAGATAGGAAAGGATGTATACTTTATAAGATACACAGAGATGTGTGTTACATACAATGTCCCAATAAAATTAGAATAGGTTCTCAAGTTTATTTGCTCAATTTCCTACACAGTGTAGAATTAAAATTTTAAAACACAATCATCAATACTCTAATTTGTCCCATCATAGCTCTTCCATCATTGTACTGTTTTGTAAACAAGCAGAGCAATTCTTTCCTTATTATTTGTTGTTCTATTAATAAATCCACAGAAGGTGGATGCTTGAGAAACTTGGATCTTTCTTCCAGTCCTGTTGCTCATGTGAAGTCCCTGGATACTTGTAGTTACTTCCTGTGTCTTTCCCCCTAGACAATCTCTTGTCATCCTTAATGAGTTCAGTGAGTCACTATTAGTGCATTTTGTCATGAGCTCTTTCTATGATTCAAGAAAGCAATATAATCCCACTCGAGCCATTTGTAGGAAGTGATAATCATAATTTATTTTTGCTATAGGGCTCATGTGCTTGTCATAAAATTATCACTCCCTACAAATGGCTCAAAAACTAAAACCTGGATGAAATTTGTATTCTGTCCAAGAGAAAGTGAAACAAGAGAGAAAACGGCCTACGATATATTTTGAAAGAAACTAAAACCCAAGGGGCTAGGTAATTTGCTCAAGGTCACAGCACAAATAAATGGTGGAGCATAAACTAGATACAGTCCTTGGATTTACACTCCTCTGAGTATAGTACTAGTGGTCCTCATCCAGTTGCATAAGACCATAGCCTGAGAGCTTTGAAAAAATGAGAGCGATCCCTCATTCACGTATTATAGTTTCATTGGTCTGAAGTGGGCCTGCGTATCAGTCATTTTACAAGTCATACAAGTGATCCTAATGGGCATTCAGCATTGAGAACCACTCCACTATATCCTGGGCCTTCTCTGTGCATTATCAAGATGTAGTTATTTCAATATATATTTATAGTGTTGGGAAGAAAGACGAATCGTCAATCTACCATCTATAAGTTATCACTGTATCTTCCTAAGTATGGTTGGTTTGTGTTGATCATACACATCAGAGGAATGTCGGATTCCTTGTCGATTGGGAGAGTGCTAGATTGTTATTCCCATAGCTACTGTTCTGTACCTCTTCCCCAAGGGGGAAAACATGAGATTAAAAAAAAAAAAAAAAAAAAAGAGATGAGTAAACAGAAGATCAGAGTAGTAACTGGGTAGTTCGAGAAGGCTGGCATGGAAAGGGAATAATACAGTACTTGGAACAAAAGTTGGAAAAATTCCACTGGAAAATATTCTAAGGGTTCTTACCTGCTTTCCTCCAGAATGCATAACCTTTTAAAACTACCTGAGCGTACTGACTGTGGAACACCCAGGAGACAACCTTCCAGCACAATGAAGGAAGGACCTAAAATCATTGTTTATAGGAACGTAAGACAAGTTTGGGTAGCAGGAGGAAAGCTCTGTGCCAGAATCAGAAAGCAGAACCTATCACCAGGCTTTTGGATAAAGATCCAGATTCAGACAAATGCTGTTTAAACACTGAAGCTTTCCCAGGAAGTCTATGTTTATATTTAGTCTATAGCAAATATTAGTATTTCTCTAAATATAGTAAATGCAATTTCTAAGTTTCTTCTTTTTTTAAAAAAAAATTAGAGAGTTATTTATTTATTTATTTATTTATTTGCTATAGGGTGCATGTGCTTGTCAGATAGACAGAGAGAGACAGAGAGACAGAAAATGAGAAATCAGCCCCTGAGGGAGATGGCCATGCTGTTATCCCTTCTCTTTCATTCTCCTCTCAGGGTTTGGGCATGTACACAGATGTGTCTGGTGTGAATTTTTAGCCGCCAGGTCTGGGAATTAAACCACAATCAATTGTGTGGGAGTCCAGTGCGGTAACCATTATGCCCTCTGCTGGCCTGAATTTCTGTTTTTGGCTTAACCCACTACAAGCCTTTTGTTACACTGTCTCCAACCTTTGGCTACTTATTTAATTGACTGACTCTTGTTTTACACTGGTTGGACCCCTTCAGTAAATCTAGCATTTAGCTGTAGCTTCCTTCGCTGGCACACTTAGATTTCTTCTCTTAGCAAAGACCCTAATTTACCTTATTTACTGGGACCATGCTCCACTTTCTTTTATAGTGAACTTTTTGAGGAATACTTCTCAGAGACAGACTGGACCATTAGGATGATATCAGCAATTTAAGACATATAAGTTGAGGAGCCTGCTGTAAATTGAATTCAGATCTGACAGTAAAGTATTTTGAGTTAAATTCAAGAATCAGTCTTCTCTGCAAGGTTAGCAAGCAGACTTTTGAAAGTTCTTTTTCCATTTTCAGTTCTCTAGGGTACCAGTGAGTACACTAAGGCAAACATGTATCTATCAAATGCTCCCTGTCACCCTCCGAGTTATTCATGTGGCCTTCCAAAGCTTTCTCGTCTTACTCCCAAGGATCAGCCAAATCCTAGTGGACTCTGGGTCAATGTGTCACCCTGCCAACTAGAGACAGCAAGAGCATCAGTCATCTGAAGGGCATTTTCTGTGAGTCAACACAGCCCTTCCCTGGATACTAAGCTTTCAGTATTGGCAGGTGCTCCCACAGAGACCTTTAGGAAAAGTCAATTTGATGACACCACGGAAAGTCTGGTAACTGGAGGCCTGAGGTGAAAATGCAAATTTATTAATATAGGCTGAGAAGTCCACAAAACAATGTCAAGCTAGAAAGGCTGAAATCTACCTAATTACTTGTTGCCTTAAGTCTTGAACACAACCTTCACTTGACCTGCTACTCAACTGCCACTACCTCCTTCCACAGCCAGATTTTAGGAATTCACCTGTATGTGTTCTTTCTCTTACTTTAGAGCATTATATTTTGTCCTCATTTAATTTGACTTTTGCTGTCATTATTCTTTTCAAACTGTATCTTGCAGAACAGTTTTTTTTTTTTTTGAGAGGTTTTTGCTATAGGGTGCGTGCGCTCGCCAGACAGACAGAAACAGAGAGACAGAAAGCGAGAGATCACCCCCCCAGGGGGGATGGCCACACCACAATCCCTTCTCCATTCTCCTCTCGGGATCTTGGGCACGCAAGCACACACATGCGCCCGGCGTGAGTTTTAAGCCACCGGGTCCGGGACGCGAACCGCAGTCGACTACATGGGAGTCCAGCAACATAGCCATTACGCTAACTGCTGGTACCAGGAACTACTCTTTATACTGCTATGAGCCTAGGAAAGTGCTTTGCGTACATCAGGGGTTTACTGGATGTTTTAATTCAACAGATGTTCCGGTTGAATCACTGCATCATCGTAGGCTACTTCTGACCTCTTAAGGGGTACATACGTTGTTTTCTGACTTTCTAAGAAATAGTGTTGCCTCTGTTCACCTTCTTGATACCATCTTTGCCTCCATGGGTATGGAGTAGAAAGACCACTAGATTTTAAAAACAAATAGTGTTCACTGAATTTTTGACCCATAATTGAAAATGTGTACATCATGTTGTAAAAGTATAATGGTTCTAATCCCATTTCTTTATAAATCTGTGCCTATCTGACAGAATTGGGGTGGGGATCAAATGGATTCATGTTAAATACATTGTAAACAAATAAATGCACATATGTGCTCATTCGTATATGCACACATAGGAAAGATCTTCAAAAAGTTTATGGAAATGTGTATTATGCAAATTATGCACATAGGTTAAATATTTTGTACCAAAGTGAACTCCTACTTTGAATTTTCCTGAACTTTTTTGAAGCACCTTTGTACATTTTAAAAATAATTGAGCCCTTTTCACTGTAGCTACCCACTGTGTTATGGAGGGGATAAAATTAATGACACGTATGTGAAAGTGCCTAGTGCATTAAAGTCCTAGGGGACGAAAAGGGGCCAGTCATGCATCCGCGTGGAGAAATATTCCAGCAGTAGGCACCCTAGTGCAGTGATACCATTGAAGAAAAGAGTCTGCATGGAGGAGGAACAAAGGATGGACCCCTGGGGTTTGAATGTGGGGAATAAGGACAAGCCAATAAGACTGTTTGAATGTGGGGAATAAGGACAAGCCAATCAGAATGATGTTAGCTGCTATAACAAGCAAAATTTAAAATCTCAGTAGTTGAACACTGAGAAACTTATTTCTTATTTATGTAACTGTTCAGTTTGAGTGTTCTTTGTTCTTTCATAACCTTCTGAGATAACCTTCTGAGACTTACACTCCTTTCATCTCCTGGTTCCATTCTCCTCTAGAACCTTGAAGTTTTCCACCGTTAGGGAAAATAGGGAACGAATGGAAAAGATGATCTGTGGAAGGATTTTGTGGGCCTGCAATAAGAGTGGTAGTGTGCACATTTCAGAATGGTGAGACTATGTAGCACTGCAAGGGCAGCTGGGAAATGTAGTCTCTCTCTGGTCCCACAACGAGAGGAAGTGGGTTTTGTGAAAGGCTGACCAGTTTCAGTCATACTCTGCTTTTCCAGCGTTTCTTTCTAAGGTCTAGAAATATTCAAATATGTTGACCAATACAAAGCCAGAAAAAAAAACATGCTCCTGATGGAAAGAAATTCTGACTGAGTGAATTCATCTCCAATGAATATTTTCTCTCACTTATTTTAACTTCCTATAGTTAATTTCACACATTCTACTTATCCCCATAAACTGGCCCATTTTCACCAATCTAAATGATAAATCAAGATTCAGTCCTAAATTATAAATGTAATACTTCAATGGAAAAACTTCTTGCCCCAAGTAGAAATTCACAGCATATACTTTCCAGCTCATTAAACTCAGTGCCTCAAAATGACCCGAAGCAGCACCTCTTCTTCAGATAATAAAATGGTTGGCTAATCTCGCTACTGGAGTAACTAACAATAAAACGTGTAAATTTATTCAGACGTAAGCTCTTTGCCTTATGTCGTGATGCTACAATAGTCTTTGTTGCTCTCTTTACTTGTTAAAGGTAATTTTTTTAAATCAAATTTAATTATTTTGACTTCTTAATGCACATAATATTTTGCTCATCACTTCTCTTTTTTTAAGAGAGATTTTTGCTATAGGGCTCATGTGATCACTGGAAAGACAGATAGAAAGCAAGAAATTACCCTGCCCCGAGGGTAGATGGCCACACTGCAAACTCTTCTCCATTATCTTCGTGGGATTTTGGGCATCCATGCACACATGCTCAGCATGAGATTTTTTTTAAGTCACCAAGCCCATCACTCCAACCTCAGTCGACTATGTGGGAGTCCAGCGACGTAACTATTACACCATCTGCTGGTGGCCCTCACTTCTTTTAATAGATAAGAGCAGGACAAGTAATTAGTAGCTTAGGAAGACTCAATGTTTTGACTTTTTATTTACACTGCCTTTTTTACTCATAGTCACCATGACATAAATTGAGAACTACTGGGGGCTATAATTGCTGCAGCAAACTGCCAGAGGGGTGGGCCTCCAGAGAAGGAACAGAGGCAAAGCAGGGCCACCTGGCTTTGGCTCAC
>NW_006209847.1:2835945-2876236 GCF_000334495.1 Tupaia belangeri chinensis | reverse complement strand
CTGCTGAACAACGGGATAGGAAGAGTAGCTACCTTGGCCTTCAGAATCAGAACACAGGCAAAACAGGGCCATCTGACTCTGGCTCACCATCAAAGCCTCCTGCTGAGTAATGGTATGAGGGGAACAGCTACCTCAGTCTTCAGAGTTAAAGCAGAGGCAAAGCATATCTACCTGGCTCTAGCTCTAGCTCACTGTCAAAGTCCCCTGCTGTGCCTAAGGTGTGGAAAGAGCAGTTGCCTTGGCCTTCAGAACCAGTAGGAAGAGCTGCCTTTTTGGCACTGACGTTACTCTGCCCTTCACCTACCCAGGAGCAAAGGCATCTGGCCCCACCTCACCATCAAAGCTTCCCTCCAGCCTACGGTGCAGGAGAAATGGCTACCTCAGCCTACATGACACATGCATCATGGTGTGTGATTTTATATATCACCTTACATTATAGCTTCTCTGCTCAGCCCTTAGGCTGAGGACCAGAGAGTTTTGGCAATACGGGAGCCAAAACATCTGAACACAGTAAAGCCCTTCAGGAATTCTCTCCCCATGCTCACTTCAGCAAAAAAGCACAGGAATTTATCTGTGTACATATGAGAGAAGTGAATTCATAGCTAAATGTCTAGAAATCATGGCAGAGCCTAAAGAAATATGGAAAAGACAGGAACTACCTTCCCAGAAAGGCACTCAATAAATCTACCTCAATACACAAGAAATCATAGAAATGTCAGAAAAATAATTCAGAAAATACATTGTAACTAAATTCAGTGAGATAGAAGCAAACACAGACAACAGAATCTCAGGAGAGGAGAAAGTCATTCCAGACTTAAAGAAGGAACTCCATAAAGAGATAGATATCCTGAAAAAGAACCAAACAGAACTTCTGGAGTTAAGTCAACATAAATAAATTTCCAGTGTTAAAAAAAAAAATGCTGGGTCAGCAACTGGTGTACTGGTTACTCCCACATGACTGACCGCGATTTGAGTCCTGGACCCAATAGCTTGAAAATCACACCAGGCATGTGTGTGTGCATGTCCAAGATCCTGGTAGAAGAATGAAGGAGAAGAAATTATGGTGTAGTCATCCCCCATGATGGGTGATTTTTTCACTTTTTCTCTCAATATCTCTGTCTCTCTCTCTCTCTGGCAAGCACATGCTCCCTAAGGCAAAAAGCCTCTTAAAAAAATGCTATGTACTCAAACAGAGAGACTATATTGTAAATGTTCTCACTCCCCAAATAAGTATATGAGGTGATGAATATATTATGTATATGCATATATTAAAGTGTCAAGTTATACTCCATAATTATATATAATAAAAATACAGATATATAGAAGATTTAATGTTGAGCAACATTGTGTATCCTCACTCAATTTGTACTGAGTGCTGTGGCAGAGACTGAGACTTGAAAATGTGACAGTGGAGAGAATGGGTGTAAATGCTAGAGACTATAAGGAAAGAAGTAAGAGAAAGGATTGTGATATGACCGTTCTCCATGAGAAGTAGTTGTAAGATGTACTTGTAAATATCTCTATGATAGTCAAGGAAAACTTAAAAGTTGTAACCATAGAGGGATCAGCAGATGGCATAATGGTTAGTTGCTGGATTCCCACATGGCCAACTGTGGTTCAAGCCCCAGACCTGGAGGCTTGAAACTTCCCCAGGTGCATGTGCCTGCATGTGCCTGCATGTCCCAAGAAGAGAATAGAGGAGATGGAATTGTGGCTTGGTCATCCTACCTGGGGTGGGGTGGGGGGGAGTGCGGGATGGGTGTGTGTGTGTGTGATTTCTCACTTTCTGTCTCTGTTTCTCTCTGTCTCTCTGGTGAGTGCATGTGCCCTATAGCAAAAGTCTCTCTCAAAATTTAAATAAGTAAGTAAATAAATAAATAAAATAAAACCAACCAACCAAACAAACAAACAAAAAAAAACCTGTAACCAGAGAAAATTTAGAAATGGAATGAAATGTTAACATATAAAAAGATGTGGGGTATGCAGAAGAAAAGCTTAAGCTTAAATGTAAATGTAATCACATTTGTTGATAAAAGTAACTAATATTGAAGTCGAGAAGCTTATAAACAAATGAACATATAACGAAGAACATATGAGAAAGAAATTATAAATAAGCAGAAATAAACGAAATGGAGAACAAAAATGACAGAAAGCAGGACTCAAACAAAGCAAGGAAAGAGAGGGATGCAACAGTAAATTCAGATAAGAATAAAAAGTTACAGGAATACTATGATAAGTAGAGGAAATATATCAACTCCAGGAAACAACGTGTGGTTCCCCTCCCTCCTTATTTACTTCGTTCTCTTTTTTGATCCTTTATTCTCATCCTCCCTCTCTTCTTCCTTCCCTATCTTGTTCCTTTCTTTCTACTTACTTCCTCTTCTGTTCTCTTCCTCCTTCTCATCCATCCATCCATCTATCCACTTCAAAGAAAATATGAAGGACATTTGTATATTTATTTAACTTTTCTGTCTTTTTTCTCTTTTTCTAATAATTTGTACTAATATTATGCTGCTTATGATAACATAACCACCAATTCTTAAATATATGTATATCTTTATGTATATCTCAAATAATCTTTACAGGGACCCTTAATGAAAAATGAAACTCAAGTGTATTGTTCATGAAGTTAAAACAGTAATAATTTATAATTTAACTCCCTATTCAACCCAAAGATCTCTTCTCCAATATTCTTCTTACTCGCTTCTTATCTTAAAGGATGGGGAATGCAATGCTTCATCAGGCAACTCATTCCTTTGATAGAACTTTTAGGATAATCTTTGTTGCATTTTACTTTCTTATACTTGGTTCTAGAAGCTGTCCTGTAGCAAATTATAGAAGATGTCAACTCTGTGTTAACATGTGCTATATCAGGGTGATGAAGAAAATGTTGATGCTCATTCTCAAATTTATGAGAAAGTTGGAAGAAATGAACATAATAGAGTTCTAAAAAGTAAAGTGATAACATTTTGAAAAATCAAGACCAGCAGTTGGTGAAATGGCTATGTCGCTGGACTCCTATGTAGTTGACTGGGGTTTGTGTCCTGGACCCGGTGGCTTAAATTCATGCCAGGCGCGTGTGCGTATGTGCCCAAGATCTGAGAGGAGAATGGAGGAGAAAGGATTGCAGCATGGTCATCCACCTTGGGGGGTGATTTCTCGTTTTCTGTCTCTCTCTGTCTTTCTGGTGAGTGCACATGCCCTATAGCAAAAACCTCTCCAAAATAAATAAATAAATAAAGTAAGTAGATAGATCAGGTGGAACTATATCATACCAACAGAGGAATAAACATGAAATGAGTAACTAGTAAAAAAAAAAAAATGGAGGAAAAGATTGTAAATGATTTCAAGTCACTTAGATTTATTTTTTCAAAGAAGGTGCAGAATTAGTAGAAAAAGAGAACAGTAACATCAAAATCAATGACAAGATGAGGCCAGTGATAACGGTATATTTTCTTTGTCTTTCAGGTTCAGGTTAAGCCCAGACCAGACTGAGCCCTTAGCAAATTTTGGACAATATCGAAGGAAGTAATGATGGAAATCAATAGATTTAGGGAAACATCTGCATTTCAACACCAATCAGAAATGTCAATGGGAAATTGTGTGGAGGATGGCATTTATGAATATAGAAAAAGCAAATAATCTTTCTCGTGAAAGAGTGGTATTTTATTTATTTTTTTTCTAACTTTTTATTTAAGTACATTTGACAGTATATGCTTTTCAGATATAAATGCTGTTGGAGTTGATAACCTACAACTACTTGTACCAATACAAAATTCACATTGGAAAATTTAAAAATCTATAATATAGCTTTAAGGAGCTAGGAAAAGTATATCAATATGTTTTCTGTATACTTCCAAGAAAAATGATCACTAACCTGCCTTCTTTGAAGTCTATCCAACTCAGCTAAATGCAACTGAATCTTTCTAGTTGCTCTGACCAAAAACTTGGAAGTTACTCTACCTTCTCTTTTTCTCTTACTCTCTACCTTTGAACTCTTGGTAAAGTTTATTAAATCCACCTTTTAAATAATCCTAAATGTGACTTCTGGGCCCTATTTTAATTGATATTATGCCAGCACAGGCCACCATCATCTCTTGCCTGACCTGTTACTGTAATCTAGTAATGCAACTAGTCTTCACATCTACTTTTATCTCGTTGGGGTATATTTTCAAAGTACATCTATGCTTCACTAAAATCCTCCAAGGACTTTTCTTCCTACTTAGAGAAAAAGTCCGAAATGTTCTTCCATGGCTTATGAGGTCCCACGTAATCTGTCTCCTGTCTAGTCAATGAACTGCAGGGTTCCTTGAACATTCCAGGTCAGCTAAGGGATTTACAGTAAGGTTCTTCTGAATCAATTTAGGGATTTACATTAAGGTTCTTTGCCTTAGGGACTTATGTTAAGGTTCTTCTGTGCCTGGAACACTTCTGCAGTTAAACACATGGCTTACTCCCTCTCTTCCTTCATATGATTGAAAGTTCATCTGTTTAAATCACCTTGTTTAAAATAGTAACCCTATCCCAACATGCTCCACTCCTTTACTGCTTTATTTTTGCTATCGTTTTTTTTTAATCATCTTCTCATATACCATGTCATTTGTTTTTCTTCTTATTTTTATCCTCCAACTAAAATATAAGCTTTTTTGTTTTCTTGCTTTGGTCTGCTTTATTTACAGCTATTTATCCTTAGAACAGTTCCTGGCACATAGTCAGCACACACAAAAAACCTTTTTGGAATAAATGATATTTGTAAAAAATCACATGTTCTGAAATGATCTAACTGACATTTGCAAATCCAACAGTGTTGCCTATTTGCCATGAAAATGGGTGCATTATAAGAAAGGGTGGTAAGAGTTGTCTCAGTGCTCAGGATTGCAAGAAATGTGTGATTTTCCCTTTAAGTTCTGGAGGAGCACTGTTGAATATTAAAAAATAAAGTTTTATTTATCCATTGTCTTTTTAAAAATTCTAATTATATAGCTCATAAACCTGTGCTTCCCTAAAACCACAAAGTTAACCAAAATGAACTTTATATAATTTAGAGAAAAAAAGTTTATGAGAGGGTATACTATCTTTGTGTGTGTGTGTGTGTGTGTGTGTGTGTGTGCATGCACTACATTTTTACTTTAAATAAGTGTCACAGTTTTTTGAATAGAAGCAAGTACTTGTTTAAAAAAAACTATTTTTTAAAAATGTAAGTATATATTAAAATCTTCCCCCCCAAGGAGATTAATGCCTCTGTATTGACTGACATGCATGGCATTCCCTTTTGAAAAAGCAATGTAATACACTGTAAAGTTAGATGTAATCCAATGTAATATAAAGAAGATTATGATGATAATAAAAATAAAAATAAAAAAAAAGAAATAAAAAAATGAAAAGTGATCTGCTGATAATGTATATAGTAGTATCTTTGTCTTCACTGATATGCATGGTATTTGTGCAGAAAAAAGAAATGTACACTGTGAAGATACATGTGATTAAAAGTAATTAAAAAAAATAAAAGAACTAAAGAAAAAAAAAGAAAAAAATCTTCCCCCCCAGAAAAGTTATTGTGCCTTCACATACAATATGAATAATTATTTTACTCTCTTAAATCTTTTTCTCCCAAGCTAAATGACATATAGCAATTGAATGTACAAATAATAATAATAATCATAAAATCAATTTTAAAAGTGTCATAGTTTTAAATAGATGTGAAAATGGAATATAAGTGTTGAAGGATTTTGGCACAGGAGGAATTTCAAGAGAACCCTCAGTGAACCCTCAGTTCAAAGACAGAAAAAGTCTATTGGTTCCACTCTCTCACTTTTTTTGGACTACCCTTTGGGCAGTTCAAAAGTTGACATTCCAAGAGTTTGAGAGGCTCTCATCTAAGAAATCCCATGGTCTACAGAAGAAAGCTTGAGTTTCTCTTAGCAGTGTCAGATCAGTCATTTGGTGAGAATTCAGGAGGGTGTTTCTCTAGAGAAATTCAATGAGGTTTTGACTATAGAAGAGTTTCCAGAGTTGTTTATAAAATGCTTGCTTAATTTCTTTTTATTAAATAAGGAAGTAATTAAATAGTAGTAGAGTCTCCTTAACATCCATTATTCATTTGGGACCAACAGTCGATGTAATGGCTATGTCCTTGGACTCCCAAGTAGTTGGCCGCAATTCAAGTCCTGGACCTGGTGGCTTAAACTCACGCCAGGTGCATGTGCGTGTGTGCCCAAGATCCCAAGAAGAGAATGGAGGAAAAGGGATTGCAGCATGGCCAACCCCCCCTTGGGGGTGGGGTGGGGTGATTTCGCACTTTCTGTTGCTTTGTCTCTTTCTGGCGAGCTCAGGTGCCCTATTGCAAAAATCTCTCAAAAAAAATCCATTATTCATCCTTTCCTCACTTTATCAGTCACACTCCTTCCTGCTCCTGATTTTTTAGGTTTCTTTTAGTAGCTGTCATATCTTCCACGAAGAATTTCCATTTCCTCCAAATCTGAGTTAGGCTTTCCTCTGGGATCCCATAGTATTTTTACTTCCCACAGCAGAGTATATGCATTCCAATGGCCCTTTTGTTAACTTTGTTTCCCAAGAGTAAATGTGAGTGAGGATCAAGAGAGGAATGAGTTGGTTAGATCCTTAGGAGCTGGCACTCTGTCCAGCATAGCTGGTGATTAAAAACATTTATGTTGAAAATGTTAATGAACAAATGTCTTCCTGTGGTTTTCATAACACTGAGATGGGAGGGCAGAAAAAGCTTATCTGGATAACAGAAATGGAAAAAGATCTTAAAGTGTTAGCAAAAACCCATTTAAAATTCTAAAAGTGATATTTTAAAAAATAGCTTTTTCGAGCAATAGGATGTGAACAATACTTATCCTTTCATTTCCTTGTCTCAACACTTAGAACCAATCCCAAAAGGAAGTTATTGTAAAAAACATCTTTGATATGTAAGCTACTACTTTGTATACAGGATACAAAATGAAATTGAAACGACTTGTTTTGGTGTTCCTTGGCTATCACTACAGCCTATTGCTGATAAGAGATACACATAACAAATTGTTGAAAGTTTGATTTCACCTACAGATATCCTTTTCTGGGTGCCTTTAAGTTGTTCTTTTCTTTTCTCCTTTTAGTTTCATGTTTTTAGTTTCTAGTGGCTTAAATTAACTCTACACAAAAGCAGCAAAAAAAAGAGTAAGAATTCAAAGAAATGTGTCCCTTGTGCACAATTGATTCTCAGCAGTTTGTTATTAAATCTTTAAATAATTAAATACAAGAGAAAACATTAAAGTGACATTAAAAAGCCAACCATATGTTGAAAATATAAATGGGGAAAAGGGATAGGTATGGAGACGGCTATAGAATTAAACTTCTCTTCATTAACCTTGCCCTGTAGGTATCTTAGCTAATCATTTCTATGCATGGCCAGTGTGCAGAATCCTCTTTGATGGGTGGACTGAACTTCAAGAAGGGAAGCTTTCTGTCTGAAGGAGTTTACCAAGAGGAAAGGTCAACGATCAAGGAAACATAAGCTGAAAATGAGTGCATTACCAAAGAACTTTTCAAACAAGTGATTCTGTTTGCTTTTTATAATCTAGGATGTTCTCAGGATAGCAAACTTCTTTCTCTTCTAAAGTATGAGTTCTGAATTATAAAATGGCAAGTCAGTAATGACAAGAATATGGAGAGCTCCCTCAGGTGACTCATAGGTATGGAGTTATCAAATATTAGTTAGAACACTGAATATATAATACCAAGGGAAAGGAAAGCAGGAGAAAGTTAGGTTCTAGACATGAAAGCATGTACAGTGGAAGGCAGTATGTCTGTGTCCCGGGCTTGCGATCCCTCAAATTCTTATGTTGAAATTCTAAACCTTAGTACTTAAATATGCTACCTATATGGAAGAGTTGTCTCAGATGTAATTAGTTAAAAATAGCTTGTACTGAAGTAGGATGGGCCCATTATCCAATATAACTGAAGTATTTTTTCAAAAAGTATTTATAAAAATGTACTTATTTGGACATGAATACATATACAGGAAGAACACTGAGTAAAGATGAAGGCAGAGATGGGGGTTATTCTTTTACAAGCCAGAGAACACCAAATATTGGCAGCAAACCACTAGAAACTATGGGGAAAGGCATGGAACACACTCAGAAGGAACCAATTCTGCCAATACCTTGATCTTGAACTTCTAGACTCCAGAACTATGAGACAGTAAGCTTCCCTTGCTTAAGCCATGAGTTTGTGGTATTCTTGTTATGGCAGCTCTAGAAAACTAAAATGAGGAAGAGTATAGTTGCAAGGTCCACATCACTTTTATCCCCTCTATAATTCAGATAGCCTTCCACTGCATACTGCACCTCTGCTAGTCCATGAACAAATTCATCCATATTGCAGTGCTACATGCCAGCTAGCAAATACTCTCATACTGCACTGCAGTGTATCAGTTGACACAGCTCTACTCTTCCGCATTGTTTCAGCTTTCTGGGGCTGCCATAAGAATAGCAAACACATATGCCACTCCTAGTAGCGCTTGGCACAGCGTAAGGCACTCAGAGAAATATAAAAAAATATTTCATTGAAAGGTCTCAGAGACTAGACATCGCTAGGGAAAGGATACACTGAGTAGTAAGCACCCAAATGAATGAGACAAGTAGCTTTGCAGAGGGAATAACAGCAACAGAAAGCAGTTATTGAAGCTATGTGTCAAATTACTATTACCTGTCTATCATCATGTGCTAGATACAATTACTATTCAGATTTATAGAAGAGCAAATTAAGTTACAAGCAATTGCCCAAGATAACACTGCTAATAAATAATAGAGTTATAATTTGAACCTGGGTCTCTCAAAGTAAATTAGGTTAGAAATAGTAAACTTTTGTATTATATTGTTGTAGCTTATAGTCAATTGGGTATAAATTATACAATTACAATTATAGAGCTTTGCAAATTCAGCCTTGGCATCAATGAATTATCAGAAAGTGATTTCATTATTTGTTGCCACTATTATTTTTTAATCTCTTTTAAAAAATGGTTGTGAATTTTGAAATTAATTCTCAGTTAAATATTGCTTAATTTTTAAAATATTTATTTAATTTTATTTATTATTCTTATTTTTACTTTTTAATTTGACCAGATGTGGGGGCTGGGGGAGAAAATGAGAAAATAAGCCACCAGGTCTGGAACTTGAACCACAGTTAGCCATGTGGGAGTCCAGTGCCTTAATCATCAAACCACCTGCCAGCCCCAAATGTTGCTTAATTTTCCCTACTCTTCATTTGGGTCTTGCTTACTCAAATGATTTTAAGTTCCTTTGAGGTCAGAACTTATATACATTAGGAATTCAATAAATTTGTTAGGAAAAAAGTGCTATTTGATTTCTTTGATTCCGTCTTTCCCTATATCTCCTCCTTTCAACTTGAAGTAGTTCCTTACACATTTTATTCTCCATACTTCACAACTAATAGATCAGCAATCTTGTTGGCTCTATCTTAAGCTATTATCTAGAATAACTACCTTCACCATCATTTTCCTAATCCAAATCATCATAAATTTTTGCCTATATTACTGCAAATTGCTTCTGACTGGTCTCTAAACATCCATCTCTTCTTTTTAAAGGTTAACCCTCCAGCCTCAGGGTTCCTTTTAAAAAGAAAGGTTTTGTTTCTCTCTTCAAAGCTCTCTGGTACCTTTCAACACACCCAAAACATCTAGAATCCACTTCCTGGCTCTTTGCCATCACTCAGACGTTTTCTCCAGCCTCCAGCCTTGCTTACCTGCCTCTTGCACACCATCCTTCTTATCCCTCAAAGGCACTGAGCTGGCTTTCTTCTTGGGCACTTGGACTTACTGTCCTTTGTGTATGGAATGTTGCTTCTAACGATATTTCTATGGCTTTGTGCTTTGTTTCTTTCAAGGTTCTGTGCAAATGTTACTGTATCAGAGAAGTCTTCTCCACCTACCCAAAATGTAGTATCGCGCCCTGTCACGGAAATCATACTTAACACCCAGAATTCCCACTCAGGGAATGTGAAGAATATAAAATGATATCTGCCACTGAGTAGTTTATGTCAGAGATGAGATATCTCTGCTGTGTTTTGCTTCATAGGAATTGTCTAATTTTTTTTGTCAGTCCTACTAGCATGTAAGCTTCCTGAGGGCAAGGGCTTTGTCTTCTTTACTTCTTATTCCCAACTTGTAGAATACTGCCTGGCATGTGGTAGGCATCGAACACATCTTCACTGATTGAATAAATGAGTTAATGGAGAAAGTGTGTTCAGTAGTCACAAGACTCCCTTATGTTGTGAATTTCAGAGTATAACCATTGCTTTACAGTTGGTTGCATTCCAAAGCCTTTTCATGGACATTAATTCATAAAATCTTTAAAAGGTTCATGAGAGCTTATGAGAGACATGTTCACTCTGAAGAAGGAGTGAAATACAAGGTAAAGGGACTTGCCCTTGATCATACTGTTACTAGATGACTTATCAGAACGGAGAATAAGGTCTGCTCTTCCTTTTAATCTAAGGATCTTTTCGCAAAGCCACACTATCCTTGTAAGTCCTGAAAAATTTAGAGAGCTACTTCCCTATCTTGATGCACTGATGCTGTTTACTATATCATCTCATTAGCCCAAGAGTTGGGGTACTTACTTCATGTGGGTTGGAAAAACAACTCACTTTAAGGATCTGACCTAAGATACCAGTTTCATGTATAATGTCCTTTAGGTCTGGCTGAAGGGATCATATTCACTTCTCAGAGAAATACTAATAGAATACACTTGGGACTCTTCTCAAATAGAGACCTGTTCTCAGATTTGTGTGACTTTGAATGCCCTTGAGCATGCTAGCCCTAAAGGAATCGTTTGAATTCTCTCACATTTAGATTTCTCTTTGATCAAGGCATGAAATCTTTACAAAAGTAAAAAAAAAAAATAAAAAATAAGAACTTTCCTTGTTAGTTATTTCAAAATATACAGGAAGTAAATAAAGTGGCAAAAGGGGGTCTCTTATGCTTTCAAGATACTTCCAGAGAGCCAGCCAAAAAGACAGACTTATTATACAGGAAGGGAATTCAGTGGGTGGAAGAAAAGGTCAGCCTATTGTGAAGAGAAAGGGAATGTTTACTAATGTGTGTTAGATTCTATTGTACATCAGGCCCAGTTCCTGCACTCCCTAAGTGATAAGGCAGACATGCATCCCCTGCATTGGAGAAGCAGGAGGAGGAGGCACAGCAGAAGTAGCCTTATTTCAGGGTCCCATTGGAGACCGAAGCCATATTTTCTCCTGTGTTATATGCGTGACTGTATATATTGACATAAAAAAATTACTCTTTGCCTGTTTCCTTTCTAAATGTGGAGGATATTTAAGACATGTGAGCTGTATACCCCCAAGAGCTTACAATTGTTAGTATAATAGAATCTTTCTAAACAAATTAGAGAAAGAAAGCTGGCATTATATATTGAAGTATGTTTCTCTGGACTTCTTTTGAAATTCTATCACTTGGATACTCACCATGGTTTACAAGGTGTCCTTTCTGCATCCGACACAGCCTCTCTACATTCCAGTAGTAAGAAGCTAGAATTCATTCGATGTCGTCTGGCAGGAGGATTGACTGAGCCTCTACTATTTGTCTAGCATAATGCTGGGCACAGAAGAACCAGGTAGACTGATCCTTTTCAGAGCAAGGAGTTCTCTCAGGTTTTCTCTGTCCTCCATTCCCTGCTTGCCACTGGGAACTCTGCCTTTTTGCCTTTTAGTAAACACAGGAGACCAATCACCATCCAATACCCATGGAACAACAATTCATGCTCCTCAGAGGTATAACCGTTTGACAACCAGCCAGGGAACCGACAAACAGACCTGTCCAGCAGCCTGTGTACAGTGGAGAAATTTATTACTAGTTCTTATTTCTTCCACAGGAAAAGAAAAGAACTATAGCCTGTATTTTGACATTTTAAGAAGACTTACAGGAGTTATGCCACATCAAATGAGCTGACGTTATGACATGCTGACACTAATGTTCAACAAAGCACATTTATTGCAGAATTTAGAGGCCAGTCACATACATCCAAGGCTTTTTTATTACTATTATTTCTTCTTGGACCTGCCTATCTTGAGATTTTTAAGAAAGGAAACTCTTCAGCTTTATTTCTGAGGATTAAGCTGACATGGTGCACCCTATGCATATTCTCTTATCTTGGTTTACCAATGGGGCTGATAAATCATACATGAGTTTGTAATTATTTCAGTACTTTCCTCTGAAGGATAATTCAAAGCTTTATAGTTTCAGATCCTAATATTAAGGACACTTTGAGGAAAACACATTTGTCCTTAGAAATTTAGCAACATTGTGCTTGTTTTTCTCTGCTTCAGTGTCCATAAAGCATATTTTCGATTGCAGTCGTTGAAGTGCCTAATGTCAATCAATGTTGAGCATCTATTTTGTGTTCATCCCTGTGGAGGAATTCAGTTCAGCCCAATAACACTTTCATGAGCACAAGCCATGTGTACAACCCCAGGGCAGATGCTGCAGAGCACATACAGATGAACTTACAGTCTGAGAGAGGACATAGGACATGCACACAAATAACCATGACGGAAGGTCAGCGTCTTAGAAAGGCACAAACCAAGTGCTATAAGGACTCAGAGGCATAACATGTGCTGGACCGAAAAGCTCAGCTTTATAAGATACTGTGTCACCTGTGCTTTCATCACCACCAGGCTTATGGTTGTTTCTCAGTAAATACTTGTTGATTAAATGAATGGAATGTCCATCTGGGAATGAAAGTGAAAGATTAAGGTTAGACAAGGTTCTAAAGCTGAATTTGAGTTGATTCTTAAAAACTCAAGAGAGTTTTCTCTCTCTCTCTCTCTCTCTCTTTCTTTTTTTTTTTTTTTGGAGAGGTTTTTGTATAGGGTGTGTGCACTCGCCAGAAAAACAGAGAGACAGAGAAACAGAAAGCAAGAAATCATGCTCCGGGGGGGATGGCCACGCTGCAACCCCTTCTCCTCCATTTTTCTCTCAGGATCTTGGGCATGCACACACACGTGCCTGGCATGAGTTTAAACCACCTGGTCCGGGACTCGAACCACGGTCGACTACATGGGAATCCAGCAACATAGCCATTATGCCAACTGCTGCTGCCAAAATCAAGAGACTTCTCAACAGTTGTTGAAGGAAGGAGAGTGGTCAGGTAGAGGGACTAGAAAGTTTGTCAAGTCGTGGGGACTAGAAAGTTTGTGGAATGTTTTAGAGTTTGGTTAGAGTATATATTATCATGTACATGAGAGTAGTAAAGAGAAATGCAGAAAAGGTTTGTTGGGGCAAATTACATACCAGGTTAGATATTTTCTTTTTTTCTAATTGCCAGAGGGTACGTACATGCCCTCTCCAGAGAGAAAGACAGTGGGAAGGAGAAGGAGAAAGCACCTCTCAATGGGGTGTGATCATGTTGCAACACTCTCTTTTCTGTTTCTTCATTCTGTCAGGATTTGGAGTATGAATGTCTGCCCAGTGGGCTTTCCAAGCCGCTGGGACAGGGATTCAAACCATGGTCTGCCATGTGGGATCTATCCTATTTTATCTACAGATTTATGGGGCTGGCTCTCAGATTAAAGGTTTTAATTTAATTGTAGGCTTTGGAGTAACATTAAAATATTTTGAAAATGAACTTGGCAATGGTTTAGGAAAACTCATATGTAATTTTATGTATAGTGTGGTTCCCAAACTTAGATGCAATTCAGGATTAACTGGGAAGCTTTTCAGTCATGAAGATGTCTGTACCAGACTGAAGAACTGTGATAGTTATAATCTGTATTTATATCAAGTTTTTAAGGTACTAGCCAACCCAAAAGTTCTTAGCATTCCAGATTACATATATCTAAGTCAGTTTTTCTGGAAGTAGGGCATGGGCTAAGGGATGGCAAAAGGGAGGTTAAAAGTTGTGTAAAATAAATCATATTGCATATGGTCAAACCAGGATTTGAGTCCTGGTCCCAGCAGCTCTTACACTGGGAGCATGTGTGTGTGCCAGTGTGCTGAAGGGACAGATAAAAGGAGGAAAAGCAATTAGGCCATAAAGCCCTGTTGAAGGGTGTTTGTCTCTCTCCCTATTATTTTTTCTATGTTCTTCGTCTCTATCTCTCGCTCTCTCACACACACACATGTTCTCTGGCATAATAAAAAGAAATAAAAGTTTGATTTAAAAAAGAAAAGGGATAAGTAGAGAGAGAGAGAGAGTGAGAAAGAGAGAGAGAGATCTTATATCAGAATCTACAGAGTCCTATAGCAGAACGGGGGCCAAACGTTAGTCAAAAGACGAGGTGGTAATTTTTGAGAGAAGAATCAGAGCCTAAGTCGTCTGCAGGTGGGTTTCTAGTAACATGAGTGAATAAACAAGCAAGAATGAAACATGGCTGCCAGGAGCACAGGCACACCATCCTTCTCATCTTTGCCTACCACACAAGCTTCAGGGAAGAGCTTCCCGGCAAGCGACTGAGTACAACAATCCTGTACCTACTTTTCACAACTTTCATTTGTATCTGGCACCCGAACGACGACTAGTGTGTTCCCTCATGTGTACTCAGATAAAATATCAGTAAGAGGTGGTGGTAAGGGTCCTTTAATCCATCTTTTTATTTTCCCTAACTTGAGAAGTCTGCAATAATAAGGCGTCACAAATACTTAGTTTTATTTCAAGAGTTATTCAAGAAATGCAGAACTAATAGCACCACTCTTCTGAATTCATAGCATAATATTCCACATGTAATATAAGCAACGTGAAATACAGCTAGAAAAATAAGAAGGCTTCTGCCTCAGTTTGAATTTTCCCCCAAAATTTATGTAGCTGAACTTGGTCAAATTGGGGAGGTATTAAGAAGAAAATCAAAGCCTTCATGGTGGTGACTTAATACCTAAAGGTGGGGCCTTTTGAAGTGCATAGGTGATTAGTGTAGGGGCCCTGTGGTTGACTCCTGGCGGGGGGCGGGGGGAGTCGATAATGAAAAATGCACGCACATGAACATTCCAGAGACATGTGCTCCTGTTTTCTCATGATGTGATGCTAGGCATGGCCTCAGGACTTCACTAATAGGAAAAGTTTTGCTAGATGTGTTCTTTGGGCATCTGAATGATGAGCTGAATAAACCTCTATTTTTTATAAACTACCCAGTTTTAGGTAGTTTCTGTTCTTAGAAATGGACTAGACTGAAACAGCTTCAAAGATTTATTAACTCTTTGAAATGTTATACTAAGCAGTATGTTTAAAAATTCATTGTACAGAAAGTTATGAATATTACAGGGAATTGTACTTGGAACTTTTTACTTTATTTCATTCTATTTAAAAAAGCAAAGATTTATTTAGGCACTAATGGCCAAGTGGTTCAATTTTGAAAATAGAGGCCTAAGTAAAATAGGAATGATGCACAGGGCATCAAAAGAACTAACTGAATGTTATTATAAATAACAATACTAATAGAAGCAATGTTATACTTAATTTAGCAATTTCTATGTACCAGGGACCATACTAAGTATTTACATACATCACCTCTTGCAATTATAATAACTCTGTGAAGTTAGTATGATTATTATCTCCATTTCTTCATTTCCTTTTTCTTTTTTTGTTTTTCTTTTCTTTTCTTTCTTTCTTTTTTTTTCTTTTTTTGCAAGAGGGAGTGTGCACTTGCCAGAGAGACAGAAGTAGAAAGTGAGAAAGTATCTCTGTAGGGAATGGTCACACCACAATCCCTTCTCCATTTCTCCCTCTTTTCAGGATTTTGGGCATGCATGCATATGTACCAGGTGTGTTTCTCAAGCCACTGGGTCTGTGCTCAAGTTGCATCACTGGCCATGTGGAATCCACCACCACAGTATGGGCTAGCCCTGTTGTGTCCATTTCACAGTGGAGACAAGTTTCTTATACACAAATAGCTCTCAAATGGTGAGTGGCAGTACAACCTGAATTTAAAATAGAGACATAAGACTTTTATGTGACAAAGAAATGGGTTATTATCTGTTGAAGATAATGTGTATAGTATTCCTAACTGGACTGGTGAGAAATGTATTCATGTTGGAATATTCACTTTACAAGTTAAGTGATATATGTGATTAAATGTATAAAAAATTGAAATTAAAAAAAATTTTTAAAAGAAAAAAAAATTAAAAATAAATGTGTATCTCTAATCAACCCTTGTAGCTTTACCAGCAAACAGCTGTGTTATCTTACTCTGCCCAAATTACCCATCGAATCCTCGCAACAGCCTTAGGAGCTGGGTACTAGGATTACTTTATGCACAGTTTAGAGAGGAGTTTACTGGTACACGAAAGTGGATTAATGCTGCCCATGTCATGCAATAAACAAGTGAAGTTAGGATTGGAACCAGATACACTAACTCAAAGTCTGCCTCTTAGTCTAATGACACACATATGATAACAAAGGGTGTTTTCTAGTGGTTACCAATGCATTCTCTCATTCTTATTCAGTATTTTATGACTGTTGATGTCAACATGCCATGGAATTGTAACAATTACATTGGCTAATTAATTTGAGATTCAAGTAAAATGTAAAAGGCAGATGGCAAGACTGAATATGAGAAAAGGGTATATAAGTGGGCTAGGTATCAGGCCTTACTGATGAGTCAAGAAGTATAACTACCTGATGGGGCAAGATGCAACCAAGAAAAAAGATGGGAATCTTTTTATAGGTGATGGCAGGGAAGTTTTAGATGACAATAAGCACAATAAAAGTCAACGGTGGTTAAAAGCATCTTGCTCTCTACTCTAGTTGAGTTCTAAAGTACCAAAGCATGGTAGAGTAACTACATTAATAAAAATTTAATGGACAATTTAAAATAGCTAGAGGAAAGAATCTGAATGTTCATAGCACAAAGTAATGATAAATCTTAGAAGTGATAAATACATTTATTTCCATGATTTGATTATTACACATTCTATGCACATATTAAAAAAATCACTTCGTACTCCATAAATATGTACAGCTATTATGTGTCCATTAAAAGTATAAGAAACTAGATAGTATATGTGTTTATTTGCCTGTTTTGATCATTATACATTATACCAACCATACTACATTCCTCGAAGATGCACAACTATTACATGTGAATCAGAAATTATAGGAACCAGCAGATGGCATAATGGTCATGTTGCTGGATTCCCATTTAGTTGATCACGGTTTGAGTCTCACGCCCTGCAGCTTAAAACTCATGCCAGATGTGTGTGCATGCATGCCCAAAATCCTGAGAGGAGAACAGATTGCAGCATGGCTATCTCCCCTGGTGGGTGATTTCTGGCTTTCTATCTCTCTGTCTCTCTGTATCTCTGGCAAGTGCACATGCCCTATAGCAAAAATCTTTCTAAAAAATTACAATAAAATTATTAGAAAAAAACATAAAAAATTTAAATTAAAAATAAACAATTTGTGAAGTATGTACAGTATGATCCATTTTTTTAAAAAAAATAGAAAACTAATACATGTATAGATACATGTATTTGCATACATATATTATAAGGTCTTGAAAAATGCATGGGAAACTTTAATGTTGTTTTCTGTTAAAAAAATAGGATATAGTTTTGCTTTATTTTTTTAATGTGCATATAAGTATTTTTTGAAAAAAATTTAAAAGTCAGGAACATTTCTTTATTTTAAATGTTCACAAATTCTATTAATTTTCAAGTCTTATTTGCCTATTTTCTTTGATGTTTACAACAAATATTTTATACTTATTTAGAATGTTATATGTGGGACCAGGAATTACCGTAATGGCTATGTTGCTGAACTCTATGTAGTCGACTGAGTTCGAGTCCTAAACCTGGTGGCTTAAGCTCATGCCAGGCACATGTGTATGCGTGCCCAAGATCCCGAGAAGAGAATGGAGGAGAAGGGATTGTGGCATGGCCATCCCCCCGGGGGGTGATTTCTCACTTTCTGTCTCTCTGTCTTTCTCTGTCTTTCTGGTGAGTGCATGTGCCCTATAGCAAAAACCTCTTCAAAAAAGAAAAAGAAGAAGAAGATTAAAAAAAAGAATGTTATATGTATGTAGCACTTTTACATGTATTAAAAATATTAAGATATATGCTTTTAGGGTATAACAAAAAGGAAAGTTTTGAGGCAAAAAACTATCAGAATGTAGAATTACTTTTTTTAATTTTAATAAAGCTAGTGGAAATTTCTTTTTAATCTTAATGAAGCTAGTGGAAATGTTTAGTTTTGTGGGCAAAAAAGAATCATTATATTCTAACCTGCTCTATCCACTAGAGACTGTCATGTAAATGTCTAATAGAGCTACGCATATGAGAAGTTACACAACATCAGTATTCATAAAGATGGGTCATTCAGTACAAAGTGAGCTCATTTTACCAATATAAATTTGCAGAGATCGAATGAAGGGAAATCAAAGATGAAGGAAAATCCAAAGTGTGACCTTGAGCCATCGCCTCTGGGTATAGTCTTGTTTCATCAATGTCAAGCAAAGCAGAGGTAACTTTTAAGTCATCTTGGAGCATCAGAGCATGCAAATTACCTTACGGTTCTCTCCCCTGATGAGAAATCAAACTAATACATACCTGCCTATTTCACGCGGCAGCATAATCTCTCACCTCATATTAATGACAGAGGGACCCAATGTGGGTTACAAAATTTCAAGTTTAGAGAGCCTTCAAAAGAGGATGACAAATGAGAGTCAACCATGATACTTGATAGGATCGCGCTAATTGACTTGGACAGAATTTCTTTAGAGTGTGTTGCTTACAGGCGCCAAGGTATCATAGATGTAACCAAGAGGACACTAGTGATGAGAATGTGAATAAAACGTGGTGATTTGTGCCTCATTCCTGACCCATCTAACTACTTTGATCTCCCTGAATGTTGGATTAATATGTTAATCATGAAGTTTCCCTAAGTGGTAGGTAAGGCAGGTAAAAAAAGTACATTAGGTATCATATTATATACCTGGAATTTTCCCAAATTCTATTCATTTCATGTGATCCTATACCAGTGCTCCATTTGGGTTTCCTGCATCCCTTTCTTGTTTTTACTGCTTTTTCTTTCAGCTACTCTTCTTTTTTTCCCCATCTCTTTCTCCTCTTGTTCTCTCCTCTCTTCTTCCCTCTGTCTTTCACTTTTCTTCTCTCCTTTCTCAAAAAACAAAAACAAAAACAAACAAACAAAACCCTACCTCTTGTTTCCAATAGCTAGCACCTGTGTCTTCTTGGTGGACTGTCCTCAGGCTATCATAGAGCACTTTGCCTAAAAAATTCTGAGTGTTTGTGTGTCCCTAACTCAGTGAGTGTAGAGTGTGAAAACCTATCTCCCTGATTTTTATCAAGACAACTTTGAGCCATACCTTAAGGCATACCTTGTACTCTGTTGTTCCTCTTCAGGATCAGTCTGAAAAACCTTCAAAGAAATTGATACTACATCCTTACTGATCTTCTTCTCCTCCATTATTCTGTATTCCCTATTTATATTCCATGCTTTTGTTTTTGTTGCTTTAGTTTTTTTTTGCCATAGGGCATGTTTGCTTGCTGGAGAGAGACATAGAGAGGGAAGGTGAGAAGTCACCCCCAATGACCATTGCAGTGTGGGAGGATGGCTTTACTGCAATCTCTTCTTCTCCGGTCTCCTATTGGAATTTTGGGCATGCACACACATCTACCCGGTTTGATTTTCAAGCCACTAGATCCAGAACTGGAACAGTAGTAGTTGGCCATGAGGAAATCCAGTGCTTTAATCCCTATGCCACCTGCTGGCCCCATTTTATTTATTTATTTATTTATTTATTTATTTATTTATTTATTTATTTTGTGGTGGAGGGGAGCACCTTAATAAATCACTTGAGCATACATTTATATATTGAGTTGCTGCTCTTAAAACATAATTCCTCCTATCAAAAAGTCATTGCCAAGTATCTAATGAAAAGTGACTTACATTATTATTGTTTTCTTTGTTTTAGGCAGGGTCTTGCTATGGTATAATCCTCTTGCCTCAGCCTCCTGAGTAGCTGGGACTAATGGCACATGCCATGTACTTGGCTTTTAGAGGTGGACCATGTGGCCTTAGGTTGCCAAGTAGCAGCATCACCAAGTGCAGGCTACCATAGCTGGGCCTTAAAGAAACTTCAAAAAACTTAAACAAAAAATACTGTGTTTAAATACATTTTTTTTCATTGCTAGAGGGAGTGTGCACTCACCAGAGAGAGACAGAGAGAAAGAGAGTGGACGTATCTCCTCCATTGGATTGGTCATGCCACAATCCATTCTCCCATATCTCCATCCTGTTGGGATTTTGGGCATGCACACATGTACCATGTGTTTTTCAAGCTTTCTGGGCTAGAATTCAAACCATAGCTGGTCATGCAAGATCTAGCTCTTTTAACAACCAAGCTATGGCCAATCCTAAATACCTTTTCATTCATCGGAAATTCTTTCATTTGATAATAAATCCATATTTTTTTAGTTGAGAAATGTATAGCTATCATAAATACAGGAAAAACTGAAGAGTTGGTGCGACAGATAATATTATTATGACTCTAACACAATAGACCTTAACGATAAAAATTCCCCTCCCAGCCCAAATCCAATTCTCCAGATTGTATTGTTTCCCCATTCACTTGGCTTTCACACACAAATAATTAGGATTTTATATTATTTGCACATGGACTCCATTTATTTTCTTGAGATCACTGACCATTAATCCTATCTCCTTTGTGTGTTTTAGGTATCACCCTATAGTAATAGAAGTGTACAAATGAGAACAATAGGAAGGTCGGTACATATTAACAAAAGGTTTAGAAGTCTATACTGTACTTTAGTCCAGAAAAGAGGAAAAAACATACTTTCTAATTAAAAGTGGTTGAAACAAAATACTTTCCAGATAACTCTCTGCATGAACAATTTGTTCCTTCTGGTTAGCCAAGATATTTTTTCCTGCACTATTGTATACATTTTTCACAAAAAGGTTAATGTCTAATCTTGACATGTGTTGTATATATTTTTCCAGAAGGTCATATCTGACAGTTCTGTGTGAATCCTATTAGACTTCTTAGTTTTTGAGAAATTAATAAAGACCCTTTATCTAAATGTGGTGTCTCCCTTGGAGGGGCATTTTATTACTCTGATATTTGGAAGATTAACATCTGGTTTACTTGCAGGACCCTTTCCAGATAGGACTTATGTGATGACATTTATATTCAAATATAAAGAGAAAAAGCCTTTTCAATTGCCATTGAAATGTAAGGCAGGTGGGCCTAGAGATGAAATACCAAGGAAAAGAAATCCATTTCTGAAAACTCTCATTGCAATTTTATGACTTCATGGTATCTCTTGCTTCGGAATGACCTATTTGTCTTTTCACCCAGCAAACTTCTACCCATCCTTTAAGGTCCAGCTCAAATATCTTTTCCTCTCTGATACTTTCCTTTACTCTCCTTGATAAAGCTAGTTTTTCTGACTTTAGATTTTCTTATTAAATTATAGATAGGGACCAGCAGTTAGAGTAATGGCTATGTCGCTGGACTCCCATGTAGTCAACAGTGGTTCGCGTCCTGGACCCGGTGGCTTAAACTCATGCCGAGCGCATGTGCATGCGTGCCCAAGATCCCGAGAGGAGAATGGAGGAGAAGGGATTACGGTGTGGCCATCCCCCTGGGGGGTGATTTCTCGCTTTCTGTCTCTCTGTGTCTCTCTGTCTGTCTGGCGAGTGCACGCACCCTGTAGAAAAAACCTCTTTAAAGAATCTAAATTATAGATAATATGTAGTTGTAAAGTGTTTGACATATGTGTAATTTAATATTGTACAAATTTTATCTACCAAAATTTATAATCCTTGAAAATAAAGGTTGATTATTGATTTATGTACCCCCAGATTTTAGCAAATTAACTGATACATGAACTGCTTATTAAAGGATGAATGAGTGAATAAATACACAAATAATCAAATAATTAAGTTATTAGTAGAGCTAGAAAGTGAAAAACAAAAAATAAGTGCATAACCAGAAAATATGAACCCTAACAGATTAGATAAAGAAATATATCCTTTAGACTGGATTTTTAGAAATAGTTCAATTTAGAGATTGTATTTAAATTAGGCCTCAAAGATTTTGCTAGTCCAGTGATCAATAATGTTATTCATAAAAGTACTTTCAGAAGTATAGAATGTACCATAAGCTTCAAACACTTCATTAATACTCATTATAATAGATTAATGACACTGAACTATTTCTAATTGATATTCCAGAGAACATTTACAATAAAAAAATAAAGTAAATGAAATCTTAAAGCACATCAGAAATAAATTAAAAATTTAGGTGGATGATAAATAAAACTTTATCTGACTAAAGTACATTTTTAATATTAATAAACTTGAATACTAAGAAGTTGTTTCAGGGATTAAAAGAAATCTTAGCTTTTTAAAAATTATTTTTAGCTTTTAAGTTTATTTCTTTGATGAGAGAGAGAGAAAAAGACAAGCGCCCTCAACGGGGCCTCTACCACCATCTGCCCCACTGCCAGTCCTCCAGCCAACTGGGATCGCAGGTGCACATGCACACACCTGACATGTAGAGGTTGACCTGGGCACTGAGTGCTTGTCCTCCCATGCTTCCAACACGGCAGAGCATTGTATCACCACTGCACCTCTCTAGCTGGGCAGTTATTCTACTTTTTAATGAGATGATTATTTGATTTTGTAATTTTTGAATGTAATAATGTTTGCATTGTCTTCTACTCAAAGAAAAATTTCAAGCCATATAGTTGGAATCCCAAAACCTCTATACGTAGTCATCATAGTTTTTTCATTTATTTACTTCTAAATGAATCATTCTTCATTTATAATTCTTCATTTCTAAAACTCAGAATTATGCTCTCGGTTCTGGAGAAGAAAGACACGTCACTTGCAGTAGCACTTATTTACTCTAATTTGCATTTCTAAGTATACACTTAGAAAATGGCAGAGCCAAATAAGACATAAAGGCTAGCTTGAGATTAGAGCAATTGTTTGGTTAATTTTACATTTATATGGAAGATTGACTCCCAAATCGCAAAGCTGTCATATTTAACTAACAGCTATTTATTAGTGTTTTAAAGTTCATGTTCATTGGCATATATGACACAACTGCTGTGTGGTTGGTTTCTGAATAAGCTGATCCAATCAAGTGGAGTTGGTGTGGTGTACATGGCAGTCTGACAGGTCTGTCCCTCCCAAGTCACTGTTTACATGTAATGCCTATTTTTGTATATTATTTGTCAAACTTTAGCTGGGAAATTCATCTTCTGGTTTCCATGATTGGAGTAAGCCATCCTGAAGGGTAGCTCCCACCACATTTAAATAATTCTACTAGTGAGGAATTTTGTAGTGAACCCTGTGATGAAACTGATTCCCCCTTCAATTGAGTGCAAACCGAGTTGATTTATCAAACCTCTGACTGTTGGAGCCAAGTATGAATGTCATTTAGAAGATACCCCTTCAATTTTACAGTATTGTCTAAGGTTTGCTGGGCACATTGTGGAGAAAACGAAGGACATTTTAAAAATTGGAACTTGCACTATTCTATGTACTCTTCCATAGGTGTGGGACTGTTGACCAAGGCAAAGCAGTCAATCATTTTGGCCTTGTTACAGTAGAGGTTTGTCAAAAAGACTGTCTATAGGGAACCAGCAGTTACCGTAATGGCTATGTCGCTGGACTCCTACATAGTCGACCGCAGTTCGTGTCCTGGACCCGGTGGCTTAAAACTCACGCCGGGCGCATGTGCGTGCGTGCCCAAGATCCTGAGAGGAGAATGGAGGAGAAGGGATTGCGGCGTGACCATCCCCCCTGGGGGGTGATTTCTCGCTTTCTGTCTCTATGTCTCTGTCTGTCTGGCGAGCGCACGCGCCCTACAGTGAAAATCTCTCCAAAAAAAAAAAAAAAGACTGTCTATAAACATTGTCACTCACCTACCCTAATTATGGATTTTTCTATGTTTTTCTCAGATATTATTTATTGCTCAATAACTGTGTTCTAAAGTATGTGCCCTTAAGACACCCTAGATAATCACTTTCAGTCCTCTATGACCTTATTAGTTTGCTCCAAATAGAATCCCATTTTATAGATGAATAAACTCAGTCTTAAGTAACCTCTCTAAGGCCACAGATGGTTAAGTGGGATATTGGGAAATGAGCCCAGGCCATTTAGTTTTAGAGTTTTTGCTTTCCTGTAATTTGTATTTATTTACTCTTTAGAAACATTATCAAAATCAACCACTCCAATGGGGTATTTAAATTGGTGGTTATTTGGCTTAGTAGAATGCTTGGTTGTTGACACCTGGAGTTTAAAGTCCTGAATTTATCAACAACTGACTCATATCAGCCAGGCTCAATAGAGTTGAACTTATCACACAGAAGGGCCATTTAGTGGTTTTCAGTGGTGATTTCTCAGGGACTATAATGAGAAGTAGTTTAATGGGTGTTAGGGTCAATCAGTGTTAGATCCACTTTAAGATTTACCACTTACTAGCTCTGTGACCTTGGACAATTAACTAACCCTCAGTCTCGCCACCTGTAAAATGAGGGTAATCCCATTTCATCAAATTGTCATGACTTACCTCATATAAAAGTTCATTATAGGACTAGAGCAAATAAGTACTTCAATAAGTAGTTATTAATTGAACATCATGGGAATACAATTTGTTTCTGTTTTCCTAGTATCTGAAATTATATGAATAAGCCTAGGTGATTTGGTGAGCACTAAATCTGATAAAAGAGAGTTGCTGTTCTTATGGAATTCAAGCTTGGAAAAGCATATTGCCTCCATTATCGTATCTACAATATTAAATGTAGAAATGCTCATGTCTGCTACAATCAGTTTCTCTTTTTAACAGTGCTGATAAAAACACAAATATGAGGGTGTTTTCAAAAAGTTTGCTATAGAGGGACCAGCAGTTGGTATAACGGCTATGTTGCTGGACTCCCATGGAGTCCACTGTGGTTTGAGTCCCAGACCCAGTGGCTTACATGCCCTAGACTTTTAGAGGAGAATGGAGAAGAGATTGTGGCATGGCCATCCCCCCGGAGGGTGATTTCTCACTTTCTGTCTCTCTGTCTCTCTCTGTCTTTCTGGTGAGCACACATGCCTTGTAACAAAAACCTGTCCAAAAAAATAAATAAATAAAAAAGTTTGCTAGATATAAAAGTCTTTTCAAGATTGGATTTCAAGAATTTTTGCACCAAATTAAATTTGTACTTTATTTCTTTTTCCATGAACATTTTGAAATCCCTTCTTACATTCTCAAGCTTCATCTACTTTTACATTTCTTGTGTTACAGAGTTCTTCATGAAGGGCTATTGTATATCCTCACGTTTTCGATACCATTTATAGTAGAATGGCACTATAAGATTTAAAAATAATTTTAGGAGAAAATAGAATTTATTTGTTAAGTGTACACTATTTCTTTTAAAACACAGCTTACATTTATCCTTATTGCTATATATTTCCTAAATTCACAAATTAAATCTTAAGTCTCACAAAACAAGAGTCATGATCTCACATTCAGAATCTAAAATTTCACCTAAATTATGTTTCGCCATCACCTGTTAGGCATTACCTCATGCTGACATTCGTTTTATGTAACACTTGCTCATGATTTTTACTTTTAGCACTTTTAAGGATTTACAGTATAATTCCAAGCCATTCTGAGAGAATCCAAGAGTTTAGCCCACATTTTCCTTTTGGTCTAACTCATAGTTTCATCTTTTTCATTATTTGAATTGACAGTTCCTAGGGTTAATAGTTCCTTTGGAAAGTCAGTTAAATTATTTTAACCAAAAGGGATTTGCTTGTTTCAGTTGCATGAATTTGTTACACAGAACTATCCTGGATTTAGAAAGTCTATGATCCAGTCAGTCACAGAAGTGACAAACGATGACCTGCAGGCCAGTTTGACCCACCAAATGTTCGTAAATGATGTTTCATTGGAATCGGTTATGTCCATTTGTTTACATATTGTCTATGACTGCTTTCACACTACAGTAGCAGAGTCCATATGACCTTCAAAATCTAAAAAAACTTACTAACTGGATCTTTACAGAAAAACTGTAGGTCCTTGATCTGGTCCAAGAGACATAGACACTTCTAATAGCTACTGCACAGTAATTTCCTTTCATCATGCTTTTCATCGTTATCATCAACATAGATAAAAGCTGTAACTGCATATTCACCACTGTACTGAGCTCCTGACATGAGTTGTTTTATTTAATAATCATGTAGAGTCATTTAATTTCTAGGCTGGAATTTGAGGTTTAAGGAGACAACTTACCTAAGTACACAAAACTACCAAGAGTTGAAACCAGACAAACAGCATTTAAAATGTGATGACAGAGAAGTAAATTAGCATGGAAATATTCAGTGGCTTAAAGGATTTGAATCAGCTGGCTAAACAAGGGTGGAAATGGGAGGGTTAAGAAAAGACAGCAATGTGGTAAGGCAAGTCAAACGTAATAAAGCAATGTGAAAACAAGTACCTGAAAACCAACCATTTTCCACCTAGGCAACCCTAGTTTCTTTACACTCTCTGGTGACATTATACAGCCCCACTAAATTGTAAGGTGCCATGAAAGCCAGGACTTTTTTTTTTTTTTTACCATTTTGTCCTCTATGACAAGAGTAATAGACAATCAATAAGCAATTGCTGAATAAATGAATGAGTATGTTGCTTGACCATGGAAACTGAAAAAAAAAAGGGAGATAATGGGACAAGGAAAAGATAGCTGTTACAAACACTGGAGACAGTATCTCCAATGGCACCCGCTGTGGCTATTAGGAAGTACCGCCATCTGAAAGTCACCAAAGCAGCAGAGGAAAGAGCTAACTGAGGAGATAATGAGTGGAGGTCCCCACAGGGTCAGGTTTTATCGTGACCCTTGGTCTGAAGAGAGGTGCTGATATTTTCTGGTTATGTTATTTAAGGACACTTGGTTAGAAACTTAAAAAGGGGAAAAAAGGTAAAAATTAGCTAAATAATGAGCAATTTGCCAATAACATTTGGACAGGAATTCTGTTCACCTCTCACTTCTGTTTCTTCTGAATGTTAGTGTCTTCTACCATATTCTGACCTCTGCTCAGGTTAGCAGATCTGCCTGACAGCAAACTGAGACTCATAGTCTAACCTTCCACATAACCAGAGAATAAAAGTTTCTCTCTGTCATAGCAAGAGATTCATCTGATTAAGCCTCTCTCTATCACCACTAGAACTACCATTTCCTTTACTTCAGTATTTATCATTTCTCTTCTGGATTGTATATCTACTACTTTCTTCATCCATTTTTTGCTTCCCTTTAAATTCATTCCCAGAGTTTATTAGGTCATTCCTTTGCTGGAAATCTGAAAGGACTTCTCATTCCTCTCATACCAATACCCAAGCTCCTCATGTAGCATATGCAATCCTCTGATTTTATTGTCATCGTCCAAATTAATCTTTTAAAATCTCTACCATCCCTCGTCTATTTAACTCTGAACTCTTTTGTGTTATTTACTTGAAGTTCATCACTAACGACTTCCTCTGTCCAGAATGGCCATCCTAGCTTTACTGCTTCATCGACTTCTACCCATCCTAGAAAATTCGGCTCAGGCATCATTCCCACTCTCTAGAAGTCTGTAATTTTCCAGTCTATGATAAATATCTTTCAACATGCTCCCACAGAATTTTGTTTATCCTATTTCATTACTTAGACTATTTTATTATCTAGATTTCTTGTCTCACGAATTAGACTATGGCTTTGAGGAAAAGATTATGTTTCATATTTTTTATTACCAGTAACCAATATATATTCACAGCAAACATTTGCTGAGTGGTATGTTATTGGATGCATGAATAACTTAACGAAGTTATATAGACGAATATTTTATCTAATAGACCATAAGCTTCAAAGTATACCATGGTTAGATATAACAGGAAAAGATTTATTCTTATGTCTTAGAGTCTTAGAAGTCTCACTAAAGAAAAAGACTAGAAAATAATTGGATGAAATGGTCAGCAGTGTGGACATGGAAGTCTGACCACTCAGGTTTATCCCACTACTTACACCTATCAGCTGCATGACTTTAAGCAGATTACTTTACCTCTCTGTGCCTTAGTGTTTTCATCTGTTTACAACTTTGTTTATACAGTACTAAGTTTATAGGGTTTTTGGAATTACATTATATAAATGACTGAAAATGTTGCCTGGCATGTAGTAAGTGCTTAGTAAATGTCACTTTTTTAAAAACAGTCATTTGTTGTTGCCTAACTGAATATCATTCTGTTTCAGTTCATTCTCTGTTACTTAGTAACTGAAAATTACAGACTGGATAAATTATGAAGTCTTTTGAGCTAATGGTTTGGAGGTCCAGTTTCAAGGGACCACATCTGGGGACAGTCTTCTTATTGGTGGGGACTTACTCCAGAGCGCCAGGGCTGCTCAGGGCATTATGTGGCAACAGTGCAAGAGAGACTGTGCTGTGTCCATGTCTCTGTTCTGATTTCTCTCTTTATAAACACACACCAGTATTCAGTCTTAGGGGATGACCCTGATAACCTTATCTAGTTTGAATCACTTTCTAAAGGCTCTACTTCTTAATCCCATAGTCAGATTAAGTTTCCAATCTCTTAATACTATCACAATGAAATTTCAACACACATACTTTTGGGGACATATCCCAATCATAGAATTTTACCCCTGGCCCCCAAATTAATGTCTTTCCCATATAAAAAATACATAAATTTGACTCAATAGTCCTTAAAGTCTTAACTCATTCCATCTGATTTCTCTCTTTATAAACACACACCAGTATTCAGTCTTAGGGGATGACCCTGATAACCTTATCTAGTTTGAATCACTTTCTAAAGGCTCTACTTCTTAATCCCATAGTCAGATTAAGTTTCCAATCTCTTAATACTATCACAATGAAATTTCAACACACATACTTTTGGGGACATATCCCAATCATAGAATTTTACCCCAGGCCCCCAAATTAATGTCTTTCCATATAAAAAATACATAAATTTGACTCAATAGTCCTTAAAGTCTTAACTCATTCCAACCCAACCAAAAATCCAAAATCTAGGTGGGAGTAGCACCTTGCTCCCTGTTATCTGTGCTAATCTCTTTACCAAGGTATTTCTTGGCCACATTCTCTTCTGATTATGCCTTTTTACTCTTTTTTTTTTTTTTCTTTATTCTTTGTGGAGCATGCACACATACACGAGAGAGAGAGATAGAGGGAGAAATGAGCACTTTCCACAGGGTCTGGTCATGTCATGATTCCCTTTCTCTACTCCTACAATCTGTTGGATCCCAAGCACTCATTTGCATGCCCGGAATGCTTCAGGTTGACCAGGCTGGGGATTCAAACCACAGTTGCCATATGGAATCTGGTTTCTCTTGAGCAGCACATTACTGTCGTGCCATAGAACTCGTCCCCTTTTGCTCTTTACATTGTCAGGCTGTGAGTTTTGCAAATTTTTCTTTTCTGTTTCCAGTTATCAATTCTGTCTTCAAGTCATCTCTGTACTCTCTCATGCCAGCATAAACTGTTAAAGAGTAACCACGCAGATCTTTCTCTATTTTGATTAGAAATTTCTTTCACCAAATGTTCACCACTCTTTAATTTGGCATTCCACACAGCTCTAGGTCATAGATATAATGTAGCCAAGTTCTTTGCAACAGTGCAACAAGGATGACTTATTCTTTAATTTCCAATAAGATATTCCTTGCTTTCATCAGAGACCTCATCACTATGGCCTTTACTATCCATGTTTCTACCAGCACACTGGTCAGGGTTTCCTAATCAATTTCTAAGAAACTCCAGACTTTGCCAGGTTATTTTTTCTCCTTCTCCTTCTTCTTCCTCTTCTTCTTTTTCTTCTTCTTCCCCTTCTTCCTCTTCTTCTCCTTCTCCTCCTTCTCCTTCTTCTTCTTCATCTTTTTTGTTCGTTATTTTTTCTTCTAACCCTCTACCAGAATCACCTTTAACATATTTCAGGTATTTTGTAGTAATCTGCAACTTCTTCCAACCTCTGCTTGTTACCCAGTTCTAAACCTGCTTCTACATTTTTAAGTATTCACTATAATTAACAGCTCCTCTCTTGATACCAATTTTGTGTTTTGGTCTAATCTCTGTTGCTTAATAACTGAATACTACACAATGGGTAAATAATAAAGAATATAAAGGCTTTTTTTCAGCTTATTGTTTTGGAAGTTCAAGTTCAAGGGGGTCACATCTAATAAAAGTGATCATATAGGTTAGGAACCTTTGCAGAGTACAAAGATACTCAGGGCTTCGTGTGGTGAGAGAACAAGAGTGAATTTATCTATTATGTCTCCGTTCTGGCCTCTCCTTTCTCCTTATAAACCTTCCTGTATTCAATCATGGAGTTCCATTTTGATGACCTTATCAAATTCTAATCACCCCCAAGCCTCCTGCCTTTTAGTTTCATAGTCGGATAAAGTTTCTACCTCTTAATACAGTCACAACCAAATTTCAACACATGAATTTTGGGAGGACATGTTCGAACCAAAGCATATTCAATTATAATAGCTTGTACTAATACATCTTACAGACAAAGATGTGTTCAAGTTTAGTTTTTAAAATCAAACAAAGAAACACCACCACCCACCAAGATTCATTCTCTGATTTATGTTTGCAAGAAGTGAAATATGTGCAGATATGGGAGAGAAAATTCATTCTGAAACCGGCACAAAAGTAACATAACTATTCTAGTCAACATGCTGATGTCTTGTATTGACTAAATGTGGTAAGATAGCAAATATAAGTGGGGTTGTATGTATTGGGATAGTTTTTAAATTAGTTTAAAGTGTATTTTAAAATTTAAATCAATTATTTGTAAACTTCACAGAATTGTTGGGTAGTTTGGAAGGTTTTGAAACCGGTGCTTGAAACCATTGGCTGGATGAGCATCGTCTTTCCATCCAGTGTCTTAACTTTAGTCTTCTAGTTGTGTTTATATGTATGTGTGCATATTTGATAATAATTATTTCTAATTAAGATTCTCTGACTCATAGTGCTCCTTCATGGCACTATATTCAAATTCCAAGGGCAGTTACTGCCTTTAATGTAATAAACACAGAAATGAAGAAGTCTTGAGCTTATAAATTTAATCTGGCAATATTCTCATTTCTAGTGATGAAAAGCAGGGTTGCAGGTAGCATTGGGATGATATATGTTCTGTGATGATTTATCCACTTGTTTCAAAGTAAAGGTAAAAGTATCCAGTTAAGAATTTTAATTGGTGGGGCCAGCAGGTGGAGCAGTGGTTAAGGGCGCTGGGCTCCCACCTTTCTCCTTATAAACCTTCCTGTATTCAATCATGGAGTTCCATTTTGATGACCTTATCAAATTCTAATCACCCCCAAGCCTCCTGCCTTTTAGTTTCATAGTCGGATAAAGTTTCTACCTCTTAATACAGTCACAACCAAATTTCAACACATGAATTTTGGGAGGACATGTTCGAACCAAAGCATATTCAATTATAATAGCTTGTACTAATACATCTTACAGACAAAGATGTGTTCAAGTTTAGTTTTTAAAATCAAACAAAGAAACACCACCACCCACCAAGATTCATTCTCTGATTTATGTTTGCAAGAAGTGAAATATGTGCAGATATGGGAGAGAAAATTCATTCTGAAACCGGCACAAAAGTAACATAACTATTCTAGTCAACATGCTGATGTCTTGTATTGACTAAATGTGGTAAGATAGCAAATATAAGTGGGGTTGTATGTATTGGGATAGTTTTTAAATTAGTTTAAAGTGTATTTTAAAATTTAAATCAATTATTTGTAAACTTCACAGAATTGTTGGGTAGTTTGGAAGGTTTTGAAACCGGTGCTTGAAACCATTGGCTGGATGAGCATCGTCTTTCCATCCAGTGTCTTAACTTTAGTCTTCTAGTTGTGTTTATATGTATGTGTGCATATTTGATAATAATTATTTCTAATTAAGATTCTCTGACTCATAGTGCTCCTTCATGGCACTATATTCAAATTCCAAGGGCAGTTACTGCCTTTAATGTAATAAACACAGAAATGAAGAAGTCTTGAGCTTATAAATTTAATCTGGCAATATTCTCATTTCTAGTGATGAAAAGCAGGGTTGCAGGTAGCATTGGGATGATATATGTTCTGTGATGATTTATCCACTTGTTTCAAAGTAAAGGTAAAAGTATCCAGTTAAGAATTTTAATTGGTGGGGCCAGCAGGTGGAGCAGTGGTTAAGGGCGCTGGGCTCCCATACGGCCGACTGCATTTCGAGTCCTGGACCTGGTGGCTTGCTTTCTCACTTTCTCCCTCTCTCTCTCTATGTCACTCTCTGGTCAAATTAAAAGAAATAAATAAAGTTAAATAAAATAATCTTTTTTTAAAAAAGAATTTTAATTAGCAAGTCCAGGATTTAAATAGTTTTGACAGTAAATAATCTTTAAAAGTAAAAGGATAGGCTAATCTTTTCCTAAAATCAAAATAGGCCATTCCACAATAATAAAACTCAATTTATAAAAATCAGTTTAAAAATCCTACTTACAAATTTGTAAACTATCCTAACACAAAGCTACTTTAGAAAATTATAAATCTTCTGGGAAGTGTTTTGGAAATTTACCTAGTGCATTGTCAATAAAGAATTAAAATTTGAAGCTGTTTTGTTTTAAATTAATAAGGCCAATTATCAAACTCCAAGTTTTGTCTTTATCTCACGTTGTAACATGGTAGTAGGGTAAATACATAACCACAGATAGTTATAGCTATAGATTCTTTATATTTTCAAAGGAAAAGAAAGTATTTCTAAAAATAAGATACATGCAAGCATAAACATTATATAAATAAAATGCTTACTGACTAGGTGAAAAGATGGAGCACTTATTTAATAAGACTGAAAATGCACAATGGGTGAAATAAAATGCATATAAAATTAAACAAAACAGGTACATTAATCACTGCCACCAGGACAAATGGATCCAAGCAGCAAACATTTATTTAAATGACCTGCGGCAGGATGGAGGAGAATGGCAGAAGATAAAAAGCACTGGGAAGAGTTTATAGGTTTTTCACTCACCAGATACCTCCAGGGTTAAGGGATAAGCCATGGGAAATGGCCAGACTTATTTGGCCTTTTTTTTCTGACAGAGATGGAGAAAAGGGGATAGCAGTTGGCTATCTTCTTAATGACCTAATTGTAAATCCATTTGTTTTAGATGGCTAATCTGTTTTTATTGTGTCAGTATAGATGACTTGGATAATTGTTGGCCCTGTGGCTCTAGAGTGATCAGATGGCACATTATAAATTGGAAAGTAGCCAGGTCTTGCCTAATATAGAGTTGGTTAAAACCTTTGATGACATAAGTGCCTAATAAATAAAATATCCCTCGTCAGTTAAAACTCAGCTCGTTAAGTAGACAGGAGAGCAGGTTGTTTCATGTTTGAAATCCAACAAGCTTCAAGATCCTTTGAGTTTAATCAAACTCAAGAACAAATTCTTGTAAGTTTGGGTAAAGTCTGGTTTCTTCACTGTCAACGAATTACTGTTTAAAGTGGCTTAAGAAAAAGGCCTGCAGCCTGCTATCTGAGAATTATCAGAAAAATGTGGCTTTGATAAATTAAGTGTAAATGAGTCATAAATGCATCATAAATTGAGGGATTAGTTTTCTCTAGGAAGGTACACAGATTCTAAGGACGAAAATGAAAAAATAAATTGGCAATTATCATTCTTGCTTTGGGATTCTTAAAATAGTTTTATGATACTCTGTGTCTTTTTCATGGGACCTGTTTAGCTACGAAGTGTTGGAGGCTGTAGAAGGGCTGTAAAGTGACAGAAACCTATTTAAATGAACATTCAAAGAAGAAAAATTTGCCTTTTTAAAACAGCACATAAAATTCCTGCAAGTTGGTCCTCCTCCCTACCTCAAGGCTCTTTATACTGTCCCTGAATAGAGGTGGTTAAGGGAAAAATCTAACACTGTAAGTGAAATACACATTTGATTAGTATTCAAAGGCATATTTGATCACATCCAAAGGCATATTTACTCGGTGGTCTCATATTTATGTTTAACTTTTTAAATCCTGATGTTTATTGTGTAATAACAGATAATTCCTAAACAGGTAGGGCCTTCCTAGAGGGATTGAGAAAGATTGGTAGTCAATGGTGTTTGACTTTTCTGATTGTCAGGTGACCTTAGCAATCAATACAGCAGCTAATGGTTTATGTTCATGTCGTTGTCTTCAAACTCCCCCAACTCATCTTGGACATCAAAGGACTCTCACATAGTTGCTCTACCTCTATGTTCATTGGTATCTGGGTAAAGTTGGAAGTCGCAGTGGGTACATTTCTGAAAAATCTGTTCACCTCCTACCTCATGTGGATTCCATACCCAGAATTGTTTGTCCCACCAGGACCTCTGAAATCAGATAAACAAATCCATAACAAATTCTTGCTCTGTAGGCCAGCTGTTCCCCAGAACTGCATGGCAATTCTGCATGCCTCTACACCACTGTGAGAAACCGCAAGTGCCATTTTGTCAATCCCTCAATCTCACCTGCATTACCTACTCTCAAGACTAATTCACTTCCTATTTACAATTCCTTCAGCTATTCTCCTTCACAATATTCCCCTAAGTATTCTCCCTTGACCTTTTCCTCCCCTCATCTTCTCTTAATCTCTCGGGTTGTTTTCTCCATCATTGTTACCCTTTCTCTGTAGTGATACATACTCCCTACAAAGGAGGAAGTCATAAAGCTCCTCAAGAGGAGCTATCGATTGTAACCCAGTTATAGTTTTTCTTCTCATTAAGACAAGGCCCTGAAGGAATAGTTCTAAAGTCCTGTTTACTTGATGGTTTTATATTTAAGTTGACTTTCCAAATCCTGGCATTTATTGCCTATCAATAGAGAATTGCTGAACAGGTAAAAACTTGCTAGAGGGAGAGAACTATATTGGTGGCTAATAGTTCCTGCTTCTTCTGATATCTCCTATCTTCCATGAACCAACAGGTCTTTTAAGATCTATTTCTGTTGGGATCAGCAGTTGGCATAATGACTATGTTGCTGGACTCCCATGTAGTCGACTGTGGTTCGAGTCCTGCACCCGGTGGCTTAAACTCTTGCCGGGCACATGTGTGTGCGTGCCCAAGGTCCCAAGAGGAGAATGGAAGAGAAGGAATTGTGGCTTGGCCATCCTCACCTGAGAGGTGATTTCTCACTGTCTCTCCCTCTGTCTTTCTGGTGAGCACATGTATCCAATAGCAAAAAACCTCTCCAAAAAAAAGAGAAAGATCTATTTCTGTTAGTCTCTGCTGTCTAGCCTAATGTAATATCCTCTTGCCTAGTTTTATGACTCAAGTTTCTCCATTCTGCTGAATGCACACTACTACCAAACAGTGTTCTCTAATGAGTAGGACATATCTGTCTACCATGTGACAGCATTGGAGTCCTGAGACAATTTGGTCTAGTTGAGACATAATGGTCTCATCCTACATTTTCTGCCTTGCTTTTACTGCTTCCGTATTTAAATGTTCTGTTTTATTTAAATAAATAAATAAATAAATAAATAAATAAATAAAACAAAAACATTATCCCCCCTTCCTTTTTTAGAGGTTTTTGCCTTAGGGTGTGTGCACTCACCAGAGAGAAAGAGACAATGGGAAAGTGAGAAATCACCTTCGGGGAGTGGGGCATGGCCACGCTACATTCCCTTCTCCTCCATTCTCCTCCTAGGACCCTTGGCACGCATGTACATGCACCTGGCTTAAGTTTCAAGCCACTGGGTCTGGGACTCGAATTGCGGTCAACCTTGTGGAAATCCAGCAACATAATCACTATGCCATCTGCTGACTCCCACCCTTGCAAGTATTTATACAACATGAGACTGTGAGATACTTGAAAATAAGGAATAGGTTTTATCTATTTTTCAACATTATGTTTACTTTTTTACTAGTAGTCCTTAAAAATGCATTGTAATTTTTGTTTATATATACAGAAAACTTTTTCATTAGGTTAAAGAATAAGAGCTGTGGGCAGTGGAGTATCCCACTCCTCTTTAGTTTTTGTAAACCAATAGCAACAAACGTTTTTAATACTAGGCACTTAAATAAAGAAAAGAGGGGGCCAAGTGTTGGTGAGTAGTAACACAACTGGCCACATGGGAGAAGTCCTGGGTTTGCATATTGGGATCTCCCTGCACACACTGGGTATGTATGCATGCATACGGCCCATAATCTAGGCCGACTGAGACTGGGTAGATGAATACATCACTACTCTGTTGGGGATGCCTGTTTCTATTTCTCTCTCTTTCTCCTTCTCTCTCTCTGTCTCTCTCTTTCTCATGGAAGAGATAAGTAAACTTAAAACATTTTCTTTTTAAAGAAAAGAGGACTTTTCTGGGTGTACGATGGGCAGAGGAAAAGGAAATGACACTAACCTACTAGCTAGTGGGTATATTTTACTTATCTTGGTTGCCAAACTGGATGCTTTTTTTTTTTTTTTGGAGAGGTTTTCGCTATAGGGCACGTGCGCTCGCCAGACAGACAGAGACATAGAGACAGAAAGCGAGAAATCACCCCCCAGGGGGGATGGTCATGCCACAATTCCTTCTCCTCCATTCTCCTCTTGGGATCTTGGGCACGCACGCACACGTGCCCGGCGTGAGATTTAAGCCACCGGGTCCGAGACGCGAACCGTGGTCGACTATGTGGGAGTCCAGTGACATAGCCATTATGCTAACTGCTGGTTCCCAAACTGGATGCTTTTTATAAAACTCAAGATATTTCCCCTTTCGAAAGCTATGGTTGGCCATTGAATGGAGCTAATGACTCTTCTTGATAATGATTTGAGTACTATTGATTATTTTTATGTTACTCAAAGAGATAATTTGGAGAAACTAAACTGAGCTTCAGAGCATTTATTGAACATATAAAACTGGTATGACAGCAGTTGTACTCCTTGTCTGGAGCTTTGTCTTGTTACTTTTTTCTCCCTATTCTTGCTTCTCACTGAACTAGAGCCCTCATTGTTACACCAGAACCTGGGGTTTAAGTCTCGTTGACTTAATTATTATTTAATTGACTATTTTATCCACTTATTATGGTAGACTTTAAAACATTTGCTGCTATTCCATGTGGAAGGATTAGATGTTACCATTCTGTTGAGCTTAGACAACCATGACTTGCGTTGACCAATAAATTGGGAGCAGCAATGACTCTCAGTTCTAGGCAGAACTGAACCAGCACGTGGCTTGCCATAGTCTTATTTTTCTTTCCTTTCTTTCTCTCTCTCTCTCTTTTTTTTTTTTTTTAAATTTCTATATGGCATGAATACTTTCTGAAGCAAGAGAGATAGAGGGATAGTGCAAAATCACCCCCTGGAGAGTTGTCCATACACCACAATCTCTTCTTTTCCATTCTCCTCTTGGGACATTGGGCATGTACACACAGTCATTCACCTAAGGTGTCTTCCAGGCAGGCTTGGGCAGAACTCAAATACCATAGTTGGCCACATGGGATCCCACTGTCTTAACCATTATGCCACTGGCTGACCCCATATTCTCATTTTTGTGATTCTCTAATCATAGCAGCCTTTGCCAAATGGAAACTTTATCAGCATGAGTCCCTAAATGACTCCCATCAACAGGGTACTTTAGTCAAAGATGATACGCATGAAGCATGAACAAAATTAAACTGTCATTTTTAGGGGACCAGCAGGTGACATGGCGGTTAAGGTGCTGGACACTCCTGCATGGCTGACCATGGTTCGAGTCCTGGGCCTGGTGGCTTGCTTTCTGACTTCCCCTCTCTCTCTGTCTCTCTCTGTCAAACTGAAAATAAATGAATGAATAAATACAATTAAAAAAATAAACTCATTTTAAGTCACCCATTTTATATTCATAAACCTCATTTTTTAGAAGAATCTTATAAACATCAAGCATTTTTCTGTTCTTTTTCCCTTTTTTGAGGTGAGATTCTTACTTATAAGCAAAACTCTAAGAAAACTTCAGAACATTCAAGCTCTCCTTCAGAAATGAGCCCATAGTACATTGTTGTAAACCTAATGAGATTCCTGACACCTAATACAAAATTAAAAAACATTCAATTATTAGAACATTATAGCAGCAGTACAATTTGCTCATAGCAGAGGCTACATAAATATTTGTGAAGTTTAATTGAGCTGTATTGGTTTATAATCCTCAAATCCTTTGGAAATTTAAGCATTTCATATTTCTGGGATCAATTTAACACATATCAGAGTATTCTTCAAAATTTATAAATGCATTGTTCAGTGTTCCAACATATTTGTATGTTATTTATTAAAAATTAACTATAATTTTTAAATTATGTAAACCTAACTCAATTCCAGGTGGTGTGGCAAAGGTTCTCAAATTTTAAAGAGACTTATTTCTTACTGGGGGACTTTATATGATTTCTTATTCCTGGGTTTGTTATTCAGAAATTATTATTTAGAGTGTTTTGCCTTAGGGTGTGTGCACTCACCAGAGAGAGACAGGAGAGAGACAAAGACAGTGAAAGGGAAAGTGGGAAACGATCCCCTCCAGGGGTTATGGCCACAGCACAATCCCTTCTCCTTCATTTTCCTCCTGGGATTTTGGCATGGTCACACACGCACGCGATGTGAGTTTCGTCACCAGGTCTGGGGCTTGAACTTTAGTCAGCCATGTGTGAGTCTAGGGATATAACTGCGATGCCATCTGCTGGCCCTAGAAATTATGATTTGATAGATTTCAGCTGAACCTTCATTTTAAGCCAGTGCTCCCAGGTGATCCAATGCATGTCACTGTATCTGAAAATTAGCTTACAAGAGCATTGTTTCAAAAACTTTAGCAAGCAATAGCAGTGACCTGGGACCTTGTTAAAATGCAGATTCTCGCATGGTATTTCCAATATCTGAGAATTTGCGTTCTTAACCAACTTCTATTGATACTGGTGCCATAGATTCTCAGGCCACACTTTGAGTAGTAAAGAAGTTAAAAACAAAAGATAAAAATAAAAAAAATAAAAAAATAAAACATTTCATGTCTTCTTAGATTGTGGACTTAATTATTTTGAGTTTTCATACATGTCAGTTAACTCCTCAACTAGATTTCACACTGCCTGAGGCCAGAAATCAGTCTAATTATCCTTTTTGTCTTTTTCCCACAGCTTCCACCTCAGTGCCCAGCACTTTCCTAGCAGGCACTCAATAAGTGTTGTTGATTGATTGATGAAACTACTAGAGAACAGCTGTAGAGCAACGTGAAGTACATAATTATATGAGGTAAAAACACCATTTTTACAGAATGGGCTTGAATCAATGTCAAAATGGATTTTCAGGGAAAATGAAAATTGACAACATACATAGAAACTTTTGAAAAGCATATCTTGTATTCGACTTGGATATTGTGATCAAACATGCCAATAAATCTCTATTTTCCCTTGTTATGAGATGATTACCTAGAAACTCAATACAATGTTATAATTACAAGTATTTTCTGTCGCTGAGGTTGACATTTTTTGTTATGATAGTCTTATATAAAAACTAGAGACTGATTATGGCATAAATGGTACATACTTGTTGTGAAGATACAGTATAAGAAAGTGATCCCAGATGTAGATCCTAACTTTAGACATATTTCAGTCAAGATGGGAAATAATCCTGGTGAAATGAAACAGAAAGGGCTTCATATTTTTGTGGCAAGGCTGCGCACGTAGCAGCTCTGAGGTGCCTTCTTACCTATACACTCATCCATTCAGCCTCTTGACTATATGTATCATATACTGCTATGCCGGTGCTGTACCCAGGATGTATGTCACTGTCTTCAGCTCACCGTCCAGTGCAAGATGCAAGGGGACAGGCAATTACAATGCTGTGCGGCAGTAGCTAAGATAGGGGAAGTACAAGCTGATAAAGAGGCACATGGGAAGGACTTGAGGCATCGGGAAATGTTCCAGGAGGATGTGATGCTAAACTGAAATCTTCATTTATTTCTTTCATGAGACAGAGAAACACAGAGACAGACAGAGTGACAGGCATCCTCAAAAGGGTATTCACATTGCAATCAACCCCTCGCCTCAGCTTCAGCCAGCTTACAGCACAGGAGCACTCGCACCTGGCATGTACAGGGAGACGTCAGGATACGAACCGAGATCTTCCAAGGTGAGTCGCAGCATTACTGCTATGCCATTGCCTGGTCCCTAAATGGAAACTTACATATTGAGAATGAGCCAAGGCAAGGAGCAGAGACGGGGAGAGTATAAAGAGAAAGACTTTTCCTGC